>NW_017253360.1:1726372-1910282 GCF_001642045.1 Paraphaeosphaeria sporulosa | reverse complement strand
GTTAAAGCATAACACTAGCCACCCTTGGCAAGGGTATATAATGAAGCGAGAAGATAGATCTATACTAGATAGGGGGGAGAGGACCTTTTCTCCTTATCCAACGTCTTGTACCTACACGTAGATATCGAACGTAGTATATTAATCTAGCCTACCTAGGCCTTAGACATCTTGCTCGTTGCTCTCGTGATAGATTAGATAGGTGGAAACCCCTTATAACACTAATATCTAAATAGTTACTATAGAGACTTAAGAAATAAATACTTAGGTTATAATTGTTACTAAGGTTATAAAAGGCTACCTACTAGAGCTATATAGATAATATACTTCTATATATCCTACTCTTAGAGTAAGAGCCTCCCCTAATGAGGTAAATATTAGAACTCTAGGTATCATACCATATCTTCTAGATTATAGGATATCCATTGAGACAGGGCGCAGCCTGGGACGATTAGTTCCAGGCTAATAGTAGCTAGCTATAAAGGCTAGGAAGCCGCTGGATCTAGTCTAACAGCGATTCTTCTCTCCTACAATCTACTTTGGTTGCCCGTCTTATACCTATCTACATTGCTTGCTTGTGAATCCTGACATTAGCTACCCTTAGGATTTAACACCTCGGTAGACCGATCACTACTCTACTGGCAGGCACTGTGAGCTGTATCACGAAGTATAAGGCTGATATATTGTTCAACCATATGGTCACTGGCCCGAAGCATATCTCCAGCAGGGTTGTTCGGCGGTGAAAACTCATGACAATGCAGCCCTAGAGAGTAGTGAAACGAACTACATCCATCGCGGGGCCATACTCACCTAGGGCCATTTGTCACTCACAGATAATGATCAACATGTCGACGGAACACTAATCAAATTGACTTCAGATATAATGGATATGATGCAGTTTCACAGCAAGTCCCGCGCCTATAGAGCACTCCAAGTAAGCAAAGCGTTTACTCTTTCCTCTCCAAAACATCCTCAACCTTCGCTTCCAGCTTCAATACTTCCGCAATCTCTGCCACAGCTTTCAGAATTTCATCCTTCTTCCCGTTTTCCTCCCACTCCTTTAGACTCGCGTCTCCAATCCTCCCCTCATTAACTGCGGACATCAGATCCGACCCTGCCGCAAACGGCAGTAGCACTTTAGTAGGCACGACCTTCATTTGCATAACGATCCCCAAGCTCTCCGCCAACTGCTCATTCGCCTTGCTGCCGCCGTGCACGCCATAGCTGATAATCGCGACTGGTTTTCCTGGCCACTCGTTCTTCAGATAGTCGACCGCGTTCTTGGTACCGCCAGCAAGGCCGTAGTTGTACTCTGGAATGACGAAGATGTACCCTTGGAAGGAGGCGATGGCGGCGGACCATTTCTTGGAGTGCTCATGGGTGAATTGCTTCATGGCAGGCACCATAGCAGGCATAACGGGTTCGTCATAGACGGGGAGGTTGAAATCTGCGATGGAGAGAGGTTCGATGGTGAGACTGTCTGAAGAACGAGTCTTGAGGATGGAATGCACCCAGGTAGCACTACGCAATTTGTGCACAGTCAGCGCTTCTAGGGAGAGTATGGATAGATGATACGCTTAGATAGCGCGTGCAAGGGTTGATCACCAGCAGTCTAGGACGACAGTCTGAGTACTGTGTGTTACCCCAGGATCGGCAGTACTCAGGCTGATTTTACTCGGAATTTCGTCCTGATGCTGTACGAGGGAAAAAGGTGACCCGGCGCTGGAGAAGACGCAAACACCTTGAACTAGGAATTATCTTACACATGACTACCTGCCCGCGGCGTGCGCGTGCTACCTATGATGAGAGCAATCCTTAACATTGTGAAGGGTAGAGAGAACGGAACAAAGTGGTAAGATGGATTGATTTAACACGACATACCTATCGGGCCGTGGGCTGCTAGTCACATATATAGTCTTTTGGTGGTAAGATCCAAGGTGGGTATCAGTATTAGAAATGCAGCTATAGTAAGGGATGAATTAAGGAAGTGCATGGTATGAGAAAAAGATGCTACACACACATGGGGGATATGCATGTTGTTCACCGGACTGGACATGGCACTGTGTAAGCAAGGTGAATCCGGGAAATTTTTGGCCCAAGCACCAATCAACAGGTGCTAATGTGCAGGCAGTAACAGGAAGGACGTCCCCACGCTCGCTACACACGTGGTATACGCTATCTGTAGATACCCGGAGTCGCTGACAAATGACTAATACTCACGTTCGGATGCGGATGTTGAAGCATCCGGTTCCCCATGTTGGTCATGTAAGCATAGCTGCACTGAAAAGACAAACATGGTCAAACGTAGCTATTCGAAGGTATTTCTAAGCATGCGAACCATAATCAAGGCAGCAGTTTGCTCTCCGACTCGGCTTTTTGCCTGTACTCTGTCATCGGCATAGCGATCAGCCCTGAGTATCCCACGTCGCCTTGCGCCTTCTCCATCTTCCGCATAATCTTTCCTACTATGCTCGCAATCCACCTGTCGTTTGCAACGACATTGACCGTCTGGATTCCAGCCTTCCTCCAACCGTCCTGAATCTTAGTGTTCATACCTTTGAAGGTCTTCGCCATCCCCGCTTTCCATGCGGCATTACGGTTGGAAGCTGTAGATTGCGTGGAAGCTGGAACCGAGGCTTGCGATCCGGTCGTTGCGGCGTCGGATTCATTCGAAGACATGCTCGTCTGATCCGACGTGACACTCTCTGAAGCTATAGAGTCCACTCTACGGACCTCCATTTCAAGCTTGTCAGTTTCCGCCCGCTTAAGGACAAGTTCTTCGTGCCCTTTCTCGACCTCGATGACCTTTGTCGCCTTCACAGTAGCAGCAACAAAGTTGAGTAGCTCCTGATCGAAAAGCGCAGGGAGATGTCCATGAACCGCGATTTTCATACAAGTCTCATCCTTCCGGCGTCTCTCAAGATCCTTCTTCATTCGAACAGCTTGAGGTGTGCCAGCCATTTCTTCGATCTCTTGCTCCATTCTCATCTCGTCGAAATCGGTTAAGATAGGCGGGAACAGGTGTTCATGGTGAGGAAGGAGATACGAGGGAAGAACAAAGGTTGCATCCGCTCCTCCAAGATGCACGACCTGCGTAAGGCTGACTGCCTCCGGAAGTGTCCTGTGCGCCATGAGATCTCCAATTTTGAATTTACATTCAATGTCATAGTCTGTATCAACCGGTACGTGTGCTGTACAGAACAGGTCGGTAAGGCCTACTGCAAAATTCGCATCCGCAAGCCAAGCCGATATGCGACTCTCTAAACGCCGGACCTCGGCGTCTGATTGGGAATAGTGCTTGAAGAAGTGGTCCTTCATGAGCGAGACAAACCACTTTCCAGAGCCAGCTGATGTGACAGATCTGATGTGAATAGGATGGAAATAACTGATCGGATTGAGGAGGAGGCGGTACAGGAGTGGCAGGCGATGTAGGAACCTATTGCAGTCGTATCAGCTTGGATACCATCAAATGTGCCATAGTGTACGTCCTATCTACCAAAATACGTACTTCTTAAAGTTCGGATGCTTGTTATGCGAAAGCGTCGTGAGTCGTATCGATTTGGTAGGAGGATGCATCACGGTCGGTTGTTCGTGAACTTGGGCACAAACAGCTGCACGGAGGTTATTGTCGGAGTCAAGAACGCCATCGACGTCGCGCTCTTTCGCAGTCCTTTTCAGCATCTCTTGAGCAATGTGGCTGGTGCTCGTATTCAATATATGTCGGGTGAACTTGTCCACTTCGATGCGAGCCTTCTCTTCGTCCGGCGATAGTTTCCGAACAAGCTGGCCATCCGGTCCAGGGCGCTCAACCGCATCGCCAAGCTCTTCCTGAATTTCCGAGAAGCCATTTTTCGCTGAAGCGTAAGCTGCCTTCAATAGAGGGGTATCCCTTGCAATGAGAGTATCCTTGGACATATCGCGCTCATTCGGAAACTGTCGCACTTCTTTGAAAGTCATTTCGTCGCGGCCTTTGACATTTGCATAGACATCCCCAATCTGAATTCGACGGAACAGCGCAACGATGACCTTGTCCGTTTGTATCGACAGCTCCATATCATCGTCAAGCTTAACCCCGACTTCAATCCCGTAAGCGGTGGCCGTCAAGGTGGACAGCGAAAACGTGAGGCCCCGAACGACGAACAGTCCAACGGTGTCCTTGTCGATTTCCAGAGCCGGCAGATCGAACAGGCTGATGGAGTCCTGGACAATGTGGCATTCATGCAAAATGTTTTTGAGGTAACGTCGTACGATTTTTGCGGCGAACCTGAACTGGAAGAGGCAAGACAGCGAGAGCGCGGTGTAGCAGGCTGCGGCAAAGCCCCAATACAGAACCCAGGAGGTGGAAGCCACCACGTATGTCACGCATATAATCATGAAAATTGCCCATAGTGGTATCAGTGGAAAGACGCGCTTTCCATTCCACTCGCCTATTGCCAGCGAACAGGCCAGAAATGGGGTTCCAGATAATATCCATCGCCAGCTCAGAACTGTAGTCGCTAATAATGTGAAAGCCAGATAGGCTAGAGGGGCGAATGAGCTCTTCGATTGCAGTTTTGGCGGTGCTGCATCCGGGATAGTATTGATAGGAATAGGCTTTCTAGCTATTCCTGTGGGCAGGGCCGCCTGTTTATCTTCCTGAGATGTAGGCTCCATGGTCGTGTTCTCGGAGCGTGTGTTGCCCCGATGTAGGGTGCAGAGGCGGGTTGACGAGGCTTTGTTGGAGGATAAATCAAGCCTGATCCATGGTTGTGGCTGTGATATTCTGGGCTGCGTCTTAAGGCTAGGTGTTCCTTGAATACTAGAACAGTCGCGAGCTCGTAGGTATGACGTAGTCACGAAGCGAGTGCGGTTCGGTTAGCGCGAACAAGGGTTTGTTCCGATCACTCGTACAGCAAATTATCGTGTCGTAGAGACAGTGGGAATAGGTAATGTTCGCGTGATCGATTGAATAAAATCCATGGCGGAAGTCCCTTGCGCATCTGAGGCGTCTAGCGGTTGTGACCCACGTTTTTAGACAAGCCAATCGCGACTACCACGTTAGCCACGCAGATCGCGTTAGTATTTGAGCTTATTTATTGCATCTTATTGTGAATCGTCTTCTCATCAGGACATGTATACAAGTGAGCAACATGTGCGGCATTATTATTCGTACTCTCAATACTCCATTGCCTCCTCAAACAACCCTCTCAACTGCTCCCTCTCTGTGTCCACATTGCTCATTTCTAGGTTCGGCGCCAGCATCAGCACTCTTGCTTGCGGAATCGTTCCTTCTACTAGTGCATCCAGATGTTCGTTTCCGAATCCTAGATGCTTTAACCCTCTCGGCTGGTCACCAAGTTTGATTAAGAACTCTGCCAAGGCCTCGCTGAGTACTTCGCCCGCAGACTCCTTCTTCACATTGCTGATGTCAACACCAAACGCTTCCGCAGCCTGCAGATGCCGCTCAGGATTTGATGCAGCAGTGAACTTGAAGACTGCAGGTGCCGTCACGGCGACTGACACGCCATGAGGGATGATCTTATGCTCCACCTCGTACCCAGCGTGTTTGTAGCCGGGGTTCTGCCCGGATATGGGATACGACATTCCATGGCACAGATGAACGCCTGCATTACCAAAACCAACGCCTGCCAGAGTAGCAGCGAGCAGCATTTGCGACTGCGCTTCGTGGTCTTCGGGGTCCTTGACTGCGCGCGGGAGATACTTGACCGTATCCCTAAGCGCCTGTAGTGAGAAAATGTCCGAGATGGGGTTTGCGCCTTGGTAAGCTGGTCTTTGAATTGGGTTTGCAGGCCGTGGCGTACGCTCGTAGAATGGTATCGCAGTCCATGACTCGAGGGAATGGCAAAGCACGTCCAGGCCAGAGGATGCATGAACTGCAGAAGGCATCGTACGGGTGTTGAGTGGATCTACTATGCCTAACGTAGGTTTCAGATTTCGATGCGCAATGCCAGTCTTAGCACGTTTCGACACTAGATCAAAAATGGCGGTCCCTGTAGTCTCGGAGCCGGTTCCGGCTGTGGTAGGTACGGCAACTAGAGGGTAAAGCTTTGACTGAATCGGCATGCCCTTTCCTAACGGAGCATTGACAAAATCCAGAAAATCAGCCTCTGTTCGTGTCAGCTGGTGTCGATCTCGAGGCACGAAGGTAACGACATACCAGGAAACGTGGTATACAAGTTCATCAACTTGGCAGTGTCGATGACGCTCCCTCCACCCACAGCCAAGAACGCATCCGGCCTATATTTCTTGCTGACCTCGATCGCCGCCTTTATGCTGTCATCCTTTGGCTCGACTCTCACACCATCGTATATCTCGAATTGTATACCCTCCCTTGTCAGGCCTTCCACGGCCTGCTTCATAGCATCCAGCTTTCTCACATTTCCATCAGTGACCACCATGACGCGCTTGGACCCCATATTGGTGAAGTCCATGCCCACTTCTTTTGTGCATCCAGGCCCAAAGCGTATCGACGAAGCTGCCATCTCGAACGCGTACTCCTTCTGGTGCGAGGTGTCGAGAGGCGTAGCAAGATGGCGGCGTGCTTGATGTATGGTGGAAGGCGTGTGATGGTGGTGCGCAGGGTTCGAGTGGCACGGACATGAGGGCGGATGCGTGAACTGTACAGTGCGAAGCAAGTTCATGGCGCGCGCTGCCCGTGAAGGCGATATTCGAATAGCGGGCGAGATAGACATGGCGTGGAGTCTTGAACAATACAGAATTAGCAATTGGAAGGAACTATATTCAGGGGGGATGCCCTCTACCCCCGTTTAGAAGCAGAAGAGAGGTGGTGCTTGTGCGAGAGAGGGGAACGATGCGTCGCGTGCGGAAGCGGAGCGGATGATGCGGAGTGGAGCAACTGGAGACTCAACCGAGGTTGTGGGGTAACATCGTCATCTTGTGGGGAGGCATGTATCATTTCGAAAAACCATCCTCAATCTTTGAGACACAGTGGCTGCCGCAAAAACTGGACTCTTAGAATACCTAATCTTGTAAGAACTTACCACGTAAAGCCCATCCTGAAATCCTACAGCCCTAGAAATTGGAGTTTTTGTCACCCACTGCGAGGCACGCACAAACACAGTATTATTAGGCATTGAAACTCAAAAATCAGTGTACTCAAATAGCCCCAATTGGTATCATCCCCAACGACATCAAACCCTCAGAACCGTTTTCAAAGAATAACGCGAAGAGCATGTGCTTGTAGTACCGCGCCGTTGCCTCTCAATGCTAGTACTGGCCAGGCTCCCTTCCCACGCCACTCGCTGGAGCGGCACTGATGGGCGTTGGCCCTGCAGTTCCAGTCGTGCTAGTTCCAGTCGTGTCGCTTCTTGCCAAGCCCGCAGTGTCGGTTCTCAGCGGCAAGGGATGCTTTCCGTCCTCGACCTCGCTGTTCTGCTTGCCAATAGGGCTCGTCGGCGTGCTGCCTTCTGGCACCTCGGTCGTCACCTGACCAGCAGCCTGCCGTACAAGCTCCCACCATTGGCTCGCCGCTTGTGGCGTATGTGCTTTGAATTGGAATTCATGGCTCATGCTAAAAGTGTTTCCAACCTTACCCTTGGAGACGTCCTTGCCCTTGACATTGAACTTGCGGTCAGATAGGGCACCAACCACGCAATCAGGTAGGTACAGCGACGTCTCTGGGACGGGGTCCTTTGCGAAGTCATCATCAGTCTTGAATTCATGGAGGAATTTTGACGGCGTGACAACATAATAGTTGGTGCTGTAGGAGCGAAGCTTGCCCTTGCGCTCGAGGGAACCGGCAATAAGTGGCTTAGTTGAGCGGTGGTTTTGGTTGGGGAAGGAGATGTTGGACACGGAGCGCGCTGGCGCGCTGGGGTCGATGAGGATGGTGTTGTTACGTTGGACGAAGCCGTTCCACTCAAAGTCGAGCGGGATTTTCTGCGCCGTGCCCACCATGTCCCCGTATGCCATCTTGGTCTGTTCGGCCTGCGTGTTGACCACCTGCATGAACTGGCCCATGCCTCCCTGTATGGTCTGAATAACGTGGGCTTCGAACTGAGCGAACGAGTTTTGCACGCTTATCAAGTCTTGTCGGTTGTTGTTCTCCTCCTGGATCTGCTTGTTCAGCCGATGCAGGACGCCGCGCTGGAGGACGTAGGGGTCCTCTGTCGCTGTCATCTTGCCGCCATGAGACTCGAACGACGCCGTGTGCGAACCGAGGAGCTCAATGTGCTTTTGGGTCACGGAGCGTGCCTTGTCGACCGCTTTGGAGCCCTTGCCGGCGCCTTTGGTGAGCTCCTTCGTCTTGTTCTTGATCTCGGTATGCAGGCGCTCGAACACGGGGAGGACGGAGCCCTTGAGCTGCTTTGCAGTCTCGTAGTGCTGGTTGGATAGGCCCTGCATAGAATTAGCAGCCGTCCGCATGTGACGTTCTGGTACACTTGGCGCACATACCTGTGTGTTCGACCGGATGTTTTCGAACATGCCTGCAATGCCCCCAAGCGACTGGTCGAAGTGGTGTCCCTCCTTAAGCGGATCCTTCACAGTCTACTTGACGTCAGCCATGGGACTCGTGCTGCTCCTCATGTCGCGCACCTTCAACACTCTCTCGTACTCCTTTCCGTGCGCATGATGCGTCTTCTCTGTCGCCGTGATGTAGTCCTCGAGATAGCCCACGGCGTGCTTCCATGCTGCCAGTCGCTCGGCGAACAGCTTGGTCACCTCGCTCGTGTCTTCTCCTGGAATGGCATCGTCATCGCCGTTTGTGAGCGCTCGCGAAACTGTGGGTGAAGTTGGCGAAGCCATGCCTGCAGATGTAAAAGTCGCTGTCGCGGTACGGTGAATGCAGTGGAACGTCCCCGCAAGCAAGCGAAAAGAGAGGGTGGGGTGATGTAATGTATTCTCGGGAGCAAGGGTCTGGGCGAGGAGAACAAAATGATTAAGCCCACCAGAAACGCAACGAAGAGCACACTGCCAGCGTTTATATCCCCTGGAAATACAGCGCCATGCCTAGATCCCCGCGACTTGCGCCCACCTTTCCTGGAACGGCTGAGAGAGGACCATCAACAACTACGTCATCCTCAAGATCAGCACAGGGGTCGCCTTATCCACACTTCCGCCTCCGCCTGACGCGAGTGGCTGTTCGAGATTTGCATTTGGTCCTCCCGTCCACTTTCAAGGATGGACTGGCCAGACGTGTCCACCATCAGACTTGCCTGTCTCTGGGCCGATTTGCGTGCCACCACTTCGGCGATGCATCTCCTTTTTGGTACGTAGCATGCGCATCGCATCAGACGACATCGATCTCGGACGCTCGGAGAGGCCGGTCCCCACACGAAGCCACCACGGCCGTGGTCCGTGTATAGGTTATTGGGATCAAGATCCGCCAATTAAACGATGCGAACGGGTAGCGGATTTCAATGGTGAGGATGTTTCTGTTTTCTACCGGACTATACGAGCATCTGTTCGATGTGACCACTGTACAATGCACCTGTATCCGGCATCTTCGTGGACTACCGACTTCACTCGATAACCCCATCATCTCTCATCCATCAGCACCCCTGGCCGATCCAGTCCAAACCCTTGACTCCACCCATGCCCGGCCCATCTACATACAATACGCCACGCCATGGTCGACCTGGCCAACGATGAACGCTCGATAACTCCGAGCTAACTACAGAACGCGACGGCTAACAGAAATGATGACAGCGAAACCATGCTTATCTGGTACAAGAAAATAATGGCTTGGACAGGTAAATTCTCCATTTGACTGGCAGAAGACTGAAAGAAAGAGGCCGTGTGCAGACTGGCCAATCTGCTAATGCTACCACATGTCATCGTCTCTGCTACTTTGATCTGAGTCATCATAGCCTCCATACCCGTGCTGAGCTTTGGGTTGTCCCAAGTAACTAGAACTGTTTGCGACACTATAGCCGCCATTAGAGCTGTCATAGTTCGAATGATGCGAATCTCTTGGGTCTCGTTGATGCTGCTGGTACTGTTGTTGACCGTGATCTTCTTCGTGCTGCGACTCAGGACCAGCATATTCGTGTTGCTGGTAATTGTGACTGTGACCGTCTTTCTCGGTTTGTTCCTGCTACAGAATAGTTAGCGATTGCACGTATATGCGCGAACGCAGTGTTCGTACCTGTTGATACCGCTGGTACTGGGAATACTCTTCCGGCTGCTGCTCTTGTTCTTTCTTTTGCTGGGCGGCGGCTTGAGCTTGGCGTTGCTGCTGCTGTTTGGCTTGCGCAGAAGTGCCTATTTGGATTTGCGGATGCATTTGCTGGACCTTCGCAAGATACGAGTACATGAAATTGCTCAACAGGACTTGCGAGTATAATTCGCGGCGAGGATTGGCGAGTTTGATATGAGCCATACGGTAGATGGCTCGCTCTTCCAAAATCGAGAATCTGGTCCAATTGTAGTCGATGTCTGGTTTGAGTACCCTTGGCGGTGGTTCTGGTGACAACCCACGCATTGAATTTCCTTTCTTGTGATGCGATTCTTTCTCGCCTTTCTTCTTGCCTCCACCGAAAATGGACGAGAAGAGGCCCGACTCCTTTTCCTTCTTGTTTTCATGCCCGGTAGATTTGCGGCTGCTCTCTTTCTTGCGTTCCTCTTCCAGCTTGACGCTCTCTCGATCGATCACAACACTCTCCCGGCCCCTGTTACTACCCTGGATAGAGTTTTGCAGAACGTCAAGCCTGGTGTCATCGTGAACTTGACCCTTGTCTTGCGTCTTGCTCAACTTATTCTTGACCTTCTTCGCAAGCTCCTTATCTTTTTCTTCTTTTTCTTTCTTGTCCCGTTCCTTGTCATCGCCTCCCAGCAGCCAGCCCCAGCTCGTCTTCCGCGACCCACCTTCAGAACTGTCCTTCTTGTCCTTGTGCTTTTTCTCCGGTTTCTTTTCCTCGACAAGATTTGGGATAATGGAGAGTGTGTCAGTCCTTGTACTATTGCCAGGAAGAGATGCTGGATGCGTAAGATCATCCATACTTTGTCCGGGCTTGATAGGTGAGGACTGCGCGGCCTGTGCATGCTTATTTTGTCTTGAAGCCTGGGGTGGACGCTGCTGCTGTTGAGGTGGTTGCCGTGGTCCTTGGGGTTGTGGTGCACTTGGAGGGGGTTGTCGCGACGAATTTCTCTCTGGTAGCTGCATTTGTTTCCGCTGCGGTTCTGGGGGAGGGGGTGTAGCGATGATCTGAGGCAACTGCGGAGCAGTATTGTGCCCAGGTAGATTAGCCGTTGTTCGACCATTGGATGCAATTCGAGAATGAAACTTTTTGGGCTGCGGTCTTCGGTCCTCTGTGGAAGACTCCGCTCTCGACAGGTCTTCAGATGAAGCGGAAGCTTGCCGGAACCCAGGAGGCGATCGTTGGCGTGTTGGACGAGAGAAATTTTCCGCGCTTTGGTTTGAAGGCTCCGATTGCACTCTGGTCAGAGACAGGTTAGACAGCTCATGTTCTCTGCCTTGTATGGGAGACGCAGTGGGAGATTCCTCGGTATCCGTCTCAGCTTGCCTCGCAACCGCTGCCCGGCGTGAAAACGGGACGCGCTCTCCTTTACGAATACTACCTCGTCTATAGTTTGTACGCGTCGAACGCTTCAGCGATCCTGGTCCAGCAATATTCCCCGGCAAGATGGGGACATCTTCGGGGTTGTCGTTGTCCGTGGCCGAGTTCCTTCGGGCTGCGTCAATGCTCATGCGCCTTGCCAAAGCAACAGGATCTTCTACAATGTTTTCGAGCTCTTGAAGCTGGGGCAAACCCCCACTCGGCTGCTGTGCCCCAGAACGTTTCCTCTCGAGGCGTTCTGCACCATCGCGATAGCCACTGCCGCTGTCGATTTGCCGTGATAGCATAGACTTCTTCCTTCGCAAACCCCCTCCGGAGCCCTGGCGTCCCAAAGCACCATCGGGCGACAATGAATCGCCATCGCCGGAGCGGCGTCTAATCGTGTCAACCTTCTCTTCTATAAATGTTTTGAACTCTTTGGGTGCGAGCTCCGGGTGCAATCGTGCAGGAACCCAAAAGAGCTTCGAAGGATCCTCGTCTTCAGAAAAGTGTTGAGGCGGCGCAGGCACGTTGAAGGATTGGAATGATGGCAGGTCGGGATCCGCTGTATTTACATCCATGGACATGCGACGTATGGCCTGCAGATTGCTGAGTTCCTGGGCGAGGCCGGCCGGGCTCGACTCATAGTCCAAATCGTGCAGGGGAAACTGCTGTGTGGCGGTATCCGAGTTGGTCCTTGTCAAGGGTGGCGTGGAGAGCGTAGGGGAGAGCTGCCCGTTGGAGGCGGCCGAAGACTTCCTCGCAAGCGGCGCGGGGCCTGCGGCATTGGGCGGTCGGTCGTGGTTCATCTGGGCACGCAGGGGCGATTTGGGCGGGGCGGCAGGGAAGGGGTTGAAGGGCTCGAGGCTGTCTCCGAGCGGGTTGCTGATGAAGCTCAGGGGCCGCGAGTTGCGCCTCATGGGGAAGTCGTCGTCGTGGCCATACATGTCGCCAATGGCTTCGGTAACGTGGTGGCTGTCATCGCTTATGGAGATCTGGGGCGCGTGACCGCGTCGCTGCTGGTATAAGCGCTCCAGCTCGCGCGCTCTGCGTTCCGAGTCCTGGCGGCGAGCGTCAGCATTCGAAGACGAGGGGTTAGCAATGCAGGACGAGGGGACCAGCGCGGGCGGCTGCAGCGCAGGTGAAAAGGCGCCGCGACCGCACTCCCGCATGCACGCACTGTGGGCCTTGAGTGACAGCTGCTCACCTGCATGTTGGCCGCCTGCGGGGAGGCGTGTTTCTATATGTGCCACAGCCGCGGAAGGGACAGCATCGAAAGCGATGGGCACGCGGCGGGCGGCGGTCGGGCGGTCGGCGGTCGGCGGTCAAGCGGTGCAGCTGGGGGCGAGGCTCAGAAAATGGCGTTCATGGCCCCAGGGAGGACGACGGCTGCTCGCAGAGAGAGTCGGACGGGCAGGGTGCGGGCGCTGTGGGAGCAGGTGGTGGTGCTGTCGTTGGTGTACAATGTTCCAGGCCGCTACTTCGAGCGCGCCTAACTGGATAATTGCAACGGCGGCCACCGCCCCCCTCCTACGACATCATACGGGCCCAGCCTGCACATGCGCATGCCTTTTCACCACGCACGCGCTGCCCCCTCGCCCGCGCTCTCGAGAACACGTACGCTTGAAGTTGCGAGCGCCTGTCACCTCAGTCGTCAGAACACACACTGTCGCCTTGTCACGCAGCCACACTCCCCGGGTGCCGGTCATGCGTGCGTCGACGGCACGTAGGCGCCCTGCCTAAAAGGCGGTGCCACCGGCCGTATCCAGTGCAGCGCCAGGGGTCCTGAGTCCGACGACTCGACAGACATTCAGCTCATGCGCCTTGGCGAACATGCCGTTGCACACAGGCTCGCTAGCCGACGTCGCCGCACTGTACATGCAGGGGCAGTTAGTCCGAACGTGAGAAGGGTTGATTATCGATTACACACTAACGTCTAGCTACCCGTTGTTCAGATAACTCCACTCGCTCCCATGCATCTATATGTTAACGGTGGTCAAAAGTAGAGAGGTTCAGAAACTATGAAGACGCGCCGTTGCGTTTCCAGATGAAGACGGCAGATGCTACTGCACATGTCACAGCGCCCAGCGCAAGATACAAGTTCAAGTTGTCGTAGGGCTCCTCGTCCTGCTTCGGGAAGGCCGTAGAGGGATGTGTTGCACACTCAGCCAGCTGCAGAAGGTCAGTAATTTACGCGAAGCTCCTACATCAAAAAGTGGTACGTACGTGGACAAAGAGCTCTGATATGCTGCTCCAGGTTGCACTCACATGCAGGGGAGCAGCCATGTTGAGCGTACTTGTGTATTCATCGGGCTGCTGCTCGCATCGCTGCATCGTCTTGTCTTGATCGGCCTTGAGGGCGGTGTAGACTGCCGGCAAATGGTCGAGGTGGGGGTATTTCTTTCGTAGCTCCACGATGTGGGTGAAACTGTCGGGGTCGCTCGAGTCGTACGTGTAACAGAGCAGATCGCAAGCATCGAGCTTGGCCTGGTTCTCGAGAATGGCTGGCTCCAACTCGCCAAGCTCTTCCAGAATGAGATAACACTGCTTGCCGCCTTTCAGCTCTACACTGTTCACAGCTGAGCGCGGTTTGATGGTCGGGTGGTACATGCTGGTGAACGGCCGTTGCAGAAATGACGACAACAGCGCGCTCTTCCCGCTCCCGCTGGAGCCCAAAACATAGCACAGGAACACGGTGCGCTCCACTCGCCCAGGCTTGTTACGCCTCTTGCGCGCCTTGGTGACTTTCAGCGCATTGGTCGTTCCGCCGCGATCGCCACTCTCAAAGCCAAGATAGGCGAGGTATTCAAGCGTCGTCTTGGGCTCTTCGAAGGTCGTCATGCTCCACTGCGCCAGCCATCCCTGCAAAGTAATGTATCCAGCTTCGTTGCGTACCGTGCATGATGGAAATGCCGAATCGACCCAGGACGCAGGAACGCCAGGTGTAGGTGCGAACAGATTAGCAAGCTCTTTGTCGTTCAAGCCTCCGTCATTGTCTCTGTCGAACTTCAAGAAGAGGTCCACGAAGAAACGGTACCCAGCGGGGCTTAGCTCAGCCGAAGAGTACTGCGGTACATCGAACTTGGGATGGAGAAATGTATCTTGAAGACTAAGACTGTCAGTGTAGTTGAATTTCCTGAGGATGATCCAGATTGTCTCGTGGCGACCCTTCTCAGCGAATATCTTGTTCAGCAACAGAAAGCCCTTCTCGTCCATCCCATGCTCCCCAGTAGATGCTGGGACTGATCTTTCAATGGACCGCTTGATGTTGGCCAAGTCATCCTCTCCCAATGGCTTCTCAAAACACTTGATCTGGAAATCGTGAATTTCCTCGTCATTCCAATAGCCATCCTTGTCCTTGTCGCAGAGGTGGAACACACGCTGCAAAGCGGCTACCGCAGCGGGTTTCAATGCATTTTCCTTGGAATCGTATAGCGGTGCGATGGGGTGCGTAACGGCCTTTTGGCACAGAAAGAAGACCTCGTTGATGTTGTGGTGTTCTTTTGCACTGGTCCGGATGCACGAGTCGATCTCCTTGAACTCAGTCATGACGGGGAGCATCTCGTCGGCGACGACCTGCGACGTTGTCCCGTTGGACGCCAGATCGGCCTTGTTCGCGCAGAGCACCACGGGCACATTGACGCCCAGGGACCGGAAGTACGGCATCCAGAACAGGGCGACGCGCTCATAGCTGTAGTGGTCCGAGTACACCAGCAGTATCACGTTGGATTTGCGGAGCTCTTTGCGGAGCGCATGGCGTTCGTGGGGCAGCGCCGAGGTGTCGACGATGGTGGTTGTTACGTTGTCTGGCGTGCCGAGCGTGGGCGGGATGGTGACTTGGGGGAGGACAGGCTGGATCTTGGCCGTGACGAAGACATCTTTGACGAGCGACGTGATGATGGAGCTCTTGCCGACGCCCTCATCGCCGCAAACACAAATTCGGACTGGGGCGTGTCAGTTGCGCGCGCGCTGCGCGTGGCCCAAGATACTCACCAGTGGCCATGCTGGGCGCACATGGTTTAGAACATGCTAAACGGAAGCAAATGGTTCCAGCAGAAGCGTGGTTGCGCGGCGGCCTACGATAGATACCGCGAGTGAGCTCGCCGATGAGCTGGCGGCGCTTGCGCTTGCGCTAAGAACCGCACGTGGAAAGCAGGTGCAGCAGTGGTCTGTCTGTCCCCGCAATAACGACGTGGGCTATGCCATCATCTGCAACCTGCCGAACCTCAATGCTGGCAGAACACCCGCCGTTATCTCCGTGGACGGTTCTGCGGGAGGCATCGAGGAGCACACGTACTCGTCCCGCACGACGGCTCCCAAGACGGACGCCGCCCCATCTGGTCACTGGGAATGGGCAAGCCACGCCCCTCAACTAGCGCTTGCGCTCCGCACCTTCTCCCCGTCTATTCGGCTGCACGATCCCGGGGTTCGCACGGCACCGCTGTCGAGCTCACGCATCTTCAATTGCCCTTATATTGCATAGCCGCCCCACCCCCATCTTGTCCCAGTCGCACCCGCTGCCGTGGTGCATGCCCTGACGCGCATCTTTGGCTGGCTGCGATCCGGTCCACGTGGTAGCAACGGCCCTCGTAGCTTCCGACTCGTTTTGCGACAGACTGCGCTGCTATGTTGTGAGTTCTCCCATGCTGCTGTGCCCAATCACGCGCCCTCCTCTCCGCCGCCGACAAGCTTGTCTGACACCATTGCAGTGTGCTCCCACCTCCACCCAGGTACCCTGTCGCGGGCTATCCTGGCGCCCCGGGCGGCGGACAGCTTATCGAAACGAACAACACCCTCACCCATCCCACCGGGCCTGAGCACCAATTGGTTGTTGGCGAAGGTACCCTTCCCGTAGCTGTATACAATCTATCTACCTGCTCACACTAGCATCGCGTCAGGCACATATGTACTTCGAGACAACCTCCACCTAGCCACGCCGCCGCCGCACCCTTCGGAGGCGCCCGTACACAACCCGAACCCACTCGCGACCACAGTCTCCCCGCCGACGGCAGGAACGAAGTTATCCATCGTAGTGGTGGCGCCTCGCCAGCAGTCGCATTCTCGATTATTCCGGCTTGATACCGCCAACAGCACGCGTTCGCAGGTACCACCAAGTATACAAGAGTCCCCGAACGAATCGAATAGCCAGGCCAGCGATGCGGGCTCGCAGAGCGTCAACGGCAACGGTGTCACTGCAGCTCCGCGCGAAGGCCTCCATGCCCCTGCGTTTGGGTCGGGGAACTCGGCGCTGGCAGTTTTAAATGGAAAAGACAGCAAGGATCCACTCAAGAGGCGGAAGCCGAAGAGCAACATTGTCAAGAGCAATTCATCTTTTGTTTCGAGAGTCATTCCCCACGAAGCCCTCACCAAGCGGCTACAAGAACACAACCCCAACGGACTATACGCTTTCGCGAACGTCAACCGCGCTTTGCAGTGGCTTGACTTGACCTCTTCGACCAAGGTATGTTGCATCTGGCCAGAGAATCGTTGCTCTCGTCTTACCAAGAACGTAGGAGGAACATTTCACCAAGATATTATTCACCAAGGCACACGCGCTGTGTCATGACGTGAACCAAAGCACAAAGGGACCGGGACACGTCGACATCATTTTAGGTTTTTCAACAGGCGACATCATATGGTATGAACCCATGTCGCAGAAATACACGCGCATCAATAAGAACGTAAGTGCAGGCGGAGCAGGGCGCGACAAGGGACATGTCAAACTGAAACCTTATCAGGGAGCGATCAACAGCACTGCCGTGTCAGACATTCGATGGCTTCCTAACAGCGAAAACCTGTTTCTCGCAGCGCATATGGACGGAAGTCTCATCGTATACGACAAGGAGAAAGAAGACGCGCCATTCGTTGCCGAAGACCAGGAGCAAGTCCAGGCCGAAACGGAGAAGAAGGCGCGACTTGTTGTAAAGAAGTCGGTAAATTCAAAGAATCAGAAATTCAATCCGGTGTCGTACTGGAAGACATCAAATTCGAAGATTAACGCATTTGCCTTCTCGCCAGACTGCCGACACGTTGCAGTAGTGTCGGAGGATGGCTCGTTTCGCATCATTGATTTCCTAAAAGAACAGTGGGTCTAGCTTATCACGCCGCTGATGATGGGCTAACTCTTCCAGATTGCTACATCAGTACATGAGCTATTATGGCGGCATGATATGCGTATGCTGGTCTCCGGACGGAAGATATGTTGTGACTGGAGGCCAAGACGACCTCGTCTCCATCTGGTCGCTGGAAGATAGCATGCTGGTGGCGCGTTGTCAGGGACATAACTCGTGGGTTACTGCAGTGCAATTCGATCCCTGGCGATGTGACGAGCGCAATTATCGTATTGGAAGTGTTGGGGAAGACTGCCGGCTACTTCTGTGGGACTTCAGCGTTGGCATGCTCCACAGGCCGCGAGCGGTGAGCTGTTGCAAAATTAGACTTTGGGAGAGGAGATGGGCTGACACAGACGCAGGCATCAGTGAGACAGCGCAGCAGCGTCACGTCGGCGACACTCAAGATGCAACGCACGCGGACAGATGGGTCGAACACGCGGTTGCGATCTAACTCGAACCTCACATCGGGAAGCATGCTGGACGAGGAAGAGGTTGTGCACGAAGTCGAGCCTCGGGCGCGAACGGCAATGCTGCCGCCAGTTATGGTGAGTTCCCGTCAGGGGTTACACGTGGGTCCACAGCTGAGGGAATTTCTGCAGGCGAAAAAGGTCGACGAGCATCCGCTGTGCTGGCTAGGATTCGAGGAAGATTGCATCATGACATCGTGCAGCAATGGTGAGTGCAGAGATTTCTTTGCTGGGCAGAGTGGTTGGTGTCGATAAGCTTATCTGTGGACGCGGCGGCGAAGCTTGGATGCAGGAACACCCGCTTTGGTGCCGCATGGCAGCCACACCCCGATCCATGCTCGAAACATGGTGATAACAAACGTCGCAGGACACATTCGAACGTACGACCGGCCGAAGGAGGGCGCCGGCAGCGAAGAGGTCTCGACGACAGCGAGCGCGAGCAACGCGTAGGACATGGAGACAGCTTGTACAGCGGCCGTGGGTTTGGGGGGCGCGTCAGAAGCGTGAGTACCAGCACACAGGCGCGCGTTGCTAGCTTGCGATTGCGAGGCAGCGGCCGAGAAGAGTGGATGATCTGAGGCGGCTGGCGACAGGGGCTGTTGGAGAGAGGGCCAAACCGAGTGGGTTTGCGCACTGGCACCCTGGTGTTCGGAACCCAGATAGCGACATGCTCCCGGCATTATCCGATTCACATGCACAAGGCCATGTTTCTGTGCGCACTGTTCGGGTGACTCAGCCCTACGGCGCCGTGCGTGATGCGCGCGCATGTGTGTGTTGCACCTGTCTGACGTTTGCCTGCTTCCAGAAGACGGCTTGTGCAGAGCCCCAACTCGCGACAGCCGACGGCCTGCAGGGGCACCGAGGCAGCGCAGCGCCTGTCGTGGCGGGCATGCCCATGCCCACCCACGGTAGGAGTCTCGGGCGTAGATCTACGCGCCGGAAATGGCGCGGCAACATCTCGTCTGCTGTGGCGCGCTCGTCCAGAATGTGTGCAGGCTTTTCTGCCGTCGTCGGCCCGAGCCTCTCGTCTCGTGTCGTCCGTGGCACCTCGTCGCACTGGCAGCCTCGCAGTCTACGTCGCTATCGATAAGACGTCCTGGTCCTCGTCGCCGCCAGCTGCAGCGCCGCTTCGCCATGAGCGATCCGCACTACTGTCGGCCTAGTGCCCGCGTGGGTCTGCTTCTGCGCCAGTGTGCTCTCACGCCAGGATCACTTGCGCCGTTCGCGGCGGGAGCGATGCTCGGATCTCTTGCTTTGTTGCGCCCTCGCCCGCCGGTCCCTCAGTCGACGAAAAACCAGGCCCAGCGGCGAGCGCTAACATTCCCTGGGTACTAATGACATGACCTGTCCCTTCTCGCTTGCTTGCTTGCTTGCTTGCCCAGACGACTTTCTCCCGTCCCACGCTGCCCGTTATTCCTCCATTGTGCCCGGCCCCAGCTGAGCACTCAACTACCCAGTCATCCCACCCTCAGCCACGCTCACATACCACTGCTTATACGCTTCCGCCCACGCCGCGCTCCCTGGTCCCTGTTGCATCCAGCCCGCAGCCCTGGCTCAGCCATTCGTTTCCCGAGCCATCAAGTACACGTCCGTCTGCCCGTGCAGCTCTTCGATGATCTTGTGCTCTTGACTTTTATTCTTCTTTGCTTCACACCATGCCTCGCACCGGCGGCGGTGTTTTTGGCAGGAATGCTGGGCCCGTCCTCGAGATCCAGTGAGTTTACGTCGCTGCCCGACGTTCTGCCCGCATCCTAATGCACACAGCCCGAGCTCGCCATTCGTTGTCTTCTATGGGGAACCAAATGAAGCCCAGAACACCGAGCTCACGGGAAAGCTCATACTCAACAACCCAGAATCCATGTCCGTCAAGAGCATTCGCATGACGCTTCAGGGCACGCGCAAAGTAGCCTGGCACACGACCAACACCGTTACCCCACAGCCGATATCCCAGAAGCAAAACTTCCTCCTCGAGAACCTTAGTCTCTTTCCCGTAGACGGCTCCAAGAACAAGGCGCACAAGATCAATGCTGGCGTGCATGAGTGGGAATTCAAGTTCAAGATGCCCTCCACGCTCGACGAGAGCATCGAGGGGCTACCCACAAACTGGGTTGTATACAACTTGAAGGCAACCGTAGACCGTGGCTATATGAGCAAGCCATTGACTGCCTCCTCACATATTCGAGTTATACGGACTCTTGGTCGCGATCTTATGGAGAGCGTGCCCATGGAACAGATCAACGAGGATATCTGGGCTTCTAAGATCGCATACAAGATCACAGTGCCTCAGAAGAACTATATCGTCGGCACCTCGATAACCGCCGACTACGTCCTGATCCCGCTCCGGAAGGGTGTCGAAATCGCAAACATAAAGATGGAACTCATCGAGTCGAGACAGCTCTTTTGCGATTACGCTGGGCGCAGGATCTCTCACACTACCGAAGTCCAGGTCGCGTGCACTGAGGGAACGATGCCGGAAAACTCCAAAAATCTTGTGCCCGATGGGGTTGAAGACGCCGACCAGCTGTTTGACGAATGCCACCGCTTCTCCATGACGTTGGATCTCCCCAGATCCCTCAAGAACTGCAGGCAGTCTGTAGACACCGAGAACATTCGTATATCGCACAAGTTGCGCCTGTACGTCAACCTACACAATCCGGAAGGTCACACGAGTCAGCTGCTGGTGAAAAATCACGTACACTTGTTTATCTCACCAAACCTGCCTCCGGGTGAAGATCAATCTGTCCTGGTCGACCCGCAGATTCTGTCGCAACAAGCTGTGCAGGACGAAGTAAACCAGAATGCTCCGCCAACCTATGGTCTTCATCAGCTAGATTCGCTCTACAACGACATCGATCCCAGTGGTTTCATGACGCCTGGTGCCCACGCAAGTTATGGAAGCAGCGGTGCAAACACACCCTTCTATGCTCAAAGCAGATCTGGTTCGGCGGAAGATTTGGCATCGCTGAATGCCATTGCTGGTGGTGGCGCTTCGGCAGCGGCTCTGCAGCATCGTCTTCAAAATCTTGATCTGAATTCGCAAGGCAGCCATTCACGGTTCTTACCTATTCGACATCACTCGTCTGGGGCCAACACCCCACATTCGCGACCAGATGGTGTTAATCATACGCCTCCTAGTGGCTACTTCGACAACCACCCTGACTATGACATGGAAGCTCTGACGCGCACACCCTCCTACAATACGGCTGTGCGAACGCCCGCTCGAACCCCGATCTCTGAGGACCTACCCACCTACGAAATTGCCACCTCCAGACCATCGAGTCCTAGCAGGACTCCCACGAGCAGAGGCACAACTCCTAGTCCAGCTCGCAGCCTTGACACACTGCGAGAAGAGACGGAGAGGAACACAGCGATGAATAGTCGGAGAGAATCTCCGAGGCACAGCGGTGACGGAAGGTAAATTCCCGTTCCGGCTCTCTTCCTGCATATCCCTTTAATCTACCTCTGCATTCCGAGCGTATGGCTGTTTTGTATTCCCCATTCTCACATGACGGGCACGCACCCCGTTCCATGTCCATGTTAGCACCATTGTCTGTTTGTTTCGTCGAGCGATTACATACTTAATACCCTCTTGCATATAGCCCCGTCAGTACTCTCACCCCTACAACATCCAATTCAACTTCCTCGGCATTTTCGCCGCACGCGTACGCTCCTTCGCATCTATCTCCGCGACGCACGAATGGGAGCGGCAGCTCCTCGCGATCACGGTCTCCTTCGCAGTCGTCCCAGCACTTGACCGTGCCACGACCAAAGCTTCGAGAACGATCCTCGACGAACAGCCTCCGCGAGACTATCGACGCGATGGCGGGATTCCGGCGGGCGCTGCGTCATGTCGGATGAGCGCGTTCTGGCTATCATTTCACTATTTTTCCTTCTTTCTTTCGACGGCGTTACTATCTGCACTACGACCTATCTAAACTACGACTGCACGTTGAGAATGCATCGGCACACTGGAGGGGAAAATGCATCTGGGTTTGGCATGTGTCCGCACGTGGTTCCTGCATGGCATGGCATAGGTGGTTGTCACCATCATCCACGGCATTACGTCTGCATTACGCATGGGCCCAGGAGGCATCACATTGAGTTTTTCTCTTATTCTTGTTCCTTGTACTTTTCGTAGCCTTAGCGCAATCGTCGGGATACCCACAAGGTGTTCTTCGCGTGTTCTTCGCGCGCATGGCGTTATCTTTTGTGGAGCCGGGTAGAAATCTAGGGTAGGTTGGCGGCGCGCATGGGCGCCACGAAATCCCACTCAGAGACAAGACTTGTGGACTTTATTTTTGCGTGACATCATGCATGGTGGCGTTTTTTAGTCTGGACACTGCCATCGTGGGGGCTTGCGGTGCTTGTGAATAGATCAGCAGGAGGTACATGTGCATTACGTCCACAGCATGCACATATCCTAAATCTGTCACGAAAACGTGGCACGCAGGCGTCGCCAATTCGTATTTCAGACCCTGCGTACGGATTGTGCGTCAGCTTCCACGTCCCCACGTTCGGGTAAGCCAGCACAGCCATGACATGTCGCATATTCTCACATGCATGCATCGCTGTCGCCGTCTAGGCCCTGCTTTTCACGTGGTCCCCACGTATGCGATAAGCACCGGGACAAAGAACGTGGGCCTCCACGAGGCGGAAGTGACCGCTAGGACTGGATGGAGATATATGCGAGGACATTGGTTGCGCGAGGTCATGTAATGGTACTTACATGTACTTGCAAAGCATGTTCTCACGTACGCGCCTGACGATGTGTCAACGCGCACGTGGAAGACATCAGATACACATGTGAATACTCCAGCCTCGCTCCGATGCACTGTGGTCTTGACTACTGCGGATACTGCTCAAACAGAAAACCCGCCGCAAGCTCGACATTCCCCTCGGTCGCATTCAGCGCAGCGACAGCCTCCTGGTTCGAGAAGCCCAGCACCACGAGCTTCTCCACCGTCTCTGCAGGCCACGGCGCTGGCGCCTCGGGCAGCTTCGTCACCATCTGCCGGATCTGCTCTGGCGTGACGCCCAGCATCGGGTTTTGCGTCTGCACCCGCGGTGCGTCTTCGACCCTCAACACTCGCCCCAGCGCAGCAACCCAGCCTGCCTGCACCGTCTCATTGTTGAGCTCCAGCGATGTAACGTGCACCATGTCCTCCTCGTGGTCTCCGCTGTTGAAGTACTCCCAGCCCATGACGCCACCAAACCCACCTCCTACGTCCTTGTACTTTTGACGCAATCGCGCGCAGACGTCGCGAAGTCTGCTTACGGGGATATGCCCCGCGCCATTTCCGGGGTTTGTGACTACCCCGAGGACGACCTTGGAGGGTGTCCAGCCCGCCGCAATGATGGCGTCGTACCACTGCGTCGACCCCGCGTCGCCCCAGCCACAGTAGAACTGCGTGTTGTACCACGCAATCTCTTTCCCGTAAACGCTGCATTCGAGCTCTGGGTAGCTGAAGCCACTGAGATGTGGCAGTGTAGGATGTAGCGGGTTGGGCGTCGGGCCGCTGGCGAGCAGAGGCCGCGGCGGGCGGAGATGTGCGGGCATGTTAGGATCGGGAATGAGTGCGGTGGCTACGGGCGCCATTGTGACGAGGAAGTCGGCGCCAAAGTCGGCGCGGAGGCGGGCGATGAGGCGGGTTATGGTCTGAATCTCTACTTTTTCTTCTACGTCGAGGTCGATGCCGTCGAGCTGGTGGGCGGATATGATGGCCTGGAGAGGCTTGTAGTAGGCTTCGAACTAGAAGTGTCAGTCTCAAGACTGGTGAAGTGTTCCATCTCATAGATGTGGTGTGCATACATTGTCCTCACTGCCTCCAAGACGCTCGTAGCTCCCTTGTGCCGCCCCTCCCAGCATGCCCAACACCTTCACTCCGCTTCCCTGGAGCCATTTTACTTCGCCCCAAAGCTGCTCGTAGCGCTTGTCATCCGGCCTGTGGTCATTCAGGGTGATGTTTCCCGGCCCCTCGTTCAAGTGGATAGCTGCGACGATGATGTGGGTGACGCCAGTGTTGTTGGTGAGCAGGGGCAGCAGTGAATGGTAATTGCCGGCCGAGTCGTGGAATGTCTGGTGGTATACAATCAGGCGTGGGCCTTGCGATGTCGGCAGAAGCTTTGGGGGAGTGGGCGGCATCGAGATGAGTGAGCTGGTGGGTTCGGCGAGGGTGCGGAGGTGCAAAGGGTCCGAAGCGCGTACCCCTCGCCGTTGTTGTAGGGCTGAGGCGGGGCAGTTGCGGCGAGAGCTAGCTTGGGGGCGGCATCATTTGCGGCCATCCCCTCGCAAGCGCATCAGTTAACCAGCGCCTCATGACGAAGGGTCAAAACATCTAGGGAGGTCCTACGAAAACCCTCTCCAGCTGCATCCACTCTCAAACACATTGACACAAATGACACGCTGTAATAGTGCCATTATCTTGGGAGTATACGCGGTTGCCGGAACACCTACCATGGTGATTAGAGCTGAAGTAGCATGGCACCGCGCAATTCGTAATGGAAATCATGAAATCCTCCTATTATGCACAGACCGCATCCGTGAGCATCATTGTCTAGTCAAAACGTAGCCTGCATGCCTCAAAACCCAAGCGCGAACAGGATATGGACCACTAACGCCGTACACTGCTTGCTTGCTCAGTGTCATTTCATCCAGCCAGCACGACAAAATACACGTCGAACCAAACACGCGACTTGAATATGCCCAGCTCCCTATGCTGCCAAACTCGTAAGATCGTGAAAACCGTCAAAGACTACTGCACCTAGTGGTAGCCGTTCCCATAGCCGTTGCCGTTCCCGGTACCCGTGAAGTAAGGATGAATGACTGCTTGCTTCGCTGAAATTCGGCCGGCCGGGTCGTATACAAGCAGCGCATCTAGGAGATCAAGGCCGTAGTCATCCAGAGTCGTGACTGTTGTGGCGATGTCTTGCTTTGCCCACTTGGGGAACGAGGACTTGTAGTCGGGAAACGAGGTGACGCCGGGCCACTCGACTTCAGTGGGGGTGCCGAGAACGCTGGAAAGGTCAGTAAAAATGCTGCACAGGAGAGGAGCACCGTTTACATACCGGAAGATCTTGAAGATCTCGTCAATCTCCGAGTCACCAGGGAACAGGGGCTTGCGCGTGCACATCTCGGCGAAGATGCAGCCAACCGACCACATGTCAACGCCAGTGGAGTATTGCCGACCACCAAGCAGGATTTCGGGCGAACGGTACCACAGCGTCACCACCTCGTGCGTGTAGGTGCGAAGAGGTACACCAAACGCGCGTGCCAAGCCGAAATCTGCCAGCTTGAGGTTACCATCTTTGTCGATCAAAAGGTTCTGGGGCTTCAGGTCGCGGTGCAGCACACGGTGAGCATGACAGTAGCGAATGCCCTGGCACAGCTGTGTCATGAACTTCCTGACGACTTCTGGGCCCATGGTAACTTTGAGTGTGGATCCCTCGGGCAGCGACTTGCCGCGGCCACCCTCGCTAGCAGGGAGCGCCTCCATGTACTTCTTGAGATCGACATCGAGGTACTCGAAGACCAGGTACAGCTTGTGGCCGTCGGCGTGCACGATGTTGAGCAGACGGACGATGTTGGCGTCGTTCATCTCCTTTAGCAGGGATATCTCGCGGATGGCCGTCGACGGCACGCCCTCGTCCTCGGCCTCCAGACGGATTTTCTTGAGCGCCACGATGCGCTGGTCCTTGGTCGACAGGTCGCGTGCCTTGTACACGACACCGTACGTGCCTGGCAGAGCGTGTTAGTGCGGGCTCGTATCGAGCTGCCACCAGCGAGCGCCCCGTGGCGGTGAGGTGCCCGCAATGCAGCAGAAGGAGCACTCACCCTCCCCGATCTTCTCCATCTTCTGGTAGTTCTCCATGCTGGGCTGGGGCGCTGCTCGCGTGTCTCTCGGGTGGCGGTCTGGGTCGCGGTTGCGGCAGTGTCGAGGTCAATTGCACGCTTCGTTGGCGAGCAGAGGGACGAGGGGCGTGTGCCGTGGAAAATTGACAGCGAGCGACGGCAGGGCGGGTGCGGTAGTCGTGGCGTCAGGCTCCGGAGCGACACACAAAAGCAACCTGCTGTTAGTATTCACGGGTCGGCGTGGAGGAGTTGGGATGTGGCCTCGGCGGGGCGGTGATGTTGATCTCGAAAAGTGCTGTTACAGTAAACACAGCTCGCCAAGCACTCGGGTCGCCCCAAGCAAATCACACAAAGAGACGCGTCGGGCGCGCGAACCCGCACCGCCGCGTCTGATTCATCG
Source organism: Paraphaeosphaeria sporulosa (assembly GCF_001642045.1). Classification (NCBI taxonomy): domain Eukaryota; kingdom Fungi; phylum Ascomycota; class Dothideomycetes; order Pleosporales; family Didymosphaeriaceae; genus Paraphaeosphaeria; species Paraphaeosphaeria sporulosa. Next base: position 1,883,937 of record NW_017253360.1, on the reverse strand, counting down.
CCATCGCCCCACCACCACTCACAATCACCGCCATTCCCCCTCCATCCCCCTTCATCCCCCTTCATCCCCCGCATTGTCCCTCTCTCGTCCCCGCAGCGCTCTGTACAGGCTGTGCCAGGTTGCACGGCATGCCTGCGCTTGACCCGCATGAGCGCCCGCCGGAGCGCATCCGAAATATTTACAAAAGATACCAGAAAATGAAAAGCGACGACCTCGAAAAGGACACTGCAATCCTGGACCTAGAACGGCTGCGTGCAGGTGGTGTAGACCCTGGAGGCAAATTGCGCCTCGTCGACGAGTGGCACCATCAGCACTTGACCGCTACTTTTCGCCGGTTTGGCGGTGACCACCCAGCTGCAGCATATCCCACGCAAACCTCACGGATACCTGTCTACGAACATGACGACATGCCTGGTAGGTGAAACTGACCTCGAAATTCTCCAAAACTCTCGAGGCTCTCTCCACTGTCGACCAGGTGGTAGAGTGCCTGGAATTGTCCGAGGCAATAGTGTCCCAAGTGAGAACAACAGAATTCCTCTATGCGCATCGTCTGCTATAGCTCTTCATATTTCATTCGTACCATCTGGCCTGACATCAGGCAGGTCTCCTCATCGTACCCTCCCTTCTGCCCCCCGAGACCCAGCTCGCACTACTCTCCCGTCTCCTGCATCGAGATCTCGCGCAGCCCTCTCATCTCACCAACATTCACACTCACTACCATCTCTCCTATCCGCCGTCCGCATCATCCTTCTTCACACTGCCGCCAACATCCCCCGCTCCCGTCGCCCATCCCAAAGATCCCACTCTCCATCGTCCACTGAACATATCTCAGCTTCTAAACAAGAAACTGCGGTGGACAACCCTTGGTGGGCAGTATGACTGGACGGCGAAACGATATCCGGACGCTACACCACCTTCATTTCCTTCCGATGTGAAGGACCTGTTGGAAGCCATGTTTACCAATACCAAAGCAGAAGCTGCGATAGTTAACCTGTATTCACCCGGCGATACCCTCAGCGTGCATCGCGACGTTGCCGAAAGTAGTGACACAGGTTTGATTAGCGTCAGTCTTGGATGCGATGCCATATTTGTAGTTGGCACGTCTTCCGAGTCTCCAGCGACGACAAACGAGACCGGCGATGCTAGTTCCACAATTCCAACCGGGGAGCGTGTGCTCGCAATTCGACTACGATCTGGTAGTGCTGTGTACATGAGTGGCGCGTCCCGCTTCGCATGGCATGGCGTTCCGCAGATTGTGCCAAACACTTGTCCCGCATATCTCGAGAGCTGGCCGGCTGGACAAGGAAAAGACGACACCAAATTCGAGGCGTGGAGAGGGTGGATGGCAAGGAAGAGGATCAACGTGAATGTTCGCCAAATGTGGGATTGAGGTCAGGGTCCCCGAGGTCGCACTGTGCACGACAAAACATTGTCTATCGGACCGACCAGCCCGTCGTCGACTTTCGAGGTTCGATCCGGGTATTTTGCATCAGTCCACCTATACGTCAGATCCTTCCAGTGGCCTGATGTTCACCGGCAGGGCTGAGTACTGTACAAAACTTAGCCCACTTTGCAGAGATTGTAGGGCAACCTTCGAAACCCCGAGCCGCGCGGTGTATCCAGATGATTGTATAACGCCTTCAGTGTCGGCGAGCTGGAGGCCTGTCTGCGCTAAGAGTTCACCGAGCATCAGCATCTGCGCTTGTCGGCGTTCTCAGCCAGGATCTAAATGCGGCAGTGCTTCTGGCCCCTGCTCTACATCCAATAGAGAGCGGTCGTTGAGCTTACATCGCGCGAAACCCTAACCTAATATGGGTTGGTGCTATTCCACGCCGTTTTGGGGGTCGCCGTTCAAGAGGGGCGTAGCATCTTATGGCGAAGCCTGAGTTGGAAGCGAGTGCGTTCCTGAACCTAATACTACAATTGGTCGCGGCTGATAATTTTTATTGTCCATTATTTTACCACGATAGTCGCTCTTGATTGTTCTCTTCATACTGTCCTGGTTTACTCTATTGCGATATGGCTACCTCCTGTCATTCCACTGTTGTCGACATCGAGAAACATGCCCACACCGACCACACTCGTCTGAGCAATGAATCGGTGCACAGCTTCAGTTGGAGCGACATTGCTGTGACGGTGAAAGATCGCCACACAAAGCAGCCGTTGGAGATCTTATCGGATGTTCGTGGCCTCATCCAGGCTGGTATGTGGACCTTCCCGTGGTGCCTACTATACTGACACCATTCTCCAGGCGAGATGCTGGCTCTGATGGGCCCAAGGTAATATTTCCACCGACTCATCGATGCACACCAGCTAACATTGCCAGTGGGTCCGGAAAGACGACTCTCCTCAACGTCCTAGCATCTCGTGAAGCAACCATCGGCGCCTCAGTATCCGGGCTAACGTACGTCAATGGCGCACAATCGAATTCAAAGGACTTTCGCAAGCTGTCTTGCTTCGTCGAGCAGGAGGATGCACTCGTGGGATCGCTTACCGTTCAGGAGACTCTGAGCTTTGCGGCCCGGCTCGCCCTTCCTAGGTACGAATGCACTAATGCGCGCGGCAACGCAGCAAGGCTGACTGTCATCATAGATCTGTATCGAAAGCGGAACGAATAACAAGTATCAACGCTCTGCTCGAGTCGTTCGGTTTACGCGAGCAGGCTGACGCTCTTATTGGCACACCCATTCGCAAAGGTGTGTCGGGTGGACAGAAGCGCCGCGTCAGCGTTGCCAGTCATATGATCACCAGTCCAAAGATCCTTTTCCTAGATGAGCCAACCAGCGGGCTTGACTCGGCTGCTAGTTACGAAGTGATGAACTTCGTGCGCGCTACTGCCAGGAAATACAATGTCGGTTCCTGTTATCGTCACCTTAGGTCTAGCTAATCAAGTGCATAGATTCTGGTCATCGCTTCCATTCACCAGCCGTCCACGACCACCTTTGAGTTGTTCGATCAATTATTGCTACTATCGCGCGGTAAGGCGGTATACAATGGTCCGGTCGCAGGCATCCAAGACTACTTCACAAGCATCGGCTATGAAATGCCTACCTATATCAACCCTGCCGAGTACATCATCCAACTAGTCAACATCGATTTCTCTCAGAACCAAGCAGAAGCAGTTGAAAGGCTCACCCGGCTCCATTTATCATGGAAGAATTCTCCGCAAGCCGCAAGCCTCCAAGCTCGCCTTGAGGATGATCGTCGATCTGGGGCAGGCCTCACTCTCGACCACGCCTACCTTTCCGCCAACCCCTACTCGGTTCCTATCACACTCATGCACCGGTCCTTCATCAAGTCCTACCGTGATGTCGTCGCATACGGCATTCGCATAGCCATGTATGGCTGTCTCGCCATCCTCATGGGCACTGTGTGGTTGCGCCTGTCCCCAACCCAAAATAACATTACGGCCTTCACCAATGCCATTTTCTTCGGCGGAGCCTTCATGTCGTTCATGGCCGTAGCCTACATCCCCGCCTACCTCGAGGACCTCTCTCTGTACACCAAAGAGCGACTCAACGGCCTCTACGGTCCTACGGCCTTTATGTTAGCTAACTTCCTTGTTGGCATTCCGTATCTGTTCATCATCACGCTGCTCTTCTCTGTGATCGCATACTGGCTGGGTAACTTCCGCCCCGGCGCCGACGCCTTCTGGACCTGGGTCATGTGGCTGTTCCTCGACCTGCTCGCCGCCGAGTCCCTCGTCGTGCTTCTATCGAGCCTGATCCCCATTTTCGTCGTCGCCCTCGCGGCAACGGCTTTCGCGAACGGCCTGTGGATGTGCGTCAATGGTTTCATGGTCGAGCCGCAGACGCTCAATGTGTTCTGGAGGTACGTGTTCCACTACATCGACTATCAGGCGTATGTGTTCCGTGGGATGATGGTGAACGAGTTCGGCAAGAGGAACTATGCATGTGATTTTGTTGAAGGCGTGTGTCAGTGCATGTACCCGAGCAAGCTACAAGATCAGTGCATGGTTGAGGGCACAGCGGTGTTGGAGCGCTATGCATTCAACACTGAGAACACGGGCAAGTACGTTGGGTATATGCTGGTCATAATCCTTGGATACAGATTGCTAGGATGGGTGGTGTTATATGCGAGGAAGCACTGAGCCTTCTGCTGGAATAGTAAATAGCGCAATTAACCCTTCGTGTACACATAGTATCTTGTATTCGTGTTCAGGTAAATGCAAAGTTGGACCAATCTCGTCATAAGTGTGTGACAGAAGCTATCACCTAATTCTCAACATGTAAGCACACAGTTCATGGTCCACGTTGCATGTTTTCCGAACCATGGCTCCCGGACACGCCTCTACCTTGTAGATCCAAGGTCCTGGTAATGGTGAAGTTCGGTACGGTGGCTCCCAGATACGTTATTCGGTTTCAACAAAAACTCGCGCCTGCCGCCGCGCACTACAAGCTCCTGCCCATTTTACCTCCACCAGGTTTCTGTCCATGATGCCTTCAAGAATACAGCAGTAACAAAAATACATTCCTCACGTGAAGATGCGTATCTGCACCACTCCCTACAGCCTCGTCGTAGACGACTACGACGAGGTCAGGCATCTACAAGATACATTGAATCCATCGTCCCGCTCCCAGCGCTTCAATGCGGCACATCATAAACGCCTCGACATCCTCCCCGGTGTCCCCAAATCCAATGACTTCAAGCACGAGCAACCGCCCTGGGCGGCCTACAACTCCGTGCTCTGGCAGCCTCTTATCACGCAGAGTCAAGGCATGAGCGAGAGCCATATGGTTCAGACCCCGGAGTTCCTGTATGAAGACTAGATGCGCCGGCCATTGGTGTGCGACAGGTATGACGACGCCACGCTGCCTGGGTTGCGACGAACAAGCTTCCGCCAGAAGTGATCCAGGAGACGACCCAGACATGGAAGAGTACTAAGAGGGGGAAGTTACTTCAACCGATCCTTGATGGGGAGAGGAAGTGGTTCATCCGCCTCGACCAGATGTCCCCTAAAGATTCGCCTTTTGGCGGCAAAGAGCCAAGCACGACTTTCGAGGACGTGGTGAGAAAGATATGTTCGAGCATGCGCGCTTGGAATAGTCTGCAGACCGAAGGTTGAATGCAGAACGAGAGGGCAGGGAAATGAGGATTTGGCTGTTACTCAATCCGTGGGAAGAGGATATGGATGCCGGCAGAGACTTCCGCGTCTTCGCCCCACCGCCGGCGGCGAGGGGTGAAAGGCAGGAAGTCAGCCAAATGAGGGTCAGTGCGGTCAGTCAGAATCGATGGCCGTTTTCTTTCAGATCACCCTTCAATTTCTCACTTGAACACACGGCGGAGTTGGTATACTCGAAAGCGAACGAAGTACTGGAGACCATCAAGGTGTTTATGGAAAGGGAGATGAACCCAGACATCAGGACGCTGTTGGTCAAGTATGGGTTCATTTTTGATGTTGCGCTGCAGGACGACGGCAGTGTGCAGCTTGCGGAAGCCAACCCGTTCGGGGCGCTGAGTGGGCGCGGAGGGTGTTTCTTCAATTGGGTGAGGGATGTGAAGGTGTTGTATGGATTGGAGGAAATGAGAGTTTGAAGTCACGTTGGATGGGTCAGGTGATGAAGCCGCTGTCCGGGTAGGTGAAGACAGGCACCAGTCCCATCTTCTGTGGATATCACAGATAGTGTGAACCTCAACCATGCAATTCTCCACAGCGGCAGTGCGCATCTCCCGCATGACCTCATTTCCTCCCATTACCTTCATTTAGCAGCGATCGCTCGTTTCAAAACATACCCCAGACGCTAGATCTTCAGGCACGTCGCTCTCATTGGTCGGTGGTTTTGTAAGATCAGTTGGCCGTTTCCGTCAATCTCCGCAACTCCTTCTCCGCAGCGCCATGCTTGTAACATGACCAGATCTTTCATCTATCTGAGCGAATTACGTTGCTTGTCCCTCATAGAAGTCTCGCAGACTCTTCCAGGGAGGCTGGTGAGACACACAGGACCGGGTTGCTTTGCCGCAGGATAGGGCGCGACGCCACATGCATCAAAGCGGCCCCAGCGTTAGCACAGGCACGGCGAGGTGATGTCTGATGACGGCGGCGTGGACGATGGACTTGAATATACGTTGGCCTCTTCGCTCTGCCAGCTGTCGTTTTCGCGAATCGACTGCTGTATCCTGAAGTAGGTTTCCTCGGAGCCTTGCCCTTCGTTTGTCCTTCGTTTGTTGTTACTCCTTGCTTCACTAGTCTACACACGGTGAATTCTTGCCAAACTCGGACCAGTTCAGCTATTCTAAGTATTAAAAGCTCTGCTGTCGAGGTACTATCCACAAGCACCCCTCGCGTGTTGATCAATTCTCAGGTACGTTTAGCTGCATATGCTTTTAGCCGCACTCTAACATTACTATAGACACGTTACCGATCAACTTCCAACATTTCCATACTCCAAAGCAACATGTATATCGTACTCTTGCTTAGCAGCTTGCTCGCCACGGTTCTGGGAGCTCCTCTGGTCGCTCGACAGAGCGACACAGAGTGGAAACCTGCCGCAGGCACAACTACCACTTGCGATGTCAACGCCGACAAGTACATCTCGCTGACCATTGGTCCGGAGCAAGGCAATGTTATTTTCGAGCACGCCTGTGCTGGCATTATGCCGGGCTGCGCTTTCCCCGAGAGCTTAGCTGAGGGAACAGTCTGCACTCAGACCGTCACCTATAAGCTCGACGGACCCAAGAACACGACGCTGAACGCACTGGTTGAGAAGAGAGAAAACCACAACAAGCTGAGCGACTGGGCGGTCAATTGTGAGTATCCTCTTTTCAGAGCTCCATTCTAGTGTATTGATAGCACTCAAGTCGCCGTGGCTCCGGCGAAGCAGCCCGAGGACTCTGCTGGCGTCCACTTGACCAAGGCCGATTGCATCGGTTACTTCCAAGAGCTCTTGTTGAAGTCCGCCCCAGAGGGCTGCACTCTTCAAGGCCTTGGTCCCAGCGCTGGCACTCTTACAGTGGGCGGCATGACATCGCTGAAAGATGCGGTGTTTGGGGTCTCCTTCGTCAAGCGCACGTAGCCCAACGAGGCTACAAGGCACGGATGGTGTTGCTCGGGAAAATTTGGCGGATTCACGGGGTAGAAACAACATGTGACATGTACAAGCCGGGCGTTAGGGTGTTCATCGCATCGGTTTCCTCATTTGGCTATTACCTCTCGGGGTCAGCTCCTCTGGTAGGGCTACATCGGAATGTATCTGGCTTCTTAGGGGGCTCAATCACCCAATATTACTTGCCGTTCAATTCGGTCTGGCGATATGTAATCACAACTATCGAGCTAGCGCTCCAACCACTGGCGCCCGTTTCACAGAATAACCCTAGCTGCAGTTGATCTTTTTGCAGGATCTGGGGTTGACATTCTTTGGTGACTGCAATCTCGCGGCGAATAAGAGGAAAACCGCTGCGCTTGATGCAGGAACCAGCTTCATCTATGGTGAACCGTTACATATGCAATGTACCGACTGTTTTAAGATGACCACTCGTGACTTTTGAGGTGTAGCGTTTTACGATGCATGTCCTCGGCTCCGATGTTCACATTGTCAACATTTCGTTTTGGAAGTTGCGGGGTCGATTAGTGATTACTATTCTGGACGCTACGCCGAGGACAGTACGAGGCTTCCCCGAGTACACGCTGCACCCGAATTTGCGATGAGTGATCACACGGTAATAGTCCAGTCCTGCATATGCATAGCAGAATGGCTTCGAGCTGCGTAGCACTGTTATATGGACACGGCGACACTATTCGCAGCTACTGTTGCTCCAGCAAGTGTGAACTCTCGGTCTTGCCCAATCTAAACGAAGTAGGGACTAGCAGCACTGCTGTGGTGAGAGCTTGACTTGCTGCCAGCGATGGATACACACGAAAAGACGAATGAGGACGATTCATCTTCTGCCATGAGCGATCATGCGAAAGACGAGCTCGAAGCGCAAGCTCCACCGCAGGCTCACAGTCTTGAGAATCTGCCACCGTCCAATGCCCCAAAAGAGACGACAGCGACCACAGCACCTTCGGCGCTGGACTGGGATAGCCCTGAAGACCCGGACAACCCCCAGAATTGGCGACTTGCGTCGAAGGTTTATCATGTTACCATACCAGGTCTCTTTGGCTTTGCAGTGTAAGTCATTATGGCGCACCCTGGAATTCTGCCATCTGATTGGTACGTAGAACATTCGGTACCTCCGTCTACACGCCTGCCCTCCACTCGATTTCATCGCATTTCGACATCTCTCGGACGGCAGCTATCCTTGGACTGACCCTCTATACACTGGGTCTGGCCTTTGGTCCCGTCATCTCTGCGCCGCTTTCGGAGAGGTTTGGGAGGAAGTTAGTGTATCTCCTCTCCGCACCGGTTTTTATGCTTTTTACTTTGGGCGCGGGTTTTTCAAGGAGCTTTGGGAGCTTGCTGGTGTGCAGACTGTTCGCCGGCTTGACAGGAAGCCCGGCTTTAGCGGTCGGTGAGTAGAATCAGACTACCTTACCTATTGATGTCGATGCATCCTCTGCGTTAAGATTTGTCAGAGTCACTAACCAGCAACAACAGGCGCAGGCACAACGGCAGATCTTTTCCCACCAGCGAAACGGGCCAAAGTAACGACTGTCTTTGTCATGGCGCCGTTCGCCGGACCATCATTTGGGTATAGCTTTCGACTCCCTGACAATGTCACTGCTAACTGAGACAGACCTGTCATCGGTGGCTTTGCAGCGCAGTACAAAGGCTGGAGGTGGACACAATGGTGCATTCTCTTCATCGCCCTTGCCGTATTTCTCGGCGCGTTGCCCATGAAAGAGACCTACAAGAAGGTGATTCTCGAGCGCCGAGCAAAGAAGCGCTGCATCAGTCCCCCAGAGCCTGTCGGCGGCGCTGCGGTCAAGAACACTGTTGTTCAAAACTTTCTTCGACCAATGCATATGCTTGTCACGGAGGTACGATTTACCTAAATGTCCAGCGACGATAGTGTACTGACGTTCCTCAGCCAGTAGTTTTCTTTCTCTCCCTTTACACAGCCTTCGCCTTCGCCGTCCTCTTCCTCTTCTTTGCCGCGATACCTTACGTCTTCCAACGACCTCCTTACTCCTTCACCATTTCGCAAACCGGCCTTATTTTTCTAGCCATCGGTCTGGGCGTCCTGCTAGCTAGCATCACAGGCATCCTTATCGACACCAACTTCTACCAAGTGCAACACCGCAAGGCGATGGCAACCTGCCAAACACATGCTCAACCAGAACACCGTTTGTACAATGCAATGATAGGCAGTCTCGGTATCCCGATTGGGCTGTTCTGGTTCGCATGGACTGCCAACACGAGCGTGCATTGGGCGGTACCTGTGGTAGGCGCGGTTCCATTCGCATGGGGGAATCTATGTTTGTTTGTAAGTACGATGTTGATGTCACTAAGTCACACATTCCGTCTAATCTGGCTTGAAATCTAGATCTCAGCGGCCATGTACATGGTTGATTGCTATGGGCCCCTGAACGGTGCCTCAGCGATGGCAGCGAATGGCATCTTCCGGTACACGCTCGGTGCAGTGTTTCCTCTGTTCACCATACAAAGTACGTTCCTTGAACTCGCTGATCAGGTAGTAGCTAAAAATTGTAGTGTATGAGAGCCTAGGCATCGGCTGGGCGACGAGCCTCCTTGGTTTTCTGTCTATACTTATGCTGCCCATACCCTGGGTGCTGTTCAAATTCGGACCTGCCATTCGAAAGCACAGCCGCTATCCAGTCATGATGTGACCGCGACTGTGGCGCCCTACGAAGGTACTATCGCATTCGAGATTAGGTTTTGTCTTTTTGAACGAGGCTCCCACAGTGTGATCATATTCAATTATCATGTATATCCTACGTCATGAGCTACGCTGCTGAGTTGCTGATCTCGGCCCTTGGTGAGACGTTGTGGAAATCAGTGTAATCTGGTGGTTGCTGCGGGGATAATCCCGACGTGAAGAGTCAGTCTTTGTGCAATGTACCAAGGTTGTAATTTCATGCGAGTGCGACATACAGCGAAGTAACATACTCTCGGAATACATATCCAGATGTGCAACACGTGCTGGCAGATGCTAAGCTGTACTTCCTGCCTTCCAAGTCGCCTTGACCGCTTAGCCTCCGATGCCAACGCCCTACTCCATTTTCAACCTTAACCTCATTCCCTATCCGCAATCTCACTCAACCACGCCCTCAACCCCACCTTCAACCTAAGCTACTAGAATTTAAAACCACCTTCAATTCCAGACATGGAGCTTGACCACAAACTCCATCCCCAAGCTACCCTTGTACCACTGCGGTGATTGGGAGGAAACTCGGGCGAAGCTCAACATCGAACTCAACCTCAACTACCGCGATCGGCGTCTTCATTTACCTGCACGGATAGGAAGTTTGGGCGTTCGAAAACACGAATGCAGCGACCGCAGGCTTCCACTGGATACTGACTGGGTAAAAGGCGTCTGATGCTGACGCAAGGTGAAAAGCTTGTCTGTTATACAGTGAGATTGAAGTTCTTATCTCGAGCATGTGGCACCTCGCTCTACGCAGGAGCTTAGCTGTCGATGTTGAACTGGGAGATACCAACCAATCACTAAACAGAAATCGTAGCCAAAGCACAGGGACCTGGTCACACCTTCTAAACTCCCAGAATTTGTATGGTGTTTTCATCTTGTCTTCGCTATTTTACTCCTATGTGAAGAGAGTTGTGTCTACTCCTGCTTGACCAGGGATACGGGTGCGACATAATTCTTCCGCGTACTAACGAAATAGTCAGCTGTCGCCAGAACCGCTAATGCACCAAACATCAGCGCGGCCCAGTTCATGTGTATGGCTGCTGGATCAGGCGTCATCGGGAAGAACGAAAAGACGAATGCCAGGTCATTGATAAAGCCAGGTCCTTGATAAAGCCACCCCATTTATCCAGGCTCCATCGTCGCGCCAGCAGAGGCTCGCCTCGCAGACGTTTGAGTCGAACACATCCGATGGAAGTGACATAGGAGAAGATGAATCCAGTATTGGAAATCGAAACAACGGCGTTGAGAGTCCCATCCGAGCCGAAGTTGATGCAAGACGGCACCGGTGAGCACCCTAGACACACTAATAGCAAATTCAAGGGAATTTTCTAGCCAGGCCAGACGTATTCGATCCATGAGGAAATTTGTAGGCCTTTGTCGCGCAAGAAGGCCCAGGTCTGCCGCGACGACGCAGCGGTTACAGACAACGCAGCAAAGAACAAAAGGACAACCAGGACAGTGCCCATTATGATAGTGTTTGTAATAGGCTTCGTGGCGTTGTACACAGCTTGGAGCACAGGAACGCCAGTGGGAAACTCCAGCACAGAGTCAAGATCTCACACCAGAAGACGAAGGTGATCATCATGACGATGCCGAAGACACCATTGAAGAAGACAGCCCACATTATGGCCTTTACGGCACGACTGAGGCGTCCTCGAGTTCCTCCGCCATGTGAGCTCCGGCATGTGGACCGATGAAGCTCCACAGTGGCCTGGAGAGACCGACGAGAGCGGATGTTCCAAGCGAGCCCCACCACCACAATCGTAGAGCGTCGTGAATACTCCACAGGCAGGCAATCGATCCGCCATGGTCCAGAAGATTAAGAGGAAAGCAAAGAATGCGAGGACATAGTGGACCAGTACGATGCCCTCGACCAGCGGCAAGTGCTGCGCCAGGGAGGCGTTGAAGCCGACCATGAGAAGCAGCCACATCGTCACGATCAAGGTGATATGTCAAAGCTCGCCGATCTGGGCGTTAGGGTTGACAAGCAAAACTATGCTGATGACGAGAGACGACAGCATCTGCGCGCAGGCTGGGATGCTGGAGCTTTAGCTAACGCTGGCGCTCTAGCCTACAATGTATGAAATACTCATCTGGAACGATGGCGGTGGAATCTAAATAAAACCAGTGATACTGCCCGCCCACAGTCGGCGCTCTGTCTCATGTTAGTCTTGCGTTACGGTTGGGCGTTGCGAGGTCGACGTACATCGAAGCCACCTCCGCGAGCGAAACAATCATCATGGCTATGACGAAGAAACATACGACGACCGTCATCCAGAAAACGCCTGCATTTATGCCATTGAATAGCCCAAAGTATGCTGACCTGGAGATTGGTCAGCTCCAATGGATAAGACTTGGGCATTGCACTTGCAGCAGCGCGCTCTCCACGTCAATTGCAGAACGACAACGAAACCAATGATGGAGACAAAACCTAACCTCCTCTGTTACGGAATGTCAGCGATTAACACGCAGAAGGCATAAATAAATGGGCTTACGCGGAGCTCCTGCTGCTTGCCTATTCGATACATGTCTTGCGCATCGTGAAGAATCCGTCCTAGTGCATCGCTGTGTGGTCGCTCAACTTCATTTTGTCTGATGCTGGAGTCTAATACAGAGCCTACAGACTCTTCCGCAATAGCTATCGCCTTTCTGAAAGAGGAGGACTAAGGATGAAGGTGGCACTTCTTAAGAATATCCAAGGGACAGCTGATAGGATAGAGAGGGAAGATACTGCTTCAGCGGCGTGAAACTCTCAACCCCACATTCCCCAGATGTTCAGCCACTGAAAACCAGCTGCGCCTTAAGGCTGGCGTGGCAAGATCGAAGCCACTGTGTCGAGTCTCACTGGTTGGCCGAGAGTTTGTACAACCAATGACCGCAGGCATGGGATGGTGAACTTTGCATCCCTCATGCATGCAGTTTGCAAGGAGCTTGCGTTGACATCTTCAGCCTCGAGCCACAGAACTGGTTAAGCAAGATATCATTTGACGCTAACAACTTATACATGCAATGCTCGTGCGTCGCTAAATGCCCAAAACAGCTCGTCTATCCCAGCGCAGCCACCATCTTCACCCTCCACTTCCCTGCATATCGTCCCATCGCCCACACAACCATCAGTCCCGTCACCAAGCTCCACAAGCCCAGTATGGTCATGAACCAGCCATTCCCAATCGCATGTATGATGGGCTCCGCAACTACGGCTCCCGTAAAACTGCATATGTTCCTCACAAAATTATTGATAGCTATGCCAGCGGACGCACGCTTGGGCATAAACTCAGTTAGCATAGTCGAGGACAGCGCAAAGATAAGCATCGATCCCACGCCAAAGAAGAAATTCGCAACCATAGGCACAATCCAGATGACGCCGTGCTGCACCGTCCAGCCGTACCACAGCAGCGCGCCGGGCCACAGCACCGCCGCCATCCACGCGTTCTCCCGCATGCGGTCCTCAGGCCGCAGCATCAGCTTCCCAGATGCATCGTACCGGCCCGCCTTGCGCGCTTCGCGGTGCATGATCTTGTCGATCCACTTCCCGCCGAAGACGCTCGCGAGGATGTAGCCGATCGAGCCGGGGATGTAGAGCAGGCCGACAATGATGGTTTTGAAGTTGTAGGGAGCGGTGGAGAAGGAGGCTTGGATGCTGATGTTGAGGCAGTAGAGGGAGCCAAAGGTGATGGAGGCGTAGTAGACGGTTAGAGCGACGGGAGGGTAGCGGAGCCAGGTGAGGACGACAAGGGGGTCGAGAAAGTAGCGGCGGAGGGTTTTGAGGGTGGTTTTGGTGGTGGTTTGGACGGATTGGCGGGTGGAGACGCGGGTGAGGTCGGGTCTTGCCGTGGTCTTTTCTGAGGTAGACTGTTGAGTTTGAGTAGGCACTTGTAGTTCTGTTCTACGTAGGGTCTCTGGCATAGCGAAGGTGATGAGGAGGAGAGTGAGCCCGCCGTATATGGCGAGGAACCACTGCGTGCTCCGCCAGCCTAGCGTTTGCGCGAGGACTCCGCCTATGATGGGTGCAAATAGCGGCCCGCATAGAGGTCCGAGGTAGAACATTCCCATGGCCCTCCCACGCTCCTTTGTCTCCCAGATGTCTGCCACGGTCCCGGCGCCCACGGCCTGCACACTTGCGGCGGCGCCGCCTGATAATGTCCGCATCACTATCAGCATCGCCATGTTGGTGGATACCGCGGAGAGAATTGCGAAGACGGTGAACATGGTGAAGGAGATGAGATAAATCGTCCTTCGCCCGGCTGTTTCCGAGAACGAAGACCACCAGAGCGGGAATATAGCCATGCTGAGCATGTAGACCGCAACGCTCATGTTGGCAACCGTTGAGGATGCTCCGAATGCCTTTGCAACGTCCTGCAGGGCCGGCATGACGATCGCAGACCCCATGGGTGCACCCATGGCGCAGGCAGCCACGATGGCCGTGATGAACCACTTTGTCTTCCGCGCGTAATGATAGCCATTTTCCACTTCGGGAATAATGGTCAGGGAGCCGAACAGGCCTCTTCGATTTTTCCGATCGACAATGATTGCCTCAGGATTCACCGACGTTGTTCTCGTCAACGTTGCCGGGGGGTTTGGTCTCTCTGACGCCTGTTCTTCATCGTGCCCTGATGTGGTGGTGGTGGTCGTGGAGTGCGCTATTGATATCGCGTCGTCCTCATCGGTGACGTCCACCTCTTTCGCCGCGATGCTTGGATCGGCCGATTTGACTGATTCCTCTGCGCGATGCTGTTCACTTGATGACCCCGGCAACTCGTTCTCAGAGCTTGACATGCTTGAAGATAGAGTCCGGGTGAGGAGAGCTGCAAAGCTCGAGGAAGGTTTTCCATGCGACGTGGTGGTTTATCCGGCCGTAGGAAGCAAGCATCCGGCGCAGATGTACTGATAGTTATCCCTGCAATTTCGCAAAATCCCGCCCTTCAAACAGATAGTGACGCGCACGATTCCGCAGCAACGTCTTTTGGAGAGAAGGTAAGGAGAGGACTGGTGTAATGTAAAGCGGAGAGCACGCTGGCTGTCGCGCCCGCAAGCAACGCTCGTGCCGGATTGCCGAGCATCTCTCCGGTCTCTAACGTCGCGAAAAGACGCCGTCACATCGCTTGCACAGCACATTTTGGCGGGGTATCTCCTGTTGCGGTATCGGTGCCTCGGTTGCAGCGGGGCACTGGGGGGTCGGCCGCACTATTCCCGGCGTTGGAGGCTCGAAGAAGATGCTGCTGCTGCTTGTGCTCTTGCTGCTGGAACGGAATTCTTGGCGGTGAGCGAGCATCGTGACACTACCCTGATGAGAGGGACGGAAAGGTATGAGGTTGGGTGTAGAGAAACGAGCGTGAACGCCTGTGAGCGGTATGATATCAGACAGAGCCTCATCTGACAAGACTACACCCAGTTTATTGTGTCTGGACAGTCTGCATGCCGGCCACAACATCTTTGTACGCCATGGCCCAGCCTGGGCATTGCAACGAGTGAAACGTTGCCTTTTCTTGTCTCGTTTCATTGTAGCGGCCACTACTGTGATCGGGTGATCGGCGTAGGGTTGTCGCACAGCCGAAAGCTTGATGCTTGCGGCTGTCCCTCGCAGACCAGACAACCCCACCATCGACACACTGTCCCGCCTCACCGAAGCCCAATTGACGCTGCCCTCCTTCCCCCACCGCCGGACTACTGCTCTCCATACCCGGCCGCAATGTCGACAGCCGCCCCGACGCAAAAGCAGGACCGCCTGAAAGCCCACTTCTCCAACCACACGCCCGAGGAGCACAGCAAGCGATGGGACGACCTCTGGTCCGCTGGCGACTTCCTCCCCTGGGATCGCGGCTACGCGAACCCTGCCCTGATTGACGCCCTCGCTGAACGCAAAGACCTGCTTCCCGCCCCTAAGAACGCGAGTGGGAAGAGGGCACGCGCTCTGGTGCCGGGCTGCGGTAAGGGCTACGACATCGCGCTATTTGCTGCCCATGGCTACGACAGTTATGGGCTGGAGGTCAGCGAGAACGCGGTCAAAGTAAGCGACGAGTATCTGAAGAACCCGGGAGAGGGGCCGCTGGAGGGAGAGTATAAGGTTTTCGATGAGGCGGCGGGAAGAGGGACCATGAAGTGTTTGCTGGGCGACTTCTTTGAAGATGCGTGGCTAGAGAGTGCGGGTGGGCTGGGCGAGGGGTTTGATGTGATATACGACAATACTGTGAGCGGAGTCATAAAGGTCGGGATCGACGAGTACTAGAATTGCTGGCTAATTGCGCGGCCAGTTCCTGTGCGCACTACACCCCACGATACGCCCGCAGTGGGCCGCGCGCATGCAGCAGCTACTTGCTCCCGGAGGCGCTCTCATCTGCCTCGAGTTCCCGACGCACAAGCCACCCAAGTCTGGCGGTCCGCCCTTTTCGCTGCCACCGACCGTACACGAGGAGCTCCTCAAGCGGCCAGGAGAGGACATCTCTTACGACGAGGACGAAAAGGTGCAGAGCACGGATCGACCCGAAAGTGACAAGGCTCTGCATCGGGTTGCGCATTGGAAGCCGAGGCGGACGCACGACGTGGCCATCATTAACGGCGAAGTAAAGGACTGGGTGAGCGTGTGGCATAAGTAGGGGCAGCCCCCGTAGCTGGGTTGCATTTGGCCCCCGGTTGTGCAGATCTGTAGATCCGCTCGGTGGCTCATGAAACATTGCGCAAAGAGTTGTAGTGTTCGCCCAAGCCATGGCTATGGCGGTAGTATCCCAGCCAGATCTCCTTGTCATCTTCGTCCTTCACGTCGTCACCTGGCTCGATCTTGTCCACGTGGCCGTCGCTATGTAGAACATTGATATTGACGCCGTATGATCTTGCCAACGCCATGAGCTCCATGTGCCCGCCCCACTCGCCTGTTTCTCGTATCTTTTGCAAATAAACATCCAGCGGCTCCTCCATGAAACCCGCAAAGTCGTCCGGATGGCTTTCTATGAGGTCAGCCGCGGCATATCGCACCCTCTTGTAGTCGGGCAGCTTTGCCTCCTCCTGCGTCTTGACCTGTATCCGTGGTTTGAGCCCTAAACCCCGCGTCTCCATCTGATCCGCGACCGCAGCATACAGACAATGTCCGTCTGCGCGTATTTCCTTGACCTCGACCCCGTATTTGCCAAAATGCTGCTCCATCCGCGTGCGCTCCTGTTCGCGCAGGTCGGGCATGTTGGCAGCCTCCTCCTTCGCCTGCGCAACGAGCGCATCATGTTCTGCGGCGCGGCGCGCGAGACGCTCCTTTGCGCGATTTTTCTTTTTCTTGGGCCCATTCTGCTCGGTTGTATGCTTTTGCTCCCTACCTGAGTCTATTGTGAGGTTCTCCACCGCCATTGCAACCCCGTTGACCTGCCCCTCCTCGACTTCTGCTATATCCTGCTCCTCCTCAAGCGCTGGCTCCTCGTGCGGATTCTCGCCGTTGAAAGTCGCAAGCTCGCGCGCTTGTCGCTCTTTGAGTTCTTGTTCTAGGCGCTCGCACTCGTCATTGACACCTTTGCGCGTTTTCTTGGAGGCTTGCTTCTTCTTTTGGGTGATGCGAGAGACGAGGTCGCGCTGTTCTTTGCGGTGGCGCGCTTGGAGCGTTTCGAGCGTTTCGGGTGCCTCGGAGGCGTCAGCCATCGCGGCGCGATATGGGAGAGGTCGAATTCGAGCTGTGTACAGTCAATTGGATATGTACCGGGACATGTTTGAGTCGGGTCGGATTATTTCGATGCCGACATTAGTAGAACCACCTGCACGTGCCGACCCCACCTCCTGGGCTCCTGCGACTCTCCTTTATGGTAGACTTCTTAGTCTGGACTATATTTACTACTGAATACTGACAGTACCTTACGAAGATCCTGGACCCAACAGAGGGCGCGCCGTGTAGGCTTTTGCTCGGAAGAGCTATCCACTACTAGGCATCTTGACTAAAGACAAGCATTTGCTGTTGGATGTCTGACATGAAAATGCAGTTTGTGTCCATTCTCGATTTCACATCCCAGCCCAACCATGGCGGCGCGGCGCTCAAGCATCTGCGAGCGGCTTGCTTTTCTTTTGGCTCATTGCTCCGGCAATTATTTTTTGTTTACACTTCCCAGGTGTCTTCCCCGGATCGACGCGCGACCCGTTCGACTGTCCGAGTTCTTTCCGCTCTGGTATTTGGCATTGCAGAATGGATGAACACTGTGGTTCCTGGATACACTTTTCAGCGGACGGTTTTCTTTCCCGAAATGAGCGATGCGGTACCGACGCCTGTGACCTACTGCTATATTACCTGCTAGGGCGCCATAAATGATAATTCGCAATACATCCACGCTCGTAGGACCCTATGAGGAACTCATTCTCCTCCAGGGCAAACTTAACACCGCCTGTACCAGTTCGATTCGATATCCCACACCCATCAAATGATTCAACACCGCCCCCCACGCCCCTCTGGTCCCTCGCGGGGAGTCACAAAATCGATTGAGAACCAACATAAACTCACTTTAGCCTTACGGAAACAGTCACTAGGAGTGTACTTATGGCCGAGGCGTCTCAAAGGCCAGCGTCCTGCAGCCCTCGACCGGCCCGCCCGATTGCAAAGAATACCACTCATCAACGATTGCTAGAGTCATTGATGAAGCTATCGCCGCTTCCAGCTTGACACCACGACTGTATCGAGATGGATGCAAGGTTATGCTGCTGATTGTGCCGTCTGCAGACGGCCGCTGGCCTTGCATCTCTTCTACGTGCTTCGCGTCCTTTCCCACACATGCCATTCCAATGTTCATGCCCTGCTTCGTGACTGTCTCAAGAACACCCAACATCGCGCTGGTCTGGAAATCCGCCCCCACGTATCCCGCATATCCGAACAAAAGCGTCCTTGCGCGGTGAATCTCTGCATCTGGGAAGAGAAACTATAGGTGAACGCGTGGGGGATGGAAGACGTAGACTTCGTCGGAAGGTGTGAAGGAGTTGAACTTGTTCTTGAGGGTGCTCAAGCTGTTCACCGTTGTGTTCGTAATTGCAAAAGCTAGAAGGGCATGTTCCTGTTTGTTGGCGGCCTCGTCGCTCGGTACAGGGACACGGCTGAGGTAGACGTGAAAGAGATCCCTTACATACTTCAGTCGCATTGTGAACCACAACCCAGGCAGTATTCTGTATGTTCCCCGCATAGTAAGTCTTCAACTCACGACGACCAGAGCGTCTTCGTGTCGCGCTCCAGCTCGCAAGGCTAAGGCGACTTCATCCCGGCGGAGCTCCTAGCCCACGTCCCCCAGCACGACAAGAATATCTCTGAGCCTTGCGTATGTATCCAAAGTATGAGCGTCCGGTGCCCAATCAGTCCGAGCAGCCGTCGCGACATAGGGATCGAAAGCAAGCAACTGCGCCAGACACGCAAGTGCGCGCCTACCTCCTCGCTGAAAACCTTCGACGAATAAAGAAGCCCGACGTGTATCTTAGGGTCGTAGTCCAGGCAGCAAATCGAGGTGAGCACTGAGCTCGCTCCATTCTTTGTGTTCTTTTGGCACAGGTAACACACCTTTTCCTGGCACAGGTAGTCGTGAACGATCAAACGGATATCTTGGGGAAGGTCGGAGAAGCGGAACTGCTCAGCGGCGCCCGCCATCTCTGTAGAGCGTGTTAAAGATAGCGACCCTAGAATGGAAATAAGTTGATGAATAAGTGGTGTCAATACGAGGTACCCACCACCCTGTCTGAACTTCCACTGTTTTGGTACCTTCGCCTTAGGCTTTTTTCTAGCAATCGGGCCAGCCCGAGTAATCTATTCAAATCGAGAACATGCACAGGTGCGACTGTGTTATGACGGATTCGTCGTAAACTTCAAGTTACTTCCGACGCGTCGCGTCAAGAGGTAATGATTGATTCCGTTTGTTGTCTGACCGTCGCTCCTGCCACTTCTGCGTCAACCTGGGGCAACCTCTCACTTCCCACTATGCTTATATGAACATCAGGATCCGTCCAGATCCCCTCTCCACCTCGCCCACATCCACTCTCTTTCTACCATGGATCTGAACATGTCAGACCCGTCCCTTGCGGATATCGCAGAGCTACAGCGTGACTGTCATCCGTTCCCGGCATACATAGATGCCATGTACGGTCGGCCCACAGAATATGAGCGACTTCATAGCAATGGCCAGGACAAAAAGCCTTCGTCGTCAGAGCAGGCCGCTACGAGTAACCGCACAACGACCGCGCCGTGTCAGCATCAGCAAACCAATAGCTTGCAGTACAGGTATTCTTGAGACACTTGCTATGAGCTGTCAAAGTCGCTAATGCCATAGGAAAAGCGCTTCCCCTGCGCCTGACCCAGTTGCGAGCTTGTACCCCAGCCCTCAATCGATGTACGCAGTGCCCCCGTCATCTTTTCTCGGAAACACAAAGGCAAGCCGCGCCCCTTCACAAACTCCGGGAGGCCCCGGGAAGAACCTGCAGCAGCAGCAGAACCCGAGTCTCTTTAGCAGCCCCATGAAGACTACTGGCGGTGACTTGATCGGAGGAGCACCAAAAAGCCAGGCACAGAGTGGCGGAGCATTAATCCAAAATAAGATTGGAAGCTCGCCTGCTTCACTCTATGTGGGCGATCCGCCGCCTACACAATTGTCTGCAAGTACCCTACTCGAGGGTTTAGCTTCGTCACTAGCACCGCCTCTCAATCCCGCATCGCCCACGTCTCCCGCATCACCTGCCCCTATACCACCTGTACGAATTCTTTTATACGACGACATGTGGAAGCCAGCCTTCGATTGGATGCCGCGACAGGTCCGGACTAGCATTAACGATAAGGTGGGCCGCCTACGCAATATCATAGCAGAGGAGGAAATCATGGTGTCCACGCGCAACCAAGCTAAGGTGGAGCTTGTTGCCCTCAGCACGCAGGTGATGGAAGCACATAAGAAAGAGTAATGGACCCCTCGTATCTTTAGTGTAGCACTGGTGCTGATGTATCTAAGGATTCTTCACAAAATGCACCAAGCGATGCCTTCACTCTATGACGCAGTATTGACCAGGCACCACTACCCCAGCCACCATCTTGAACATCTCAAAGCGAACGAGGCCATACATAAGATCCGCCAGCAATTCCCTGGACCCCCGCAAGAGTACATGACGGGACTGTTTCAGGAGATGGTCAGGAGGGGTAAACAAGGAAAGGTGCCTTACGAGGCAATCCCGGGATGGCTCGATCAATGGAACATAGAACACGCACCGAAAGCCACAAATGAGAACGCAGCGACTCAGAAGGCTGAGCTGGAGCAGTCGAACGGGGAGAACTCACCCTTGCCGCAATGGAGGGGTTCTTGAACGACGGCGAGGAACCATGGGTTCGAAGAATGATGCAACCAAATGTATACCGATGTATGTATGACTTGGAGCCTGTGGAAGGGTATTAATTTGATTCAGGTACGCGGTGCCTGGACACTACTCTTTGGTTTGTCTAGAGGTGAAGATCAGCCAACGTTTCTCCAATCGTGTCAGCATTGGCCGAGCATGAAAGGAGTAAAACATGTTTGTTTTGAGGGAAAGCTACTATATCAGCTCTAAAAGAACGCAGTGTAGCTTGGATGCTTGTTACCTCAATGGTTAGTGTATGTTTGTTAATTCAAAGTTGCTCATATTATCGATTTCCGATGCCATACCCACCTCCATAAAGACACGGATGTCCGAAACGTATCATCTGTGTCAAGCACCAACAAGCACGCTAGAACGAGTATGTACTCCATGATAGACCCCGGTTAACCTCACGACTGTCCTACTCTAATTTGGCGTACATCGCATATACAACACCTGCCCCGTCTATCAGCCACGTCGCGGAGAAACGGTATGACACTGTCCTCCAAACTGAAAATGGAACGATGTGTTCTTCGCGCCTAGAAATCCTACCAAAGAGCAACATAATATGTGCCGTTCTTGGAAGATAATTCTGGTGGGATTTTCCATGCTGGCAAGGTCGAAGAGGACCAGAATTCCTAGTGGTGGAAGCTGACACTCGGTTCTCTGTGCAACCATGACCACCAAACAACAACATTTCGTACACAAAGCCAAGCCACTAAGCCCTACACTGCACTCAATTAGCTACCAGTTCCATGTCTCGTCACATACAAGGCGAAGCTCAACGTTTGGGCAAGACCTTTGTATCTGCCAGGACGGTAAGTTTCCCCCAGATACCACCTTTGTAGAGTACACAGCCCCCGCAATGTGATATTGATTTCCCGAAACCGTCCTGGCTATGGGATGAGCAAGAGTTTCGAAATGATAGTGTTTAGTACTGTTCCGCCAATGAGGAGATCAAGCGTTCGGCATGTGAGCGGCACGTTCAATTGTGTTCTAGGGTTGCAAGCTCGGTAGAGACCGCACATAAGATTGATGGCAAGAAGATTGGGAAAAATGACGAGGTATAAAGGGTTGGGTCGATACTCAGAGGGTGGACACCCTCACTGGACTATCGTCGACAATAGATGCTAACAGCAATAATGAAGACCACAACGCTCGCCGGCCTTTTGGCTCTCGTGCCTGGAGCTCTGGCCTACAATGCCTACACTGGAGGTTTACCTGTGCCCACGTCCACGAAGACTAACAGCAAAGTAATCGAAGTCAAAGCAGGTCAGGTCTTTGACAGTGGATGGGCGAGGTACGATCGTGGCACTGGTGCCTGTAACAATCAGGTCGAGGGTGGGAAGGGCCCGCCTCGCCTTCCCTGCATCTTCACTTGTTACTGCGGTACACCTCTACGAGATTATGAATGAATACGCTCTCAGGCGATGCCGACGCAGTATTCCTTCTCCGCTCAGGCGCCACGCTTCGCAACGTCATCATCGGCAAAAAGCAAGCCGAAGGAGTCCATTGTGACGGTCCCTGGAACCTCGAGTTCGTGTGGTTCGAAGACGTCTGCGAGGATTGCCATCACCATTAAGAACGATGTCGCGGGCCAGCAGACCAACATCGTGGGCGGGGGCGCGTACCACGTGTCTGACAAGGTGGTCCAGCACAATGGCTGGGGTAAGTAACACTCTCTCCATTCCGTCGAAAAGAGAAAAGCTGAGTATTATCAGGCACCGTCAACATCTTCAATTCTATGTCGAGGACTACGGCAAGCTGTACTGGTCCTGCGGCAACTGCAGCAAGCAGTGCAAGCGCAACGTCTATATTGACGATGTGAATGCCCGCAACGGTGGCGAATTGGCGGGTATCAATAGCAACTACGGAGATACTGCGACGATCAAGAACGCGTGCTATACCACTGCGCACCAGTGGCAGATGTATACTGGTTGCGCTGGGGGATGTGAGCCCGCCAAGGCTGGGTACTGGAGCGGGTAGACGACCGGTGATATGGTATTTTTGTTATGGCTGGACGAAGACACTAGTGTCTGTAGCTTGTTGATCTCGGTGGGCAATCAAGTCTACAGCTCGGGCAGCCGTTGCTTATGGTGAGGTGCAGTGAGCATCAGCGTGAAAACTTACGAAGAGGATAGCTCAAATCCCCACACTGTAATGAGCGTTGCGTCTCGTTCCAGTGTGATTGACGGGCAATCTTGACGAACTAATCAAAGCGACTATCTGCGGGATATCGAGTTACTTCCTTGCAGATTACATTGACATGCATACCACTCTTCTTTGCTTTTTTTTTTTTACTTGTCATTTGTCATTATCGCGCAGCGATCTTTCCATTTATGCGTCTCGCAAAGAGATGCTTGTTTTCCTGTCGGGTAGACATAGAGGCGTGGAATCGACAAGCTGAAGCTCGCAAAAGATGGGCACAAGCATATTTCGATTCGCTGCTGTGCTGCTGTTCTCCCTACCTGGTCAGAATATTCCGGGGTTCGCTTCTGGGCGGATTTCTGCGCGAGCTGAGATGCGATTGCAAGCTGATTCGATGCAAGAGCTATCAACCGCACCCTGAAGGCCATGAGCCCTCCGCAAGACAATGCGCGCAATGCAACGCGTCATGTCTAATCGGCGGGTCGCACCTGAGTCGTGACGTGTACTGGAACGGTTGCGCAGAGCGAGGGAAGGCGTGTCTGGGTCGCACTACGTACCGCTAGCCCCACACTTCCGCACCGCCTCCTCAAGCATTTGCTTTTCTCTCACCCTCAAAAACTCGCCAGACCTCGTGCACTGTCTCTCCCTCCAGGGCACTCAGAGATACCTTCACATTGTACACGAATTCGACAAGTAGCTCTGTGTTATCAGCTTTTTCGGCGCTCTTGGCTTGTCTGGGCTTACAATCCTGGCGGCCAACAGGAGATTTCGCTTCCGGAGTCGTCTCCAAACAACGCTAAAAGAACCGTGATAGACGCGAGCACCACCGGATATGCCGCTAGACGTTGTCGAGACTATCCGTTCGCACTAGTACAGGGACTACTCGCAACGGCCCGCAACGCCGCCCGTGCCGCCAGTACACTCTGAACGTCACTTGCATCTTCACTGGAGCGCATCTGCACCTTTGGACTTTGTCGGTTTCAGGCCTGTCTCTGCCTAGACCGCAAGTATGGCCGAAGATAGCGTACACCCTTTACTGGTCGACGACGCAGAGGCGAGACTCATACATAGACTCAGAGACTTGGACGATGAAGATGAAGATACTCCGGAGCGCACCCAAAAGCTGTTCGCACAATCCTTACCCAATCGTTCTGGTGTGTGCTGACTGAAGAGCAGGAAAAGTGCAGGTACGGTGCATCTCAAAGTATCTGTGAGCGACCGTGAATTCGATGACACTTATCCTGTGCCGGCTACTGCTCTTATCTTCGGCTGTGCCGAGGTTGGCTTAAAGATACAGGAGAAGCTTTTGTCACAGCAATGGATCGACGGTGCAGGAGCACAACCACATGACCCCTTGGTGGACGCGCAAGGTCACGTCGATGAAGGCCTCTCGCAATTGGTCAATGGGGATATATCTGAAGAGACGGTAAGTGAGAAAGCATGATAAAAATCGAGACTATACGGCTCGCCGATGGGAAAGCTGTTGCCCTGAAGAATACACGCCTGAGGATACAATATGGGTTTTACTGCATCGGATCCATTACATTCGATTTAGCGCTGGGCATGCGGAGCGACACATGACTGAATCGTCGTCATGTATTGTAAAGCACGGCATTGATGTCTTGATGCTTATGTTCTGAGCATGTGCTGATTGTCCAATTTTAGATATCCTGGGGCAAAGTCCGATCCGAGGTTCTGCCTTCTTACATTCAGAACGTTACATTTACCATCGCAAAGACCGATCTAACGGACGATCGACAAAAGGAGCTACAAGAAAAGTTCCCCGGCGTTACGATCACGGTAAAAGAAGCCCCCACCTCCCAACCTCTCTCTGGGCCAAATCGTTCGGCCAAACGTCTAGCCGCTCCCGACTATCTCTTGGAAAAGCCGAACGGGGTTAAACGGGCAATCTTCGAGCTCGATAAAGATGCTACCACTGAAGACGATGCTCTGGAGGCCAACATCCGCAAGCAGTACCCCTGGGCAACTGTCGCAACGGCAACGGCGATCAATGTACCCATCGAACCGAGAGCGTTTCGCCAAACGGCGCCTGTGGTTGGTGATATAGAAAGTCAGCTGCAAGATTTTGCGACTTTCATGAATGACTACCCTCCAGACGGATTGTTTGATGTCAATGTGCGCCATGATCAGATTTGGGGCACTCTACCTTTTTCAAGGAAGATGAATATCGCACACGCTCGAGCGATCCAATCCGGCCATTACAGTGAAACCCGAGCACCTGCTACACGCTGCGGGACATGCCAAAGGAACAATTACGCCTGTAAAGTCTACAGGCAAGACTTTATTGAAAAGGTTGCATCAACCAACCACATAAATCTCGGAGAAGGATGCCAACATTGCCGGCTGCTGGGTAACAAGTGCGGACTGCCACCATACCGTGCATGTTTCGCTTCGCCACCGGCAAGAGATGATCTCGGGATGGCCGAGCCTCCTGGACTCGGGAGAGCATATTCTGGGGATCTGTTAAGCGAGGCGGCTGTGACGCCCCAAGCCTCCCGCCAGGTTCGTCTTGCAATCCGATCCGGCATAGAGCAGTTTCCACCTGTGACGAATGTTGGGAATGACGGCTTCACGAGTAAGACCGACATGATTGAGCTCGCCCAGCAATTGGGCCTGACACTTGCACAGCCTGACATTCTCTGGACAATGTACACATCATGGAGAGAGCGTAGTACCTTTCGTAACTACGATCCAGGCTTGATGAACTTGCAATATTACTACGTTAACCTGGTCAACTTGCACATTATGGCTCGGAACATTTGCTACTCAAAGCTGGAATTTGCCACGCTCCTCCAATTCCAATTCACAAACTTAGAGCAGGAAGACAACCTACCCGACATCAACAAGCCTGTGATCAAGGCATTCGAACATTTTCCTGCTGATGCCCCGCTATGCCGGTGGATCGCCATAGTTTACTCTTATGTATGGAATACTGTCGAAGACGGAGACTACGAAGCATTTCTCAGGAAGAACAGCGGTCTTGATCCTGTGGCTCTCTGTAAATTCCTGTACGCTGTCGCCTACGTACGCGACCCTCATACCAAAGGCGGCAACTCGGCTGTGCTTCAAGAGTGGTGTTCGGTGCACAATCATGTCGAAGGTTCTGCAGAAGATAAACAATGCATGACGGCAGAAAGAGCCTGCAAAAACAGATTGATGGCGACCCGGAGTTCGCCAAACAAGGCTGATGATGGACAAAATAAACCGAGCAAGCGTCCATTTGATGGTCGTCCTGGACGTAAACAGGACAAGAAGTTCAAGCACAATGACGGTTATCAGCATGGTAGGTGAACCAAATCTTTGGCTGCCATTTATCTTACACTGTCCATATCGCTCTCTTCGCGGCACGTAAGGCTCTTAGTCTGATTCGAGTTGTTCCCTTGCACCATCTTCACGGCGAATCTCAAGTAGAGCTGGATGTGTACCGCGCGTGCGAATCGTACCGAAGTACCCGAATACCACAACCTTCTCTCATCAATCCTTTCTGTATCAATTGGGTGGGATGCAAGAGATCCTCTTCTTCATTTGTTTCTATGCGGAGCCACATGCTAATTTTGCAGACCCTCGACCAAAGTCCAGATCCTCAGCGGTAGAGGAGGACATGAGGCGTGATGGAGACGACAGTACAGATGATGAAGATTGCATTGGCGAAGACTTTGCGTAAGTCCATTCCATGTCGAGGCTCCATATACACGAAGCTGAAAGAGTTAGTAGGGACAGTACGGGCATCGTTTCTCGATCGCTTGGGAACGCAGGATATGATAGGCAACAGCCCAATACTCCAGCTAGACAGACCGTCGGAACCAATGATCCCCCCAGCCGGAAGCGTGCGCGTCCTCGAAAGAACAACCTTGTAGACGACGTGAATGAAAGCAGTGCACAGGCTCTGAAAGGATCGCGTGTGCACAGTGGTCTAGCAGCAATGATCAGCAGCGAGCATCTCGACTCTCTTCCTTTCAACTCGGACTTCGACCTAGGCAAAGCCCTGGACGATGAGGATACTGAATCTACCCGAGCAAGCACGGCAGAAAGACTGCCGGAGACGCTGCAGAGGAGCATTGCGCGCAGCGAGGAGCCTACATCTGAGCGAAGGAGCGCGCGCGCAAAAGCTCACCCGCCAGGTTTCTTTCGGCAGAACCTACCCAAGAGCCAGTTTGCGAACACGATGTGGGGTGTCTTCAAGGATGATTAGGGTGACGTTGGGACGAGAATGGTGCGAGTGGTTGAGTACGGTTATGGTATTCGCACTCACAAGCAAGATACCCTGATAGCGCTTCGTTCGCCGGTGACTGGCTAGGTCTAGGAGTACATGTACACATGGTGTGGATGGGCTTTGGCCTGTTTGCAATGCACGTGGGTGCTTCGGTGTCGTCCTGGCATTGCATATAGGTCGAGTGTTGGATAAGCAGGCCAGGCGCCCCTGTCTCATTTTGTCGTGGTCCATCAATACGGAGGCCTAGAATACACAGCTATGAACATGCCATAAGCAAGTGGAAGAATTTGTCCAATGACCAGAGTCTCTCACTAAAGAAGCAGCGTACTGCAGTGTACACGGCAAAGTAACGATGATAGGACACTGCATATATATACCAATCGCTTGATACCAAAGGTACTATGACCAAGTCGCCCATGCCCGACGAATTACCATGACATGCCATGCCAGTCCCAATGCCCATGCAGATTACCTCAAAGGAAGGAAGCGCCGTATCCCGTACCTATTATCGCGTTTTTCCATAACCATCCTGTTTATCCCATGCCTTTCCGTCCCGTGCCAGGGAGGGCCGTATATGTTTTCGTGACTCGTCAGATGGATTTAGTATTACAAACATGAACGAAATCGAAGCACGAAGCCGGAGGCGAAATGCAGAAATGCAAACTGTGCGTCGTGTGCCTAGAATAGGAGAACACCCACACACAAGCACAGGCGAAGAATCGAGAGCGCGCCTCCGATGCCTCTTCGTGACGCACTCCCATGCGCCGACGCAGTAGGCGCCGCTTGTCCTATCCTTTGCGTTGCGCCCGCGCTTGCAGGCCAGCTCGCACCATCTCCACCAGTGCGACTCGCGCCTTGCGTCGTCGTGGCCGGGAATAGCGCTTCGGTCGTGCTCTTCCCATCGCTCCCGTACACCAGCTGCGTGGCGCCGGGACTTAGGCTGATGGTAGTGCCGTCGACGATGACAACACCACCGGGCGTGAGCGTCTGCCCGCCAATTACGAACTCCGTGCCACTGCCGGGACGCGCGGTGTACGTGTGCGTGCCGATGGTGAGGAGGGGCGGGTTTGTGATAACTGCTTCTGGGTTCGCGCGGCTGCCGGGGGAGAGGAGGGTGGTAACGCCGTTCACGACGAGGGCGCTGGCGCCGGGGGCGAGGGAGATGGTGATGCCGGCGACGGTGATTGTTCCACCGGGCGTGAGGGTTTGTCCGGCTATGACGAAGGCAGGACCTGCGGAGGGGAGCGCGGTGTAGGTGTTGCCGCCAATGGTGAGGAGGGTGGCGGAGGGGGCGAGGGTCGTGATGGCGCCATTAACGACAAAGGCGGTGCCGCCGGGCGCGAGAGAGATTGCGGTCCCAGAGACGGTGATTCTGCCGCCGGGGGTGAGAAGCTGACCGTCGATGGTGAAGGAGGGGCCTGCGCTTGGCAGGGGTGTTATGGCGGCTCCGGCGACGGTGAGCGGTAGGGCGCCATTTGCGAAGCTGGAAGTCGCGCCATTTATTACTGCAAAGGAGCCTGAGAGGGGAAGAGAGATGATGGTGCCTGCGACGTTGATGGCTTCGCCTGGAACGAGTGTCTGGTCTCCTACGACGAATGTGGGACCAAGAGCGGTGTTGCCCTGATTGTGTTCGGCATTATTGCCGGGGAGGGCCGTAATGGTAGTGCCATCGACGACTATTTCTGGGCGTGAGGTTGCAAACGAGGGAGGTGGGGTGGGCAACACCTGGGTCGAGCCTCCGACGACAACGAAGCCAGCGGCAGAGTCCAGGCTCACCAGCTGCCCGCCTACTGTTGCGGTTCCGCCAGGTGTGAGCGTCTGCCCCGGGGCGATGAAGAACTGCGTCGCAGCGTTTGCAGTCAAAGTTGATGAGCCGATGGTCAGCAGGGGCGGAGCTGCTCCCACCTGCGCTTGGGGTGACCCCGCAGGGAAAATGACATTCGGGAGAGAAGTTGTTTGAGTTCCGACTACTGCCCCATTCGCTGCGGTGCTTCCTACGACGAGAGCGTTTCCTGAAGGTACTAGCGACACTGGGCTGCCGTTGACGATGACAACACTTCCGCCAGGCTGGAGAGTCTGCGTGCCTACAACAACGATAGAAGATGGTCCAATGATGATCGGATTGCCACCGACTGTTCCAACAACGACCGAAGACGGCCCTACCACGACAGGGTTGCCACCAATTGTCCCAATAGTCTGAGTTGGCGAACCAGGATTGGCGACAATGGGGAGAGAAGATGGGTGGCCGTTTACGACGATAGCAGTTGCGGAAGGAGCGACTGAAATGGAACTGCCGTCAATGGTCACGGCGGGTGCGCCAGGCTGTACAGTTTGCGAACCGACAATGACCACGGATGAAGGTCCCACGATGACTGGATTTCTTCCAATGGTGCCAACGGTCACTCTAGGAGGCGTAGCAGGGCTTGAGTTGGAAGAGCCACCCCCAGACTGGCTGCCGCCTGATTGACTTCCTCCCGACTGGCTTCCACCCGGTGACGAGCTCTCAGATGGACGGCTCCCGGCTGCAGGCGTGGATCCAGGCGACGCTGAAGTTGGGATGGGCGCAACCTTGCCGCCCATTGTGAACGGCTGACCTGTCGACGTAGCCGCAGCCAAAATTGAAACGTCGTCGCCCCATCCTAGAACGGTCGATTCGATGTGGACGATGAATGGGTTTACATGAGGGAGGTAGATGTACAGCATATCGACGACAACCAGGACTGTTACAGAGCCTTGGATGGTTCCGGGGACGCAGGTCGATTGAGGAATTTGTTGCAGGAAATCCGCAGGTAAGGTGCCGGATGCCGATGCGGAGTTTTCGATGCCTTCGATAGCATATGTGAACGCAGTGGGTTCGGCTAGATTGATTGTCTGGGTGCTGGTGGTACCATTGGCCTTTGTCTCGACTTCGTAGGCCGTGAAGTACATGAAGGGAGTGTCCGAGGTCATGGTAGATGTAGCATCGATTGTCACTGTCGCAGCCGTGCTATTGACTGTCAAGTAAGTGTATATGTCCGATACCGGGAACACATTACCAGAGGGCAATGCAGGTAGATAACCACGCTCCACTACGGACGTTGTTGCAGCTGCGGGCGTAACAGTGTAGGGAATGTAGTCAGTCCAAGTGAAGCCGTAGACCGAGTCGAAAGTCACGTGTTCGGACCATGGGAAGTCGCTCTGGATCGCGCTCAGGACGTCGAAGGGGCCAGTTTGGGTGTTCGGGATCATGGTCAAGTACGGCACTGAGTGTGTGAAGTTGGGTGCAAATGCTGTATACGTTCCGACGGCAGACTGGAAGGTGGCCCCATACCACCATTCCATATTCGCGCTTGGGACGTTGACAGTGCACAGTGTATTCTGTGTCTGGTTACTACTCCTAGTATGGTTTGATAACCCAGAAGGTTGAATAACCCCAGTAGGCGCAAGATAACCAGATGCCATGGTTATGGTGACAGAATTGGATCCATTAACGGGGTAAGGCGCCTGGTACCCGGACAGCCTGGGAAACCCGTAGCCACTGGAAGCGATCGTTGGGCCATTGGTAGGGTACGGTGGTGATTGTGAGGTGCGGTGCGTGCCCGTCTGAGGTGTGGAAATGGCATTGGATTGTCGAGAAGGCGATTGCTGTGTGCTGTTGAGCTCGCTTGATGAAGGCTTGGTCACCAAGTACGAGGAAGTGAGAGGTGTTCCAGAAAGCAATGGCCGAGTGGAGTTGTTTGCGGCTGGCGATGGTTTTGGTGCAGTCGACAGCGACTGAGAAGGAGATTCCGATATCAACGAGGGTGTCGAGGCGGAGGAAACCCCAGTGGGAAGGTCCGCCGCATGGGAAGGATTCAAGGAAAGCGTATTGAGCCCAGACAATGTCGACGAAGTGGGAGGATGCAGGGGTGACGTGCAGGCCCGGGCTGTGGTGTTTGCATACGGTGCCCGGTCTGTGGTGGGTGAATACGGTGCTTAGCTGAGTTAGCAGGGCGGAATACGAGGCTGCGTGGAATCCTACCAGCTCCAGTACCGCGCGGGCGGTAAGCTGTCGCGAGCGGCGCGATCCACAGCAGGATCAGCCATTTGACACCGAACATGACGCCTCCACGCGCACCTTTACAGCGCAACAGCGAGCGTGATGAGAGCGAGAGGCATCTGCAACCAGATGCGACCAGATGGGATGAAAGGGAGGCCTTAGAAGGCCGGAGCGTGATTGCTGGCGACTAGCGACGTTTCGCGAAGCTTTGACCGCAGCTAACAGCGACGGTCAGCTCTGCTTCGCACTGCTGTTTACAGGGACACATGACGTTGTACAGGCCGACTGTTGAAGGACTGGCCGCTCGGCAAGGGCAGCGCCGTCACGGGTAGCATGCGACGGGCCCGTGGCTGGTTGGCTCTCTTGCGTAGACTTCGCGATACTAACCCGACGCCTCCATGGCCCGCGGCGCACTCAGCATGGCATGCGCGAAGTAGGGCAGAAGCGTGCTCCGACGCGGCCGCACGCCACAGCAGCCCCCGGGTGTCGGTGCCACAACGTGCAGTTCCCCTGGATGTGGACCATGCGTTGTGGAGGGTCAAGATTGCGATTCATGCGCTGAGCGAGACCACTTCATGGTCAGGACCAGCGCACAGGGGACAGCAAGGACACCGACTGCACGATCCGCCGCACAGTCAGCAAGCTCACGACTCCGGCAATGTGGACTTGCGGCCGAGTCCTCAAGGCCCTGCAGCAGCACGGAGCGCATTCCAGCCGTGAGGGGCGGTTCGCCCGCCATGGATGCGCTGGAGCTCGGCACCCCCAGCGCAAAGACGCGCCCGTCGCTGCCTTCTCCGGGCGGCGCCTCGAGCAAGCTATTGTCTGTCCATCCTTCACGGCCATGTGAACAAAGACACGCCCTGGACAAGCCAACGGGTGGAGCGGATGGCCAGCGAGCAGACGCCGCAGCCGGATACTCAGTCTCATCTATGCGGGAGAAGTGCCGGATGAAAGTCGACATGGCCATGGCAAGAGGGCGGCGAGGGACCTGGTCGGCGAGGCCTCGTATGCTCCGGACTCGCCGGGCGCGCAACACAACAGGGCACCCGTGACGGTCTTCAATACAGAGCCACATGCCTCGTGAAACACTGGGACCGCAGCTACCCCAGAGCGGCAGCAAGATGCATCTATCGTCGTCTTCGCGTCTGGTCGGCGCGAGCTAGAGCATTGAGAGCAATATCCGCCTGGCCCTTGGCCAGACGCTCGGCTACGCAGCGAACATCCTGGTCGCAATCTGGCTCAACACCACCCGCGGGCTGCTCTCGGCGCCGCGCGGGCTGGCTGGCCGGCGGGCGAGCAAGGGCCCTCTCCATCCCTCTCTCCTCCCTCTTCTTCCCCACTGAAGCTCTGTCTGAGCGCAATGTGGAGTGGTGATGCCCGCCATTGCGACCGTGGCTGAGTGGCTTCCGTACCTGAGTCGCCAGCACGCGGCGCCCAGTCGACAACATGCTCGTTCCCCAGCGATACCAACGATGCGCCACCCTTCTCTGGCTGTTCGTCGCGGCACTCCTCACACCAGCCCTCGCCGGTGACGACGGCCTGCCTCTCCCCATTTCTGTCGCGCCCGACCAGAACTGGGAGGGCATCGATGGCAGCTGGAACACCTTCAGCCTGCGCGTGGGCACGCCCTACCAGCCCGTGCGCGTCTTTGTCTCCACAGCCAGCCAGCAGACATGGACCGTGGCCAAATACGCCTGCATGCGCTCTGAGTTTGACTCCGCGACAAACACCACTACCGAGAAGGAGGACTCCGATTGCCGCAACTCTCGCGGATGGACCTTTGACTCAAACGCTTCCTCGTCGTGGGACTACAACGGCTTCTACCAGCTATGGATTGAAAAGAATCTGGATTATGCAGGCAATGGCCAGTACGGATGGGACACCGTGGGCCTAGGGTTGCCAGGGGAGGAAGGCCCGACACTGGTCAACACGACTGTGGGCACCCACATCTCGAGCGACTTCTGGCTCGGTCACTTTGGCGTCAATCCGAAGTCGACCAACTTCACCAACTTCACTGATCCCTCACCGAGCTACATGACGCTCCTCTTTGAGCAACATCATATACCGAGCGTGTCGTTTGGGTACACTGCGGGCGCTCAATACCGTGTGTGCTCCCGCTTCCAAAGCTTGTAACGCGCTAACGCTGTCAGACGGAACCTCTGTTCTCGCAAGCCTCACGCTTGGTGGCTACGACGCTTCGCGGTTCATCGAAAACGACCTGACTTGGAATTTCGCGCCCGACAACGAGAGGGACCTTGTGGTAGGCATAGTCGACATATCCGCAACCAGCTCCACCAAGTCAAGCATCGACCTATTGAACCGCGATCCTTTCTCCGCGTACATTGATTCTACTGTTGCCGAGCTCTGGCTGCCCGTTGAAGTATGCGAAGCTTTCGAAGACGCATTTGGGCTGGTCTACGACAACACCACAGGCCTTTACCTCGTCGACGATCAACTGCACGACAGACTCAAGGCGGAGAACCCTTCTGTTACCTTCCTGCTTGGCCAGAAGTTTGTGACCAACGCAACCATCAACATCACGCTCCCATACGGTGCTTTTGATCTGCAGGCCAGTCCACCTTACAAAGGGCTGACGAACGTGACCAACTACTTTCCCCTTAGGCGTGCAACTAGGGATAATCAGTTCACGCTCGGACGCACCTTCCTGCAGGAATCGTATCTAACCGTGGATTGGGAACGCCAGAACTTCTCCATCTCTCAGTGCAACTGGGCGCTTGACGAGCATAAAAACATTGTTTCCATCATTTCACCCAAGTATACCGGCGAAAATGATGCTTCATCAAGTGGGCTGTCGACGGGGGCCATCATTGGTATCGCGGTTGGCATAGGTTTGGTCGTCATATTCGCTGCGGGTGCATTCTTCTTATGGTTCCGGCGTCGACGGCAAAGGCAGATGGACGAGAAGGCCAAGTTGAACTATGCGGGCCAGGCTGCTGCTACTAAAAAAGAGTCGTCAAGCGAAAAGGAGGAGCCTCTCCATTCCCCTGGGCAGGATAGCGGAGTAGGGCACGTTTTTCCGAAGGCAGAGCTACCGGCAGATTCGAAATTCGCGGATGCGGATGAGGAACGAAAAGACGTGGACTCACCTACTTCATTTGGCAGGCTAGTGGAAGCGGACAACACTGAGCGGCCCATCTACGAAATGGAAGGTGATGTGCCAGCGCCGAACGAAAGCGGCGGACGGCAGCTTTCAGAAAAGGAGACGATGATGGTTCGCGAAGCAAGGTATAACGGGGTGGATCCGAGTGGAACCGCGGACGCTTCGCCCAGGTCAGAAGAAGAGCCGCCGCAGCGTCACCGACCTGCGCCGTTGACGGGACTGGACATTGCCATGGTGAACAGAAGACTGCCTGTGTCTCCGGTGACGCCCTTGACTCCGCGCACCAGAGACGGGGCGAGTTTGGAAGCGGGCGACACGTTCTTCCAGCCGTTGCAGCGGCGCACGCCGCGAGATGGCAGCTTGCTAGAGGCCGAAGACACGCTTCTTTCGCCTGTATCTCCTCTGGACCCGCCAACGGACATGTCGCGGCGGCGATTCTCTTACGAATCATGACCAAAAGTAACTGCATTGGGTCGGCGTTTGGGCGGGTGCTCTGGACGATGGAGGGGTTTTCCTATTGTCGTCTATTTTGGTTGTGTGGCGTTGACGGAAGATACCTGCGCGCTGCGCCGTCGCACTTTTGATTTTGGACAATGGGCAGGAAGCATGGCATGTGGGTGCACACGGGTGCATGGCGTTGGGGAGACGCTCGCCTCTGTACATAGTCTTGTTGGGTCCGAGTTGCAGTCACATGCGTGGCAGAGGAGGCGGATCCAAGTCCAAATGCCAGATGCAAGTTCGGCAGGTTGCGCCTACGGTGCCCAGGCACGCTGACTGTGCGACAAAGAGGAGCGTCGGGAGAGACGTCAGCCTGGGCTTGCTCAGGGCGCGGGCTAACGCGGTAGGGCTGACGGGGCAGCTGGCCGCCACGGACGGCGTGTGGTCTCGGGGAGGGCGCTACGGTAGCATGTACAGTACCTTCGGGGGTGCCGCACACTGGGCCTGCCCCGCCGTGCGCGGCGGCGGTCTGGATAGAGGGCTAGCGGCGCGACGAAGCAGGCTGAGTGGCTTCGTCGTTGCGAACCCCACCATCGTCCCTCCAAAGCGCGTGCATAGGCAGCACCACGACCGCCTTTTGTTCTTGCTGCCCCTTCGTCAATCGCTGGTGCCGCCGCTGCAGTCTGCCTGTCTCTGCCATTTGCTGCGACCCCCCGGCCTGCTCTTCCGCTTGCAACAGGCGCCGTGCCCTGTCATTGTCCCGCCTGGTGCGCCAGTCAATTGCAGTCGTCACCTTCGCCCGCGCGCCTACAGCTCCGCGCCTTATATCGCCTCCAGCAGGCCCCTCCTCCCGTCCGCCCCATCGCAGCCTCTCTTGCCCGCCCAGCGCACCCTCACCCTGCCGCCGACCCTCTGCACGACCCCGCCCGTTCCGCAGCCTAGTCTCCAGCCGCCATGTCTGACCTCGCCGGCCGCAAGGTCTTCAAGGTCTTCAACCAGGAGTTCGTGGTCGACGAGCGGTACAATGTCACCAAGGAGCTGGGCCAGGGAGCCTACGGCATAGTCTGGTACGCAACCAGCGCTCCCCCGCGTGTGCATGCTAATCCCCCGGCAGCGCGGCTACCAACAACCAGACCGGCGAAGGCGTCGCCATCAAGAAGGTCACCAATGTCTTCAGCAAGAAGATCCTGGCCAAGCGCGCCCTGCGTGAGATCAAGCTGTTGCAGCACTTTAGAGGCAAGTCTTGCCCGTCCGGCACTGGCACCCAGTCTCCGCTAACACGTCCCAGGGCACCGCAACGTACGACGCCCGCCATGCCCACTTGAACACCCACGCTGAACGTTGCTGCAGATCACATGTCTCTACGACATGGACATTCCGCGCCCGGACAACTTCAACGAGTGCTACCTCTACGAGGGTATGCTCTGCCGTGCCGCGCGCATCGGGACGCTGCTGATGGAATACAGAGCTCATGGAGTGCGATTTGGCTGCCATCATCCGGTCCGGCCAGCCGCTCACCGACGCCCACTTTCAATCCTTCATCTACCAAATCCTCTGCGGTCTGAAGTACATTCACTCGGCCAACGTGCTCCATCGGGATCTCAAGCCCGGTAATCTGCTGGTCAATGCCGACTGCGAGCTCAAGATCTGCGATTTTGGTCTTGCTAGAGGTTTCTCCATGGACCCTGAGGAGAATGCAGGGTACATGACTGAATACGTCGCCACTCGCTGGTACAGAGCGCCCGAGATCATGTTGAGCTTCCAGAGCTACACCAAAGCTAGTATGTTGACACTTCCGCTTCTTTTCCCAGCCAGGGTCTGCGGGCCGCAACTGTGCATACAATCATTTGCCACACTTCACGCTTAGTAACTCTTGATCATCCGCTTACTGACCAACCACGCGCAGTCGATGTCTGGTCGGTAGGATGCATCCTCGCCGAACTGCTCGGTGGCAAGCCATTCTTCAAGGGACGAGACTACGTGGATCAACTGAACCAGATCCTGCACTATCTCGGCACACCCAACGAAGAGACCCTCTCCCGCATCGGCTCGCCTCGCGCCCAAGACTACGTCCGCAACCTGCCCTTCATGCAAAAAGTCTCGTTCCAATCGCTCTTCCGCCAAGCCAATCCGGACGCACTCGACCTGCTCGACCGCATGCTCGCCTTCGACCCCTCGTCCCGCATCTCGGTCGAGGAAGCCCTCGAGCACCGCTACCTGCACATTTGGCACGACGCCTCTGACGAGCCAAACTGCCCGACGACCTTTGACTTCCAGTTCGAGGTCGTCGAGGACATTGCTGAGATGAAGAAGATGATCCTGCAGGAGGTCAACCGCTTCCGCCAGCAGGTGCGTGTACAGCCCGGAGGCCAGGGCGTGCCCGGCCAGCAGCAGCCCACGGTCCCGATACCGAACAACTACGACCGCAGCGGGTATGAGGACCCCAGGCCGCACGAGGCGATGGCACAGGGCGGATGGCAGGGGAATGAGCTCGAGAGAGATCTGCAGGGATTGGACGCGCGGATGCGGTAGGATGTGTCGCGCGGGCGGGCCTGTAGGGAAAGAGGTTTTGGCGGAAACGGCAGTCAGGGTAATTCTATGCGATTGGTATGAAATATGACGCCTTAGTCAGGAATGGGGACGAAACCTCCCCTGTCGATTGTCTAGCTTTTCGTTACGAAGAACAATACGCGCTCGTGTGATTGGCTGGGTTCGCAGTGCGAGGGGATGTGATGCGGTGGCTGTGAGTGATACTTCGCTTTGTCGCTCTACTTTTGATTCTTCCCACCACAACAGCCATCACGTCTGTTCATACACATATACAACGGCCTCAACAGCGCCCCTTGCCGGGACTCCCCTCCAGGTTAATGCAATCTCGCACGCGCTCCAAATTCTCCAGCGCCCGTCTCTCCGCTTCCATCCTTCTCAATAAAAACAGTCTCTCGGTAGGAGCAGTGGTAGAAGCGATACCACGTGATCACCCACTAGTGATAATCCGGATTAGTCTTAACATGCTGTTATCTGCTTACCGAGTGTACCCAGACGGCCCGGATGCTCCTCCGAATTCTATACTATGCTTCTAGTTCTGGCAAGAGCTTACCAATGCCATAAGGTCCACTCTGTGGGGCAGATTACCAACCATCACCCTGCACTTACACTACACACCACTTCACCTTCTCCAACTGAGCGCTTCCAGCATACGCATATAGTTTCCCATCACTCGCTAAATCACCACATTGAATTCCATTGTCTCACTTGGAGCTCAAAACACTCTAACCCCAGCCATGGCCCCAAAGATCTTCCTGTAGAGCCTCCTCTACCACGTCTTCTACATCAGATACTGACTTCCCACAGCACCGGCGGAACAGGCTATATTGGTGGCTCCATTCTGCATGCTCTCGTGACTGCCCACCCAGAATACGACATCACTGTACTCCTGCGCAAGACTCCCGAAGCCTTCACGTCTACCTACCCCAACGTGAAGATTGTGCAGGGTGATTATGATAGTGCAGAAACGCTCGCAGAGCGGGCGAAGCAGGCCGATGTTGTTGTGCGTATGTGTTCCTGCTGTTGTCCTATCAAGTGTCATCTCCACAGGAAGAGGATGATGTTGGTCTCCTATGTCCATGTCCTCTGCACCCCTTTCCTCTCTTCAACCCATACACATCGGCCTCCTGACCTCCCACAGACAACGGCGATTCCGACCACGAGCCCTCTCTCAACGCTCTCATCTCAGGTCTCCTCGCCAAGCCCAAAAAGTCCCACCTCCTGCACCTCTCCGGCACAGGCATCGTCTCGGACTGGGCCTCCCCCCAGCACCTCGGCACACTCAACCCCAAAGTGTACTCCGACGTAGACGACATCGCCGCCATTGCGGCGCTGCCGGACCACGCGCTCCACCGTAACACAGAGAAGATTTTATTCAAGACTGCAGCTGAGCATGGTGATAAACTGGAGATTGCGGTCATGTGTCCGCCGGATAGTACGTCTCTGCATGGTCCCCCTTCCAACCATACAGCTCCCCGTCATCCCTTGAATACTACCTATAATATGGCATGGTAACAACGTACGCGCAGTCTACGGTCCTGGCACTGGCCCTGGCAACACCCAATCCGTCTTCACGCGCCTCTTCATCGCCGACGCTACAACCGTCGCGGGCAACCGCGTCTTCTACCACGGTGCTGGCACGAACACGCGCTCCTGGGTGCATATCTCAGACCTGACGTCGCTCTATCTCCGCGTTGTTGAGGCAGCTGTAGCTGACTCGCCTACGTTCTCTGGCCCAGGAAAGTATCCTGGGTACTACTTCGCGGGCACGCAGGAGCACGCGCACATTGATGTTGCGCGGACCATTGGCGCGACTCTGGTGAAGCATGGGGTTATTCAGGATGCAGAGCCCGTCGAAGTTGGGCTCGAGGAGGTGGATAGGATGGCGAAGCACCCGCTGTTTCCGAAACTGGGGAGGTATTTGTATGCAAGTAATTCAAGGACGAGGGCGGTGAGGGCAGAGAAGATGTTTGGGTATGTGGGGCGGGCGGAGGGGTTGTTAGAGAGTATAGAAGGCGACGTGTTAGCTGCGTTGGGGAAATAGCTGGGTCCGAGGTCGCGACAAAGCACTACATTCCTTGGAACTTCAGCGCATACGCTCATGACCGGTGAAGATAGCAGCATCCATGTCTTCTGGCGTAGGATTTCCCACGGTGGGACGACTCAAAACGTTGGAATGGAACCCCGCAGGACATGGTCCCCATGAACCGTAGGCAAAACCTCAACCTCATGCTCGAGGATTGAGTGCAATTCGCGACGTTAGTTTGAGCCATCGGATCGAATCGCAAATTCGGGACGGCGCGATGAGGACTTCCTGTACCTCACGTCCACCATCCTCGGCCTCAGCACCGCTCAGATCCAAAAACCTCTCAAGACAGACAACAACGTGTCGAGCCCAACACACCGCATCGCTACTATTGGAGGCGGCGCAGCAGGCTGTTCAGCTGCATACCGCGTCTCTCAATTCACAACCCATCCACTGTCCATCACCGTCTTCGAGCGTGAATCCCGCGTAGGTGGCCGGGTCATAAACGTCCACGCCTTCTCCAACACCTCTGAGCCCGTGGAACTCGCGGGCGCAATCTTCGTCTCCACCAACGTGACCCTAGTCAACGCAACGCGGGACTTTGACCTCTCGACCGAAAGGCGTGCGAGTGGTGAGGCTAGCGACATCAACTACGACCTCGGCGTGTGGGACGCAGGCAATTCGTGTTTCCGAACGAGGCGCAGACCGAGTGCAGCGATGACGTGGGCAGTGCAAACTTGGCAAGTAAGTGGACTGGTGTGTTTGGGATGTCGAAGTTGTTCTGGGCGGTATGGTTGAGTCCGTTGCGATTGCAGTGGGCGAAGAAGAAGGCGATGGGGCGGTGCAGTTGCTAGTACGATGAGTTGTTTCCGTTTGAGTCATTGACGTGGGCTACGAGGGAGGCTGGGCTAGTGGAGACTGCGGCTTCGTCGGGACAGGAGTCGATGAGGAGCACAGGAATTAGTGAGCGGGTCATGCGCGAGATGGTGCAGGCGAGCACGAGGATGGACTATGGCAATAATCTAGGCTCGATACATGGGTTGGGGACCATGGTCATTATTGTTGGATGGTAAATCGATCAGTTCAAAAAGGATTGCGACGGATGGCGCGAGGCATGTAAGAAGCGGCAACTGGCAGAACTTTGATAACACGGCCGCCAGGGCTGGCACAGATCTCAAAGTCGACACGACGGTGACGGGTATCGAGCTGCTTATGACTGAGGAGAAGCATATGCGTTACAAAAGCTCTCCCTCAGACTTGGGCTCGGACGCTACTCTCTCTGCACAGTTCGACACGGTCATCTTTACCACTCCCTACAACCAGTCATCAATCGCATTCACCCCTCGGCTCCACGTCCAACCGAAGAGAATCGACTACGTGATCCAGCACATCACGCTTTTGGCAAGCCCACACCGCCCATGTCCCAACTTCTTCAACCTAAGCGACCCCACCAACGTCCCCGACAGCATCCTCACCACCACGCCCGCCGGCTACGACCTCACTAGCGGGGCTCCGAAGCGCTGGACCCTAACACCAAGTTTTAGCCCCTCTCAACACTTAGAAAATTGAGCGTACGCAATGGAACCACAGGCACTGACGAGCGCATGTTCCTGTACAAGACATTCAGCCCCGAGCCGCTCACGCCGTCTTTCTTTAGCAAGCTGTTCGATTTATCCGCCCCAGCGGAATGTACGACCGTGGAAGACATGTTTTCGTGGCTGCACAGGCAGAAGTTCCTTGCCTATCCTTATCGCACACCATGCAGCGCTTTCGACTCGTTCCAAGCTCTGGATCGAGACGAAGGAGTCGGTCCTGCAGAGCGTGCGGCCTGAGGATACGATGGTCTGGTATACACCGCCGTTTGAAAGCTTCTTCAGCACGATGGAGACAAGTGCGTTGTCTGGGCGGAAGGGTGCCAAGCTGATTGCTCAAGGCCTTGAGTGTGGGACGACAGGGGACACGGGTGCTCATGATGTGCCGAATGCTGAGGCTGACGGGAAGCAGGAGCTGTAGCGGAGCGTTGTTCTGAATAATGCTAGGCCAGTAGAACAAGGCGTCTGGATGATTCTTCTGTCGCATTCGGTCGCCCTAATGCAGGATGCAATTGGTGTAGCTCCATTCCCACGACCTTGCAGAACAACCCATTTCGTCCTGTAATAACTCCTTTTGTCGCTGAGGAATGGCCCAGGCGTAAGAAGGGACATACTCTCTCGTGTGAACGTAAAGACCGGATGTGAGTTGTTCAGTCAGAAGGTTTCTCAACAGTTGATTTCGGGGTGATTTGAAGTACTATGGGCATATAGAATTAGAGGCGATAGTTCGTCACCGGTTTTCATTCTCCTGAGAGAGGGCGCGTAGAGACCAACGCTCTCGTGAACATGTAAAGACAGGATATGGGCTATTAGATCGGAATGCATCACGATAAATGAGCCTGGGGTTATTTGAACTACCATGACTATTTAGAATCTGATCGTGACAATGTATCTCTGCCCATGGTGGTTCTCTTATCCACGCGAGAGGAACAGTGGCCAAGCCGCTAGGCCAAGGGTGGCTACCGCGTGATCGGTGGAGTTCTCCACACCTGCCGATAACTTTCCAAAAACTTTTTGGCAAGCGCGACCAGACCTTTCGCACGTCGCAACAAGCAGCGATACCGCCACCATGTCCTCTGCCCAGGAAATCGAGACGAAGAAGCGCAAGCGCAAGCACAAGAGCAAGACCCGCGAGGAACCTGTCATCGCAGAGCCTGTCAGCAACGGCGTCGCAGAACAGAAGCAGAAGCCCCG
Source organism: Paraphaeosphaeria sporulosa (assembly GCF_001642045.1). Lineage (NCBI taxonomy): Eukaryota > Fungi > Ascomycota > Dothideomycetes > Pleosporales > Didymosphaeriaceae > Paraphaeosphaeria > Paraphaeosphaeria sporulosa. Next base: position 1,841,520 of record NW_017253360.1, on the reverse strand, counting down.
CAAGAAGGCCAAGAAGGAGCATACGCCCGAGCCTGACATAGCTGAGGATGTGGCTAGCGATGCCAGTCAAGAGGAAAACGAGGAGGAGCTCAATGCAGAGCTGAAGAAGATTGCCGCTGAGGCGAAGGGCGCCGAAGCAGAGAAAGACGAAGACGAGCAATCCGACGACGATGCTGACGACGTGGAGAAGGCAACCGGCGCGAACGCAGACCTTGTTGCGAGCACCTCGATGCCGACCGTCGACGACCCCATCAAGTTCTCCGACCTCAAGATGAGCGAACGCACGATGAAGGCGATTGAGGGCATGGGCTTCGAGACCATGACCGAGATCCAGAGGCGCGCTATACCGCCTCTACTGGCTGGAAAGGATGTGCTCGGTGCTGCGAAGACTGGATCGGGAAAGACCCTGGCTTTCCTGATCCCCGTCATTGAGATGCTCTCCGCCATGAAGTTCAAGCCTCGCAACGGTACCGGTGCCATCGTTGTGGCGCCGACCCGCGAGCTCGCACTGCAGATTTTCGGCGTTGCGCGAGAACTCATGGAGTCTCACTCGCAAACCTATGGCATATTTATGGGCGGCGCAAACCGTTCTGCAGAGGCTGCCAAGTTGGTCAAGGGTGTGAATCTTATGATCGCAACTCCTGGAAGGCTACTCGATCACTTGCGCGGGACAGACGGCTTCGTTTTCAAGAACTTGAAGAGTTTGATCATCGATGAGGCGGACAGAATCTTGGAGGTTGGTTTCGAAGACGAGATGAGGAGTATCATCAAATGTCTCCCGAAAGACAGACAGACGATGCTTTTCTCTGCCACGCAGACAACAAAGGTCGAAGATCTCGCACGTATCTCGCTCAAGCCAGGTCCCCTTTACATTAACGTCGATTATCATAAAGAGCACAGCACGGTTGACTCTTTGGAGCAAGGCTACGTGATTTGTGACAGTGACACCCGCTTCAGGTTACTGTTCAGCTTTCTAAAGAAGCACCAGAAGAAGAAGATCATTGTGTTTTTCTCTTCATGCAACGCAGTGAAATACTATGCAGAGCGTAAGTCGAATATGCCATGTCAAACAAGCAGATGGCTAATATGGACAGTACTCAATTACATAGACCTCCCAGTCTTGGATCTCCATGGCAAGCTCAAACAGCAAGCTCGTACAAACCGTTTCTTTGAGTTCTGCAACGCATCGTCTGGTACGCTCATCTGTACCGACGTAGCTGCACGTGGACTCGACATCCCCGAGGTTGACTGGGTTATCCAGTTCGACCCGCCGGATGACCCGAGAGATTACATTCACCGCGTGGGACGTACTGCGCGTGGAAGCAACGGCAAGGGCCGATCCTTGATGTTCCTGCTACCCAGCGAGGTCGGCTTTCTCAAGCTACTCAAGGAAGCGCGTGTGCCATTGGTGGAGTTTGAGCTGCCAGCAAACAAGATGTGAGTTGTCTACTTCTGGAGCACAATAGGATGTCTAGGTCTCATAGCGCAACTGCTACCCACTGCGGTCCAGCTCGCTTCACTTCACCAGATCCTGTGCCCGTTAACACGGATATCGCTGACGACATTCCAGATTGAACATCCAGTCCCAGCTCGAAGCGCTGATTGGGAAGAACTACTACCTGAACAAATCAGCAAAGGAAGGGTACAAGGCCTATCTCCATTCGTACGCGTCACATTCGCTGCGGTCTGTGTTTGACGTGCACAAGCTCGATTTGGTCAAGGTCGCCAAGTCGTTTGGGTTCTCAACGCCGCCGCGCATCGATATCACACTTGGCGCTAGTCTGGCCAGAGACAAGAAGGTGGAAGGAAGGAGAGCGTACGGGAGCCAGCCTCAGCAGGGCAGGCGGCCAATGAAGCCGAACAAGCGATTCTGATGTATGGGCACGATGTCTGCATTTCTGGCGTATGGTGTTGGTTGATGGGTCGAATCCCGGCATCATCTGCGAACGTTGGGGGACGGGGATGCCATGTTCGTAACTTGTACACTTTGCAATACCAAGCTTCTGGGTGGATAGATGGATCACTGTACCCGTCACTGTTGCACAAGACCGGTGAAGAAATCTAGCTTCCAACCGGGAACCAGTCAATGCACTGCAGTTGCTTCCTCGCCCCAGCTGCCACTTCATCGCCTCCCGGCCCCAAGCGCCTCACGGAAAGTCGGTGCGCAAGGCGGTAGAAGCAAAGTCATTCGACAGGGCAGACATGCGGGTCACGACAAGATGCGCTGCTGCGAACGCTCAGGGAGCAATCGAGGTGGTTGACTGGATGATGCGTTGGCAAAGTCTCCAAGCGTGCGGCCAATCATGGTGGCGGAGGCGGGAACGACGAGGGTGCTCAAGCGGGTTTCTGGGGCGACGCTCCCGCGAGCACGGTGCCGCAAGCTAAAACAAGTCAAGGCAAGTCAGGTAGACATGACGCTGGGTGGGGATCGGGCGCAATAGCGGTGTAAGAGAGACAGTGACTGCTGTTGAGTGATGGGATACCGTGGGAGGTGATGATGGGATGGGAGGCGACGGCCTGGCGAATGGCTGGCGCGCTGAAGCAGCGGTACCAGCCACCTCTTTTGCGCGCTGCGGCAGACGGCGCAGCGCGGGCGGCTGACTGGCGGAGACGGAGACTTGGCTCGGGAGCGTCTAGTCCATGTACCTGTGGAATGTACAGCAGAGACATGCAGGCGGTGCATGGTGAGGGCCACGCGGTGGAGCAGCCGTGCAAAAGTGGCACAACGTCGCGACAGGTGGCTGGAATGGGAGAGGGAACGTGGCCTGCAGCGCCTTTCTGCACTTGTTCAAGATTCCAACCGCGTGCTCGCAGCCTTCTTTTGCATCGAGCGAACTCTGGTAGTCTAGCGCTCCGACAATTGGCTGCCGGCGCTACGCGTACAGTAGTGATCGAAGCGACAGGGGTGCTTTTCGACCTTGACCCGGCTTGCCTGCTTGCTCTCCACACCCAGCCCACCTCTGCCACGGCGCCTCCTCCAGCTATCCTCCCTCACCACCGAGGGCGCCGCCATACCGCGGACTGCCCTAGTCGCGCGCAGCAGAATCCAGTTTGCCCGTCCGTGGCACAGGTACGTTTGCTGCCCATCGCTGCTGCCTCGCCGCAATTGCAGCGCCTTCCTCGTTCGTCGGCTCACCTCGCGCAGCCAGCTCGACGCTGGACTTGTCGGCGCGCTCCCAGCTCGTCGCCCTTCTGTCAAACGCCCACGTCGCAGCACGCCCGGGCACTCCTCCACCTCTCCGGCGGCCATGTACTAATTGCCCTCGTCACATTCGCTATCCTCGAGTGTGCGTCCGGCCCGTATAGCGCATTCTGGGGTAACACTGTTCGCGGACCAGTGACCCGACTTTGCGCCGCCCAAGGCCACCGCGCACCTATCTCACCCTGACATCGCTCGCTACCATCAATCCCCCATGTCGCCCGACCACGACTTCAGTTTCTAGGACCCGCTTGGACTCATGATGGGCTTGGACACCCAACGACCACCTCTTCCGGCACCTACTGAACCTTCGACTCTCAGCTCCGTAGACAACGACACTAGTCTCCGCGACGACGTGGACACCAACGTCTCGTCGCGTACCGACAAAACATCTTATTCCATCCCCGAGGACGGCACCCCTGTAACCATCAACACCACCAAGCAGCAAGGCGGCTTCCACAAGAAGTATCCCTCGCAAACCTCGCTGCTCATCGAATATTTTGAGGGCGGTAAGTCGGAAGGCAAGGTCCACTCGCGCCCTAGCGTCCGCGTGCGAGTCACACCGTCCTCCCGCAAAAACAAGTCTGCGACTGCGAACGACCACGTGCAGATCACCCAGACGACCCGCAACACACGAAAGCCGCTGTATACCCGGCGTGTATCCTTAGGCAGCAAGCCCCGCGACGAACTTGTACACCACACCAACACCGACGTTTCTTACTCGGACGGCTCCAACGTTTCCTCAATTCCGCCTGTCGAGATCGAGGTCCTTCAGAACGCTAGCGACCTATCTTTTAACGGCGGACGGTTCGTTCCAATGGCATCAGACATATCCTCTATGCCCCCGGACAGTATGTTGGAAGGCGAGCCTATTATCAAAACCCCAGGCCGTCGGCGCAGCCGCAGTCTGGAGCGCGACGAAGTTCTAGCATCAAAGGACATTTCCGACACGCTGAAGGCTCCCACGCGGCAACGCAGCAGGAGCTTGAGCAAGGAAAGGATAACTGCTCGCGTAATGGAGAAATTGCAGCAAAAACCCACAGAAAGCGTCTCGCCCAAATCTAAGCACAGAACAGGTAGCAGAGAGGAGCTCACTGCAAGTCGCAAGTCGCATCGAAAGACGAGTAGATCCCGCCGCGAAGAAGAGACGAGTGGCATCAGCGGGACCGAGTCTAGCCTACTGTCTTCCAATGTTCACCGTCGCTCCGGCGACACACAGTCTATACGCTCGGGGGTTTCTGGAACCTCGTCGATCAACAATCCCAAGCTGCTTGCGACGGTTGAAGATGCCATCAAGCGTCTCATTCTTCCTGAACTGACTGCCTTGAAAGAGGAACAGCGCACACAGAAGAACGCCGCAAAATTCGAGACCATGTCCCGCGATAGCACTTATGAGGCAGCAGAATCGACAAAGTCCCGCGATAGCTCTCGTCGGCGAGTGTCCAAGTCCTCAAGCGCGCCGCATATCCACGGTAGCAAACCAAAGGTGGTCCTAAACCGGGACGAAAACGACCCCGGTACCGTCCTCTCTGGAGGCTCGAGTCGCCATCGACGCTCAAGCCGTGGCTCAGTGTCAGAGCGCAGCTATGCTGAGTCCACCGAAGAGAAGATTCGCCACAAGAAGAGCAAGGACAGCAGCCGCCACTCGACTCGTGACGCCGCTTTGGCAGGGCTTGCCGCATCCGGACTGACTGCTGCGGCTTTGAAAGGCCACACTGCCCGCGAAGAGGAGAAGGCAGAACGCAAAGAAAGGAGAAAGCGACATTCGAAGAGCCGAAGCAGGACAGCAAGTATCTCAGAAAGTATAGAAGACGAGGTTTTTGAAACACCGTTCACAGAACCATCCGTACCTCCGCTTCCAATCCTGCAGAGCGAATTGCAGGGCTCTGAGTTGACGCGCGACTCAATACTATCAGCGGAAACAGAGACGCGGGAGCGTCCAGAGTCGAGTTCTTCAAGACACACCGGGGCGGAAACTCCACTCCGAGAAGTAGCGCGCGGATTCGCTTCGCCATCTCCACGCACCCCTACGCTTACACCTAATACGACTACCCAGAGGAGCCTTGGAACTGCTCACAGTAATCACTCGCAGGGTGCTCTCAGTGCTAAGAGTGACCGGAGTTACTTTTCCAGGACTAGAGAAACTTCAACGGCAGCCCAGGAAGCGGCAGCGGCCGCTAAAGCTCGCGCCATTGAGCGCGCTGCACCGCATAGCCCTCAATATGAAATCGCTGAAGCGACACCCACAAGGGGTCTCAGCCCCATCCAAAGCGAAGCCAGTTATCGAGAGGAGGTGTTGGAGACTGGCTCTCCGCGTCAGCTGCGCTCAGTCCATAGCGGTGCCTCTGTGTCCACAGCTGGGCGAAAGGGCGCACGGCCGCAGTCCACCCTTTCCATCCAGTCTTTTGAATCTTCACCAAGTACAAAGGCTGCGCGAACGCGGAAGCGCCCGCAAGGTGTGAGCCTGGAGCGAACGAAGGAAGTATTGGGCGAGCCTGATACTCCACGCGATGTCGATGAATTCTTTGAGAAGAACCACGAGCAGAACGAGCAGTATAGAAGGGAGTATGAGGCCAGCTTGCGTGACTCACCCGGCGCCGACTCTCGACGAATGACCGGTTACAGCGAGGAGGGCGAAGGACCTTACCCGGAGCGAGACGAACAACGACTTTCTCTGAGCCAGGACATTCGCAAGGTCGGCTTGAACCCAGAATACGTCCATACACCTCTTGCTGTCGAGTCGGCAGTGGCATCTTTGCTTGAACCTTCAAGCATTAGTATTCAATCATCAACCACAAGTCCTGTGAAAGGAAAGAGCAGGTTGTCACGCGTCAGCCCAAGTCCAGACTATCAGCACATCGCAGAAGGTTCCGAGCTGTCCGAGCTGCACGAACATCCTAGCCAAGAAAGGTGGAATGCGATCCGCGGTCAAGCTCAAACCCTGGCTGGGAAGTCAGGAGCTGGCAGCTCGCCACGACAAAGTCTCTCTGTATCACTTCAAGACGAGCCGCAGATGAATCATAGCGCAATACCAACCGGTTATGTGGAGCCTGAATATGGATACGGAGTAGACGATGAATCCGAAGTCATCACAAACCCATCCATCATCAACGGCCCTGGTGGCGCCCAGTACGATGATCGTACAGAGGAGCTTCTGAGCAGACAGGAAGAACGTGAGCAGCGAACACCATCACGATCTTATGGAAAGGCTGCAGCTGCTGGTGCTGCGGCTGGACTCGCCGCAGCCGCAGCAGCTCGCTCACGGAATGAAAGTCCCATGTATGATCAACAGCGTGATAGCATGGCGAGTGACAATTACGAACTGCACTACGATCAGCACGAGCCATTACATTCAAAGAACTCGTACTCACGTGAGCGGACGCCCTCGCGGAGTCCAGCGCTTTGGAAAGACGAAGGCTACCAATCAGCCCACCAACCTGGAGCTCACACACCAGATATGCGCCACCAGAGGCTTTACGATGGGGAGATGGACGAATACGATGAGTCACCCCTGGACGGCGGGGATCCTTTCAGCACTCCCGATGCTAAGCATGCCCGTCACTTGAGTGGCAATTCTCATGGAATGGCCTCGCCTCTCTACGATTCAGCAACTGGAAAAGGCCTCGATCGGATTGAATCGAAGGATATAGTGGCACTGATGGACCACTTGACCGTGCGCGATGCGCAAAGGAACGCTCGCGATACTGAAATTCTGGTGACTCTGGTGCGGAGTGCAGCCGAGATGCGCAACACTTTCGAAGAGCTGAAACAGTTCATCCGCGTCCAAGACTCTATGGTCATGAATCACACCGACAAGCGTGTGGACTTGGCAGAGCAGCGCATCATTGGCGGTCCCCGCCCGCAGCCCGCAGGCTCTCCACGAGCTCCTCGATCTTCCGCTGACGACCTTGACTACGAGACCAAAAAGAAGAATGTGTTCAAACGCGCACTCAAGGGCTTGGGCTCCAAGGGAGACAAGGACATCAAAAACATCGAGGCCATGCTCATGCAACTTCTTGGAGATGTAGAAGGTCTGAAGCAGGTGCACCAACTGACACTGGATCAACAGCGCACAAATAGCATGACATCTTACGAACACATGCGCGCGAACGATCCCGGTGCTCCCGAGTCTGGCTATGAGCCGGAAGGCCGGGCAAACACCGCCTCATCGCCAAACCAGTCTGGTTACTTGTCCAACCCTTCTACTTCGCGACGCATACAAGATCTGCACTCCGGATACGACGTCCCTCAAACTCAACGGATAAGCACCGTACACGAAGAGGATGACGAGGAGTACCTGGAAGACGAACCTCAGTATGAGAACACCGAACGTATGACCACTCCGACACAGGAAGCTCGTCGTAACAACAGCCTCTCGCACGACACTCCTCCGCAAGCAGCAAAGCCGTTCCGAGAATCTCAAAGCCAAGAGAACACGCCCAAGCGTAAGCACAAATCAAACTCATCCTCCATCTTTGGCATTCCGAAGATCTCAAGGTGGTCAAAGACAACGGCTTCCACGAACCGCGACTCGGAAAGCCTGCCACGCAACAGTGGTTCAGGGGAGGAAAGGCGTCCGTACTCCAGCGGCTCGCGATCCGGTTCCCGAGTTAACATCCCCTTTGGCGATGGGCAGTACGAGATGAACGAGGATGACCGAATGCGATCTACAGCCTCCCTCCCTAGGGATGGACGTGATTCAGTTCGGTCTCCTTCACCGCTTATTCCCGAAGATACGGAGCAGTACGCTATGGAAGATCCCAAATACCAGGCTCATCGCAATTCTCTCAATCTACAGCATCCTCAGCCTAAGCATGGTCCTACCGGCCGCCACACCAACCAGTTGGACCAGCAAGCCCGGATATTCGACCCAGTCCGGTCACCAGACTACTCGGATCAGTGGGGCAGTAACCCTTCATTGGCACGCAACCGCATGTCTGGCGGCGGTGCTAGTTACAATGCCGGTAACTTATCGCCCATCTCTTCAGAGGGGGGATACAGCCAGCACTCAGCATCCGAGCAACAAGCTCCTCCCAGGCCGCCCAAGATCTTGGATGACGGTCCTTTGATTCCACCCCAGCAGCCGCTTGCCGGACACGGACAAGCGAGGCAGATGTACAGCTCGCCTAATGAGTATGGCGGTCAGGGCACCCTGACGCCGTTGGCGCCCATTCAAGAGGTGCGCTATTCGCTCGAGACAGACAGGGGAGTCCGCGTAAGTCACTGATGTTACTGCACTACCTTAAACCGCAGACTTACGGTAATTAGTATACCCCGACTCCATCGCCCCGCCCGAGCTCTCAGAACCTGAGTATCACAAGCCCGCAGCGCAAGATCACGGGACCTCGTCCCATGGGCAGCAGGAGCCCTCAACCTCAGCACGGTCAGACCGAGCTGCAACATTCCGACACGGTTATAAGAAGGAAGCCTGTCGCTGGTACGTTTCAAACATCATCTCTAGTAGGATGACTTGATGCTGACTTAAAGTAGCAGACACCGAGAGCTTGGAGAGTTATCGAAGCAGTCTTGACTCGGAGATCTTCTAGACAAAGGACGAAGGATTTAATGATGGCGTTCATGGGAAGTGTAGGGTTCAGCGACAATGCTGCATGAATTAGCGTGACGGGTCGAATGACATGCATGCATTGGAGCGAATGGGTTTTTCTTAAATATATACCAAATGTGGTCATACTGCAGTGCATCTCGTTTAATAGTGTTGTGCATTCTCTGTGGTTTTGAGATTTGGTTTCAAGATATGTCTTATCATTTGGATCCTTTCTACGGACCAAAGCATTTCAAACACAGGCGCTCCGAGGTTCAAGCACTCGCAGACAGCCACAGTGAACAATATCGGAGTTGAAGAATCGCTCGAGCCTCGCGGCCTCGCAGTATGTACCCGCGATTTGGACTGCGACCCCGCGAGGATCTCGAAGATTTGTCGTCACGGCCTTGTATACCCTCCCAAAATACGAAACAGGCACATGCTCGCTCAGCTCTATCGACTCCAGCGTCGTAAGCCTCTACGCCGGGGTAACAGAACCGAAAATCCTTGTCTTGAGCCCGTGGATAGGATGAGTGGACTCACATTCGTCCTCAAGTGTTGACTAACGTCAGAGCCTCCTATCTTGAGCACTCATATTCCGGACATTGGGATGACACCGGACACCCTATACCGGGTTGCTTTACAGCGTCGTGCGAAGGCGTCCAATTCACATTGAACTGCACGAACATACAAAAGAACGGAAGTCTCGCAGTGATTCCATCATCAATTTTCCAGACACCGCCCTAGTGTCATCTTTACCCCCATCATTTTCTTCACGAAAGATTATCCCACAGGCCCACGTCTCACGTTCCAAAATGTTTCGCAGCATCGCAGACTATCTCTTCTTGAGGCTAGCCACTCTAGGCGGCCGTCAAGCCGTGGGTTGTACCTCAAGTAATAACCCCATTCATGCCCATATTTCCATCTTACAGTCTCTCACAGGAACCCACTTCATCAGCTCGATCCAACGCAACTGCCTGACCCATGTGGAAATCACCCGCTCACAAGCTATCCCCACCAGGATCGAAGTCGGGGTCTTCGTCGTTTCGCCCGATAGCGCAGGCCTCGCAGCATGCGTTCCAGCAGTGCGGCAGTACTAACCTGGTTGCCCTGTAGCTTTTGTACAGGAACTTCACGCTTCGTAGTCGAGAAGGCATCCTCGTCCAACATCTGGACACAAAGGAATTCCCGCCACATACCCGGGCTGACATCAACAAGTTCCGCAGAGCTCACGGCAGGCGTCGGTTTCGGCGCTGCCACCATTCTGACCGCTGCGTCCTCGACAACTACTCAAATTGAGAGCATCTTGGACACGATGCTTTACAAGAGTAAGGCGGTGTACATTGGGATTACGTCTTCGATGGTAGGCATGGTGATTGCTGTGCCTGTAGCTGGCTCTGCGGGCTCGGGATCTTCGACGGGGTACTCTGTAGGTGCGGAAGAGGTAAATGCTGCGACTACAGGTAAGTTAATCTCGAGCTGGTTTTGCGGGCTGATTGATTGAACCGATTGCAGTAGCGGTCGCGATGGCGTTAATTCGTTGATTCGCCGTATATCTGCGGTCCGAGAGAACGTCGTTTGGATTCTTGAGGCTGTTGAGGAGTTGATAGGTAAGTGGAAGTTGCAATGCACGCGGTGCCGGGGCTCTTTCCTGACGCTCACATGGCTTCTGGTCTTTCCCGTTTTTCTTCTGACTGCAAGTTTCGGTTTTCTATACTTGCGAACCTCAGTTGCCAGTCATTGATTTGTTATGGTTCTGCGCCCCTGTTACCCTTGCGTTCTACGCCGCAAACATCGTCTCAGCTAGTTTTATTTCCGGTATCAATTTCCTTCATCGCTCTCCCACTCTTGACCTCACAATACATACTACACTTCGTCAGTTACAATTCCTCCTTAACATCGCATTGAACCCGAAACACTGCTGTCATTTTTTTTTCTTTGGCGCTGATTATCTGGTATACAAGAAGTCAATCGAGAGAGATCTGCATGCAGTGCACCTAGGCCAATTTGAACTGCAGCTGGAGTCCGGTCTGATTGGCGCGACGCGTATCAGCACCCACACCACGGCGAATGATAACGCTATGTATGCACAACGTCGGTAGCATTGCAGAAGTGCAAAGGGTCTGGTTCATTCCGTAGCCCTATCAAGGTGCCCGATTCAGTGCTGCGTGCAGAAAAAAAGTAATCATATCGATCGCCGTACACCACTGTCGCACACGTTTACGTTCGCCTTGTCGTTTTTTAATTTTCCCCCCTCGACTGCACCGCCTTCACATATTTTATACTTTGGTAGGCGTTGTCGCGATGGCAGACAAGAACACAGAGAAGCAGGTCGGGCATGCGGGAGATACGCATGAGGAGCGAGTCAGCATTGACGATCCGGATGAGCGCGAGTTGGCTAGGGTAGGGAAGAAAAGTGTGCTCAGAGTATGCCTTCAGCAATGCCCTTGCCAGCCCTTCTGACAGCCCGACAGCGTAACTTCGCATTTCTCAGTATTCTTGGCCTGTCGTGCTCTCTCATGATCACTTGGGAAGGTTTATGCTCGTACGCATCTCCACATGCGCTCCGCACAGTGCCGGCTGACATTTCAGCGTTTTCGTATTTGGGCTCATGGACGGCGGGCCAGCGGGCCTGATCTACGGATTTCTCTTCTGCTGGCTGGGTTATGGAACTGTGGTCGCGACTATGGGCGAGCTGGTGTCGATATGGCCCACGGCTGGCGGCCAGTACCACTGGACGCACATGTTGGCACCAGACGGGCTCAAAGACGTATTGAGCTATGTGACTGGATGGTCTGTCGAATCTTGTGACTGACTAAGACCATGGCTAACAGATCCGCAGGCAATCTGTCATAGCATGGCAGGCTCTATCGGCCTCGGGGGGGTATCTGACAGCCTCGTCGCTGCAAGGCCTTGTGATAAACTCACAGTCCAGATACAATCCTACCAGGTGGCAAGGGACGCTTCTCGTCTTTGCTATCATTACATTCTGTCTTGTCGTCAACACTTGGCTTGCCAGGCTGCTACCGAGGGCGGAACAGGCCATCCTCGTGCTGCACATCGTTCTCTTCTTCGTTGTCTTAATCACCTTGACGACGTTGGCTCCCCATAAAAGCACCAGCCACGACGTGTGGGCGCTCTTTCTGAATCATGGCGGCTATGAAAGCAAAGGCCTGTCATTCTTCGTCGGCCTCATTACCCCTGTCTTTGCCTTCACCGGAGCCGACGGCGCAGTTCACATGTGCGAAGAAATCCGGCATGCATCTACCGCCCTACCAAACGCCCTTCTAGGTCCAAGACATGACCTTCCCGCTGTATGCTTGCCCCGCTAATCCATTCAGGCTCCATTGTCATCAACGGCGTCACCGGCTTCGCAATGCTCATTGCAATCCTCTATTGCATCGGTGACATCGAAGCTGCGCTCAGCACACCCACAGGCTACCCCTTCATCGAGATCCTGACCCAAGGCACCTCCTCCGTGGCCGGCGGCACCGCTCTCTCCGCGCTCCTCGTCACAATGTTCATGCTCTGCACCATGGGCACGGTAGCCTCCGCATCGCGCCAACTCTGGGCGTTTGCGCGAGACAACGCGGTGCCGAATGCGCGAATCATCAGCTACGTGCATCCGACTCTGAAGATCCCGCTCGTCAGCATCCTGGCCACCTGTTCCATCAGCTGTCTCCTTTCGCTTATAAACATCGGCAGCGCGACTGTGTTCAATGCCATCGTTTCGCTCACTGTCGCGGGCTTCTTTGGCAGCTATCTCCTGCCGTTTAGCCTGCTCTTGCACACGCGCTTGAAACACCCAGGAAAGCTTGAATTTGGGCCGTGGAGGCTGGGGACGCTGGGACCGTGGATCAATGCGTTTGCTATCATGTGGAGCGCGCTGGTCATGTTTTTCAGCTTTTGGCCGACAAGTGTGCCCGTTGATAAGGTGAATATGAATTGGAGCTGTGTGCTTTGGACGGCGGTTGTTGCTTTTGCGGGCGTATTTTGGGTAGTGCATGGTAAGGGGGTGTACAAAGGGCCAATTGTTGAAACTGGGGAGGTGGATTTGGCGGTAGATGCTTGAAGGACATCTAGCATCAGTGATAAACACAGCCCCCGAGAATGAACATCAAAACAGAAACATGATCTCGCAACCATCAAAGAGTTCTCAATATTGATACATGGTCATACCTTACCTTCATTAAGTCACGTCTACGATAGCTATGCAATACGTTTTAGTTCCTAATGCCTAACCTTCTCCAGATCTAGTTCCTCACGTTCTCCCTGACCGCATCGTCGCCACCTTGTGTCCTCGCGAGCGTCTCCTGCTTGGTCTCGCCAACACCGCCTTGCTCAAAGTCACCCGCCTTGAACAGCCTAAGCGTGTTCCAGTCAGCCATCTCTCTCTCAAACTTATAGCATCAAGAGCAACAACATACTGGCCGGTCCTAGGGTTAATGTCTCCGCCTTCGGACAGCGGGATCTCGCGGTTGTTGCCCGTGCCTGAAGCAGCAGAGCCATAGGTAACTTCTGCGCCGGCGAACCTATTCTCAACGGAGGAATTGACGCCGGACTCGGTTGCTGCGCGCTGTTAGCTGCAAAAGTCGCAAGGCAAGTGCGAGGAGGTGGTACCGGAGAGAGAGGCGCCGTGGCCTTTCTTTGCGCCGTCTGAGTTAAGATCGCGCTCGGCTTGTGCGGAGAGCGCGTTAAGATCGGCGTTCTTGTATTCGGCGGACATGTTGTGCAGTGCGTATGTATGTGATGGGGTGAAGATGTTAATAGGTATGGGATTGATTGGAGTGGAATGAAATGTTATTTGAGGCAAGAAATAAGAGTGAGGACAACTTGTAGCGGGGGTTCGAGCTTTTTGTATGCTTGCGTGCTGATGGGTAGTCTCAACGATGGAAGAGTGGACCCTTGAGTTTTGACGTCACGACGACCTCATCTTCGAGCACGACTACTTGGGTGATCGGTGTTCCATGGAGAAAGTGTATGTAGCTTTCCATTTGATAGGGCATTCGTCAACCTATTTAAGGTTATGGTGGGTTGTTTCTGTTACCTGGCCAGGTGGTCCCTGTACGATAGCCGTCGCTGCTAGCGGCCAGAGTTTTATAGGTGGAGAAGCGCTCCGAGATATGAGCAGTGCCGCACTAATTATAAGTTTTTACAAAGAGACGAAGCAAATACTTTTAGTGGAACTTTCGAGTGCATGAAGCAGAATCATCAGATTTTCGGTCTGGAGGATGACGATGAGGACGTACTAGAGGTGCCCACTGAGTAGGCAGAGAGATGCGACTACACAGATTCCATGGATAGACAGGTATGTAAGAAACTGATCATGATCATTGAAAGTTCGTTGAAACGAATTAATGTGCTAATGCTGATAGACAATGTAGTTGATATTTTCAAGTGAATGTACCCTCACGTGGTAGTCGTCAATAACGTGGCAACGATTGGCCTTACAGTGGCGCTAGTCAGCTCTCGGGCTACTACTGAGCAACTTATGCCACGTGCGGAACCCAAGGTCAGTGCATAGTAAGTGCACTCAGCGATGACTGCCTCCTCTATCTCCAGTCATAAAAGATCACCTGGCCCACCTCATATGACAGTGCACGACAGAGACGCCATAACCACGAAGAACGCAGCCACCAGTGATTGCGAGCAATACAATTTACCATCTCAACCAGGCAACCCAGCGGTGGACGATCACCAGACGATGGCCATCAACCGAACCATCACTTTACAGGCCACGGAGCACATAGGTGATCCGCTCCCTATGAAACCTGATGACACCTACTCGATACGAGCTGACAATGAGAACGTCACCATCCAGTCAGGAGGAACCTTCCACTTTCTCGACCTCCCTGCAAAGCTGCGAAACCGCATCTAGGAGTATTGCGTCGCGGGAGACGAGCTCCACCTGCGTAACCGGCGCCGTCACAAACAGCACAGCCGGATCCGCAAGGAACTGGGATATGACAAGCATTGTTCATCGAAATCCTTATCCCTGACACAAGCCAACCGCCCGATCCGAAGCTAATTTCTGCCAATATGGCGATCGTCCGTCACCGTCATGGTCTCGTCTATTGACTAGAAAGCCTACTGCAATGCTTCTGCCCTCTCACTCCAAACGCAACCCTGGAACGAGTGCATTCGGCTTGTCTTGGAGCTCCTTGGTCCATGGAACCAACTCAGGTTTCTTGAGCTTATGCGCCTTTGCGACAAGCATCCTGATTTGATGTCAATTCAAGTCCGACACAACCCAAAAATATATGTCTTCTTTTCAGTGAAGAACCGAAATTTGATGATTTCATATTCAGCGCTGAACTCAAATCACTCAATTCACTGCTACGTCAGTCAAGCGTCGTTTCTGTAACATCAAACCATGACTACTGGACTGCGATTAGTCACCTGCTCTGGTGGACACAAATTATGGCTCTTGAGGACGCAACAGTTTATTTCGAGCGCGCCCGGGAGATGTAGGACCTATACTGCAGTATTTTGCGTCAAGGTGGAGCATCTGTGGGCAGCATGTGAAGCTGGGCTTTGCCTGAGCGGAGACTACCGGACAGGACCGGAAGATGGAGTTATTACGAAGTGTCAAGCTCACCCCGGATGAGTTGAAGCAATGTTGCGAGTTCGAATGGGCTTTCGCCAACCAAAAGGTGCAGTGCTGAAAAGGGCATGGAACACTGTTACGGCAACTGACTTTTTGGTCAACCTGTACCACGACCTTCATTAAGGCATGAAATTTCTACAAAAAAAAAAAAAAAAAAAGTGTTGTAGCAATAAATGGCAAACGTCGACTGTTGTAGCAAGTGAGGACTTGTACGTGATGTAGGCAGATTTCCTGGAACATCAATGCCTGGCATCAGCTATATCCCACCTACGCGCCTCTCGAATCCAGCCTATCCTCCATCCGATATCAAGGCCTTTCAACCCGAGGAATCATCAACGCCATCCTTTTACACAGCCGTCATTCGTTTATCTAGCATCAACCCCAGCTTCTGCCTGGGCGTCAAGTGCGCGTCCCACTCCGCCTCAAACGGCGGGCTGCAAATCGCAAACTCCGCAGACGTCAGCCCTGGAAAATTCTCCAGTAACCGTAGCAATACGCCTTCCTCCTCTATAGCTTTTGAGTCATAGAACCCCTGGTAGTTCTCCTCGATCTTCAGACGCCGCAGAGAGTGTTGTTGTGCTTCGAAGATGGGCAGGGGGTGCAGGCGGATGTCGTGGCAGCTGAAGGAGAGGTCTTGGAGGGCGGAGATGGAGTCCAGGAAGGGCTTGATGAGGGAGAGGCTCTCGCATTCCGGGACGGCACGGTAGGCCCACTTGGGCCAGTAACCGAAGCGGAGTTTTTGGAGTTGGGACACGCGGCCCGTGAGGGCGACGAAGAGGCGCTGCGGCGTGAACCGCCCGACGTCCAGGTGCACGAGGTGCGACCAGTCCATGCAGCGGACCCACATGTCGCAATGGTCTTTTGAGAGGTATAAGCCGCGAAGAGGGAGTGTGAACTCCTTTAAGGCTGGAAAGCGGTCGCTCTCTTGCCAGTCAAAGTTCATTGGGCCTTCAGTGATGCGGTTCCAACGGATTAGGGCGCTGCCGTCTGCAAGGCGGGTTGGCCAGCCCCAATTGTATGTCCCATCGCATTTTAATGTCAGTCGCTTGATACTATTTCCTCGAGCGAGGCAGTTCTTCACCAGGCGATATTCGCTGTAGCTTTTCTGAAAGTCATCGCGCGTGTGCGGGGTACCGTACACATAAATGTCCGCTGAGTGGAGCTGAGGAGAGGACAATAGAGTGCAGTCCATATGGAACGCGTTTGACAACGCTGGCATTGGTTGATGCACGTTGATATGTACAGATGGGTGATTCTGCTGCAAGATCCGTAGGACGTCGCGAGGGAAGAGGAAATTTGTATTCCAGGTGACTGAGCATAAGTTGGTCATGTTCCTAATCGCACGCCCAAGAACCGGGGACACGTAGCCTTCATTGTCCCACAACACTGCCCCGAAATCGCTCCCCTGTGCAATACTGTCGGGGTCACGGAGAAGCTGTTGGATAGAACTGAGTAGACTAGGCGCCAGACCAAGCCAAGCCGTCTCTGTGGTTACCTCGTGCTGAGAACTCGGGGCCGAGGCTCCAGGGTTGCTATTGTTTTCTGCTCTCTTGCGGGAAGCCATCTTTTTGAGAGCCTCGCACAAGACGTTCTTGCCATCGACGAAACCCTCTTGAGGCTCGCTGATCACCGGCGAACGTATTGCCTCGCCCGAAGCCCTATCCATCGTCTTGAACCATATTGAATATGGTATTGACATCCCGTCGGCCTCGTATCGCAGAACTTCATTCGCGAAGTAATCATTATTATCGAATGGGCCGAGCCACAATTCACGGACGTGTTCTGCCAGCTCATCGTTGGGATCCTGGAGTCGCTTGAGAAGCCCTCTCGATCTCAGCGACGTTTTTTTCCAGAAGCTTTCGGTATCGCTCAGGTTGAGGCTCCGGACCATCAATCTTTCGCACTCGCGGCGACATACTCGTGAGGTCAAACGTAACTCGGAGAGAGCAATGCCTGGGGAGCCATTGTTGTACACCTGGGCTATAGGTGAGTCGTGTTTAGCTAGAGACGTCTAGTATCTCACCAATTCGAAAATCTCGCGGACGAGCACCAGGGGTAGACCAAGCAGTCCGCGTGAAGCGGCCGCTGCGGAATCTTCGTTTGAGGACATGAACAAGATCCAGCGAACGTTATGAGTATAGGGCCCCGTTTTGACGACTGATCAGCGAGTTAATGAAGACGGATGGTCTGTGGCGCAGCCCCAGCACCCTCCGTTCTGCCTCGCGAGGCTCAGCATCTGTGTGGCACTGTGTCGTACAGTAAGAATCGCTTAACAGCAATATATTCCAGGCTCAATATATGTGTCTTATCAGGCAGCTACCGTTTCATATGCAGGGAGTGCCAAAAGAAAATTGCTTGAGTGGTGTTGCATGGTGCGGAGCCCAGCTCAACCAGGTGACATGTGCAACAGTGAGCTTGGTGTGAAATTCCATCTCAGCATCAGCACACAGACCGAGACTTATAGAAATCGGATAATCCATTCGATGGTCAAAATAATCTAGGGTAAGCTTTCTTTCATACCAGGCATCAGCGGGCGGCGGGCGCACCGATACTCAACACTACCTCTCGTCAAACAAATGCATTTCCACGCAGGTTACCTAACAGCACTTTTGAAGCCGATACGGGGAAGAACTTTCGGCAGCCTGATGTTCCCCCACAAGAAGCCAATGACCCCATCAACTCCCTTCCCTCGGCACTTTGTCCTTCGCATCTGCATGCAAAATGACAAACCCCGACGGAGATGACTACGCGCGTCTCGCCTGCGATGCATCGCTCACTAGTCGCCGCACATATGGTACGCGCAGCATCCCGCGAGTCGACAGAGAGCGGGGCGAGAGCGCACATCCGACGCGGGGTCCAAAATCGTTGCACAATACCTAGGTACCTGGAGGTGGCGCCTAAAGTCCGAAAGCAATGCTCTTGGTAGCTTACTTTGTAAATTTGCAGATCTGTTCGGAGTTGCACTAGGAGGTCGGGCCGAACCAGGGGTCTATACATGTGTAAGCCCGAGGCGTAGCCGCGCGACATACAGTTTACGGATACTTGTAACCGGAATGAGAGAATGATAGACCACTGTGTAGATATGACGTTGACGTGTGCGAAGATAGGCAGAAGGCCCGAAGTGGTTCGGAAATCTTTGCTGTGCGATTCCAAGCTTAGAGCGACCGAGCTTGGCGCCGATTTTGGCCGCCCGTTGCTGGTTGCGTTCGATGTATGTACGTGCGAAGGAGGGAGCCATCCTGCCCCAGCAGTAGCAATTGCATCATACCATTGCTGCATTTCAGTGGTCTTGATTGTGTATATTCTCTGCATGTGCTTAGTTGAAAGGCCCGCAGCTGGCATGCTGCATGTAGAAACGTTTAATTGCCCGTTGCGGAATGCGCGAAGCAGCCACTCACCACGCGCGCCCGCGCAAGCCTCATCGTGATACGCCTACGACGTTCCGCACCCAGGTCTGCGGTATGGACCCTCGCAGGACGTCCGATGTACACAGCGACGCTAGCGGCGGCCGATGCAGCGGAGATTGATCGAGACAGAGATCTGAGTGGTGGGTGGAGATTACTAACGTGCGACGTCATAGCTAGATACGCATTTGTGGAAACGCCCAAGGGAAGGATCTAGCAGGGCAAGCGTGACGGCGCAGACGCAAAAAACAGCTTCGGGAGGCGATGGCCATAGCAATGGAGTTGTGGGTACGCAGGCGGCAGAGGGGTATAAGAGTCTGCCTTTCTCGCAGCTGTCAGTCAAGCAGTTCTTCATCATCAGCATTCAGAGATACCCCAGCATAGCTTTTACAACACCCCTTCGAGTTCACAGCCTCTATCCCATACGAATTGACAACTACACCGATACTCCAAAATGCCCTCCTTCACCGTCTACAAGGGCTCCGACTCAGGCAAGATCGTAAAAGCACAAACCACCCGGCCCGACTTGAAGAACGATGACGTCCTCGTCAAGGTCACCGCCTCGGGAGTCTGCGGAACAGACGAGCACTACAAGCACGCAGACATGGCCCTGGGCCACGAAGGTGCGGGTGTCGTCGAGGACGTCGGCCCTGGCGTTACCTCTCTCAAGAAGGGAGACCGCGTAGGCTGGGGATACGAGCATGACTCGTGCGGCCACTGCGAGTACTGCCTCTCCGGGCGCGAGCAGTACTGCCCCGAACGCAAGATGTACGGCATGGCGGACACTGACCAGGGATCTTTTGCTTCCCACGGCGTGTGGCGCGAGGCCTTCCTCTTCAAGATCCCGGATGCGTTGACCGATATTGAGGCTGCGCCACTCATGTGCGGTGGTGCAACTGTTTTCAATGCTCTCCAAGCAACTGGCGTCAAGCCTACGGACCGCGTCGGCATCATGGGCGTCGGAGGTCTCGGCCATCTGGCGATCCAGTTTGCAAGCAAGATGGGTTGCGATGTTGTGGTTCTGAGCGGAACCGACAGCAAGAAGGAGGAGGCGACAAAGTTGGGAGCCAACGACTTCATCGCGACCAAGGACAAGAAGGAGATTGATGTCGGCAGAAAGATTGATGTCTTGGTTGTAACGACAAGTGTCATGCCAGACTGGAACGTCGTACTTCCTGCTCTTGCGCCGACCGCGACCATCATTCCCCTGACTGTGTCAGAGGGCGACTTCGTTATCCCGCAGAACCCGCTCATTCTTGGTGGACACACTATTCAGGGTGTTGCTGTTTCCGCACGAGCTGTACATCGCCAGATGCTGGCTTTCGCTGCGCTACACAACATCAAGCCCATCGTTATGAAGTTCCCAATGACTGAGGGTGGTATTGAGGAGGCTATGGGAACGCTGCGCGACGGCAAGATGAGGTACAGGGGTGTACTGATCCCGCAGTAGGGGGATGTAAGGTGCTTTCTTTATGAGTACGGAAAAGCGGATGCGGGATAGACTAATGATAACTTAACGATAAATATGATAATACTACAATCCTGTTCAGCTCCCAGAGTGACATGCCATGCATTCAATGTGATTGAGAGATGGTGATGTCAAGACAATACGTTTACCAGAAATTGTAGAGCAGGTAGGTCCTGGTGCTACCTAGAAGACAATGTCCCGTTATAACGCGATCGAGTACAGCATGTCAGTATTATAAAGCATCAGCAAGTGAACTCACTGAGCACCCAATTGTCCGCAGCACACGTCAACCACGACGAACCAGCAACCTTGCGAATGAGGTGAACAGCAACACTAGTGCGAACTATTCCTACACGCAAATCCACAACTAGTGTTTCAGACGCGCAATCTGATCTCCGCAGTGAAGATGGAGTACGCGGATGTTGAAAACTACCCGAAGTAGCTAGAGCACGCGCGAGCAGTCATACGGACGCGCAGGCTGGCGCGGGCTTCGGGCGTGGCGTCGATCGGGACTCGCAGGTCCCTGACTATCATCTACGCCTTGGGACATGCAGCTGTGCGATGCCCTTCCCCACCAGGAGCGAGATGGAGCTATGCTGTGGGGAGCCCGGAAGATTGCAATGTGCAGCGAAATGGGGATCGTCAGCGTAACATCTGGGCAACGAAGAGTCGAGCCTTGGAGCACGTTGGCAGATCTGGAGCTATCGTCTATGAAAATTGGAGTTGGAGGCTGTGCAGTACTGCGGGCCGGGATGAGCGCGGCACGCACACTCCACCACTAGATGAGTGCCGTGAGACACGCGATTGATGACACGGCCATAGTATTGAACGATAGCCTTGCGCGTTCATATGGGATGATGGCGGGAGCAGATTGAGTGGGAATATCCCGTTGGCATGCCGTAGATTCTGCTCTGCTATTTCCGACCTGGACCAACATGGAGGAGGCGCACAGGCAATGCGAATGTGGGGTTGACTGCCTTTCCCGTATTGTTTCGTATCGCTCAGGATGCGTTGAGCCGTGCTGCCGAGGCCAAGCTTACCGTTCGCATTGTAATGCTCCCCAACCAAACAGTCCCTCAACTCGGCCCATCGAAGTGATCAGAGCACACGACTACACGTGGTGAGGAAGCCGCCGTACCTTGTTTGGAAGTTGGTGAGGCGGCGCATAACAATGGCCAGGCTAGCGGGCTCTTCAATGTCGATGAGACGTAGATGTCGCCAGCCAAGTTACAGAAGTCGGCCCTGATTGGCCGTCGCAGGCTCGTATTATTGAGTGGCAGCGTCGCAAACCCAGAGCGCCGCAGCGTGTTGCCTGTGGCGGAAATTCGAGGACGAGGCCACGACAGTCGTAATTCGCGCCGTCCTGGGAATGAGGTCGGGCGACAGAAAGCGCTCGGAGGAGCGGCGTACGGCGTGGCTCGCAGCTTGAGCGCTGGCAGGGCTGCGATAGGCTGGCGGGCAGGGCAGCGGTGGGCGGGCATCCGTTTCGAGACGCTGGACAATAGGCTGGGCGCTGAATGAGCAAATTGGCTGCTGCTGGCGGCTGGGCCTGGCTGCGCGCTGCTCTGTGCCTGGCAGCGGATGTGGTGCATTGTGGCGGAGCAGCTGCGCGCTCCACTCGAGCGCGCCTCCGAATGCAGCCATCGGAGAGGGAAGAGCAGCTGCAAGAGGCCATGGACACGGCGCGACAGTCAGCTGGTGGGCTGTTTTTGGACTGTCGCGACGCAGAACGGCGGCGACAGCAGCAGCAATTGCATTCTGCTACTGTGCGTCGCCGACAGCCGTGTCCGCACGCGCACCCGTTGCTGGCAGCGCAGGCCAGAGCCGCGTGTACGCTTTTAGCACGACACATGTGACTTTGACACTCTGCCCGTCTCGCCCCCTATTGTGAGACGGTCTCCAACGGCGTCCGCGCTGATTCCGCCAGGATCCTCTCGCGAAAGAGCTCCGCTGTTCTTATTCTCCAGGCTCCCAACAACAAGGCCAGGCTCGATCTTTGCATCTTCTTTGTTTCTCCTGGGCGCGCAAAGCACAGCGCACAGAAACGGCCGCTCGCAGCCCGCCACACCGTCGTTTGCGCCTTGCCGTGCCTTGCCCCTTCGTTAGCGCCACCTGCCCCGGGCCCGCCTTCGCCCGCTTGCGCACCTGCCCGGTTTCCAGCACTTGACACCCTCTCGTCTCCACGCTCCCTACCTCATAACGTCACGACCCTGCCACTCGTTCACACCAGCCCAGCCCGCCCGCCTCGCCCACAACGCACTGCCATCCCCCCGACACTCGCTCCTGCAACTCGCCGCTGGTCTGGCTTCTGCTCCCCTCCGCACTCACCCAGCGCGCGCTCCCACGACGGCCCGCCCGGCCCATCCACCGCGCACCTAACCACAGCACTAGACCGCCAGGCTGAGTGCTCCAAACCACGCACGACGCCCGCCATGGTCCCGTCGCTCTCCAAGGCGCTGCTGCTGCTGGCAGCAGCCCTGCCTTTCGCCCACGCCGACAACCGCAAGATCGAATCGCGGTCCCTGAACCCGTGCACATCCAACTCGAGCATCTCCGCTACGCTCTTCAATGTCGCATTTACGCCCGGCAACCGCAGTCTCGACTTCGACATCGAGTTCGTGTCGACCATCTCGGGCAAGGTCAACGCCGAGCTCGAGCTGCTCGTCTACGGCTACTCGGCCATGAAGCAGGACCTGAATCCCTGCGACCCCAAGAACAACATCGAGGGCATGTGCCCCATGGCCGCCGGCAACATCAAGGTCAAGTCGAACCTCGACATCTCGGCCGATATCATGAGCAAGATCCCCGGCGTCGCCTACACCATTCCCGACCTCGACGCCGTCGTCCGCATCAAGGTCACCAACCAGACCAACGGCGACGAGGTGGGCTGCGTCGAGGCTGAGCTGTCAAACGGCCATTCCGTAGACCAGAAGGCTGTTGCCTGGGTCACCGCTGTCATTGCCGGTCTCGGTCTGGCAGCCTCCGCCATCACCTCTGGATTGGGACACTCCAACACCGCCGCCCACGTCGCCGCCAACGCCATGTCGCTCTTTGGTTACTTCCAGGCCCAGGCCTTCCTCGGCATGTGCTCCGTGCCGCTGCCTCCCATCGTCGCCGCTTGGACGCAGAACTTCCAGTGGAGCATGGGCATCATCCGCGTCGGCTTTCTGCAGAGAATGGCCACCTGGTACCAGCGTGCCACTGGTGGTGTGCCTACCACCTATCTCAAGCAGCTCGCCTACATCTCTGTCGAAGTGCAGAAGAAGATGAAGCGTGGTCTTGAAAATCTACCCATGACCAAGCGTGCCGTCTACGGCATCAATCACGCCGTGGGAAGCATCGTAGCTCGCAGCAACAGCGACTCCACCAACGCTCAGCATTCGAGCAATGTCGTTCTCCACGGTATTGAACGAGTTGGTTTCAAAGCTAAGATCGAACCCACCAACATCTTCTTCACCGGCTACACCTTCTTCGTCATCTTTGTCATCTTCGTGGTGATTGGTGTCGTTGCCTTCAAGTACATCTGCGAGGGACTCGTCAAGGCTGGCAAGATGAAGCACGACCAGTTCACCGACTTCCGCAACGGTTGGCGCACGGTTCTCAAGGGAATCTTGTTCCGTGTCATCCTCATCGGCTTCCCCCAGATGATGGTGCTCGGTTTCTGGGAATTGACCAAGCGCGACTCGGCCGGCGAGGTCGTCCTGGCCATTTTCACCATTGTCACCATGATCGCGATTCTTGGTTGGGCATCGTCCAAGGTCGTTCGCATTGCGCAGCGGTCCATTGTCATGCACAAGAACCCCGCCTACATCCTGTACTCGGACCCTGTTGCCCTCAACAAGTGGGGCTTCCTTTACGTACAGTTCAAGGCGACCATGTACTACTTCATCATCCCCGTTCTCGCATACACGCTTGTAAAGGCCATGTTCGTTGGCTTCGCACAGGGCAGCGGCACTGCCCAAGCCATTGGCCTGGTCATCGTCGAGGCCGCACTCCTCGTTGGTGTGTCCGTCATGCGCCCTTACATGGACAAGAAGACCAACGGCTTCAACATCGCCATCGCAGCTGTAAACTTCCTCAGCGCCATCTTCTTCTTGGTTTTCACTGAGGTGTTCCACCAGCCGGTATGCAACTCAACAAACCCCTTTATTGATTGTCAAAGCTAACATGTGTAGCCCATCGTCACTGGTGTCATGGGTGTCATCTTCTTCATCTACAACGCCGTCTTCGCCCTTGTCTTGCTTCTCATGGTCCTGGTCTCGTCTGGTTTCGCCATCTTCACGAAGAACCCCGACACACGCTACCAGCCAATGCGTGACGACCGTGGATCCTTCATCAAGTCCCAGACCCAGCTTACTACTGAGCTGGATGCATTAGGTGCGACCGCCCGCGGCGAGGGCAAAGGCACGCACGCGCGCCTCGATGATGATGACGCCATGTCCATCAGCTCTGCTGATCAGCAACGGCAACTGGCGAACAAGGAGGGCGGTTTCACCGAACACTACCAGCCAGCCCCGCCGCGCAGTCCGATCGCCCCGACTGGGCCTTCGCCGTACGGCTCGAACCCATCCACTCCAGCGCAAGCCCCGCCGTCCTACTACAACAACCCTAGCCCGCCTAGTTCCAACGGCTACGGCCGAACAGCCAGTCTGAGAAATGAAGCGCAGTATAGGTCTGCGAACAACTCCAGCCCATGGCAGCGAGGAGCCGGCTATGACCATTGACGCCAGGATGGGGAGCGGCAATCTCTTTCGAATGAGCGGATCATCGAAATGTATGACCGTTCCTCAGGGAAGTTCTAGCCGGAACATGTAATGGAATCCGCGTGTGCATATCATTGATACAGTATACTTAATTCCACGAACGGTCGACTTGCATAGGTACCACGAACCGGGGCGTTTTCACTTGACGTGTTTTGAAAAACATCCTCGGCGAAGCGGAGCTGAAGACTTTGCACATAATTTCTTTCCCTCTATCCTTTGACTGGACCTTTCTTTTTTTATCTGGGCTATTGTGTCTTATTGAGACTAGGCGTTACGACTGTCGGATCATCGGGAAGGGATTTCTCTTGTACTTACCAGCCAGGAAGGCTGCGGTGCGCAGCGGCGCCATAGCCGTGTCGAGCGAGGGGATGCGTGGCGTCGAGGCTGAAGCCAGGAAGCTTGATGTAGGGGAAGCAATACGATACGGTTGCTGTACTGTAGATGAATCGAGCGGTGTTTGAAAGCCCTCTGCGGTCCTTGAGTGATACTAACATGGTCAAGCAGGCATTCAAAGGTGTTTTGAAGCAATCAAACTAGGTACTGCTGAGGGTTGAACCTCAATGTCCCGCTGCTTCTGGGAGCTACGATGAAGCTACTGCAGCTAGTCTGGGTCTGTGTTGGACTTCCCCAGATTGTGCGCCTAGCGCTCGATAAGAGACGGAAAGCTATCAGCAGCCTCGTGGGAAGGCGTTTCTTAAGGGTCAGCCTTGCTGATAACGGAACATGCAGTAAACGTCACTTTCTGGCCTGCAAGCAAAGGTGCGGCCGGGTGCGATGCTGGCGTGTGTTGAGCTCGCTGGCGCTCGCACTCGTCTCTGCTGAACAGTCTTGGGCACCAGCTAGGCGCCAACAGACCAGATCGGCGCGCGTACCGCGGAATGGCAGAGCGCCGATAAGACAGAGGGCGTTGCTTTTGTGCGAGTTCTGGGGGCGCGCAAAGTCCCCGAACACCGAACGTCCCATGGAATGCGTATGGGACCGTTTTGGACAGTAGGGCTGCGGCTGGGTGGTGGTCCTGGGGATCAGCGCGCGCGCGGTGCGGTGGCCAATCATGCGAGCCACGTTCCGCATTCAAGGGATACGGCTTTCTAGAACGATGCCTTCCTGAGACACACCAATGCCAGGGCGGTGGCTGTCCTATTGGCTGCTGCGGTGTCGTCGGCGGGAAAGGGTGAGGCCGCACGCGGCTCGCTGCGAGGCTGTCGACGCCAGGATCAGAGCCAGACAAAGAAGAGCAGAGGACAGGGTCACGCTGCGACGATGCTGGCGTCGTGACGAGGCGGACGCGCTTTGCGCTATCGCAAGGGGTTGGATTGGTGCCATGCTATCGTGATGGGAGCGGCTCTCCCGCCGTTCCCGGCCCATAAGATGGTCGCATACTGCTCCATTACCAGCTGACGTCGTTGCGACAAAAACACTGCCTTCGACGCCAACGTTCTGCCACCTCTTCTGCATCACTTTCCGCGGTGCTGCCTGCGCCCTCGCGCCGCTCCAAACGCGCGCTGCGCGCTTTATCTCCACCATGCATCTCCGCTATTGAGGCATATTCGGCTGCCCGTGTGCGACCACCTTTGTACCATATCCATCTGGCGTCCGTTGCGCACCCAATCGTTTTCCCGTTCAACTTTGCGTCTTTCGGGCTTGTTGGTTCGGTTATCGGGGTGACTTTCCTTGGGCCGCCTTCCGTCGAATCTGGCGCTGGTCTGGGCATCATAGCACTGTCAGTTTCTGACCAGCGTTCCGTTGCTGTCATCCGGTTCTAGGCTCTTCCGACGTTATTCCACGTGGGCTGCACATCTTTCTGGAGCATTGTCCTATAGCGTTGTGGGTCACAAAGGACCCTTTGTCTGGTATTGTACCATTGTTTGGTTGCCAAAAGAGCAATACCAACGGTTACTGTTGGGGCGCACGTTGCCACTTACCTAGGGCTCGCACAGCGTGCGTGTCACATGGAGCAACACAAAGGAGAGGGAGTCCGCATTGTGAAGACAGAAAGGAACATTGTTACTGCTGCGACACCACGCTTCGTATTGGCCATGCAGTCTTTCACCCCCGCCACGGACACCGCGGTGACCGACCATACTGCTGCCCTGGGCTCGACCATGCAGCGCCCTTATATCTCACTACCCTCGCATTCTATGCGGGAGAAGGCTTCGTCATCACCAGCGCTACTTGCCGTACCTGAGCTGGGTTCACGCCCCACTGACCACGGGCCTCCATTCACCTGTACAACACCACCCCCCTCTCCTACCTCGACGTGGAGAACAATTGCCAACATGGACTTCGACGCTAGGTCTCGCAACCAGCCGAGGACATACACGCCACCTTCAACGCCAACCAAGAGGAGCCATTCGAAGTCGAGTTCAGTGTCGTCGTCGAGTATCAGAGAAGAGCTAGAAAACTTGCGACGAGGCATGTCGTCGGGGTACTCGGTAGAGGGTATCGAGAAGCCAGGCAGCCACGAGCCACGCCAATTCCCTGCGTGGTCATCCGACTACGAGTTCGAGATGGACGCTGCCGGCACGCAGAAGGTTATCGGTACCGGTGCCTGGAGCACCGTCTACCTTGCCAGCCCTGCACCATCCATGCCCGAGGAGCTGGTCATCTCTTCCTCCCTGGCCTCTCCCGAAATAACACCTCCTCTCACGCCCGTCCGCTCTCGCGGCTCCAGCATGTCCAAATTCTACCCACTCATGCCCTCAGCCTACGCCGTCAAGGTTCCTTATGAGAAGACTGCCCACCGCGTCCTCACAGAAGAGGGCCGTATCCTGTCCTACCTCTCGCGCTTCCCCTCAGCAGAGAAATACCTTGTCCCCTACTACGGCCAAGACATGCGGACCGACGCTCTCATCATGGGCTACATGCCGTCCACCCTCGACAGCCTCATCACCGCCGACCTCAACACGCGCGACGAATCCGACCGCGCCGCTATGCTTACCGACATCTTCCCCCACATCGCGTGCAACCTGCTCGACGGCCTCGCCTGGCTGCAAGACAAAGCCTGCATCCACGGCGACATCAAGCCCTCCAACATCCTCATCGCGGTCAACCCCTCGACGCGCACCCCACACGCCGTCTTCGCCGACTTCTCCGCCGCCAGCTTGCCCTCGTCGCCCGCAGAGACCGGCAAAAAGCAGGCCAAGCCCATGGGCGGCGCAACGTGGGACTTCATGGCGCCCTCACAGCTCACGTCAACTGCAGCCCCGACGCCTGAAGCAGACGTATGGTCCCTCGCCATCTCGCTGCTGCTCCTTGTCACGGGGGCTTCGCCGTACGACCGCGTCGCCCCCAACGCCATCCTCAAGCGTGAGATCCTCAAGCAGGGCACGCCGCTGGATTACGTGTCCGCCGGCGAGAACGGCGTGCGCAGCGTGATTCGGATGGGCGCGCTGAGTCGGGGGCTTGGGTTCAACGTCAAGAAATGGATGGGGAAGGTGCTGGTAAGAGAAGAAGCGGCGCGGATGGACGTCGGCGAGTGGCGCGAGGAGCTGGGAGATGCGTTGATGTAAGCGGCCCTGCTTCTGCGCGTATACAACAATAAGGGTTAATGGTGGATGATAGAGACGTGGATGGATGGTTGGTGCAGAAGCGACTGAGGCTTTTTGTGAGGACGATGGGGTTCTCCGGGTGTGTGAGGAAGTACTGGCGCATGGAGGCGGTGTGACCTCGATAGGAACGTGTGTTTGAGATGTGTCACGATTTAGCGATATCTGGCTGGCTGGCGTACAGGCTAGGGCTTTTTTTTTTTTACTGTAGAGATATGGAATGGCGATACTCTGGGATATACAAATGCGATAACTCTAAACTTCATGCTGGTCCATGGGGTCTAGTGTTGAGACTGTTGGGGTTCACTCAAATTTTGCTGTAGATTCGGTTAATGTCCTATAGCCTTTGATGTGGTTGCTATAGGCACGCTGAAGCTTCTGGGTCTCAGCCTCCCATGCTCAATACCGCTTCACCTCTATAAACCCTCCTCTGCGCCTTTTACAGACACGGAGGTTGCTGTAGCTTTGACTGCGAGCTTAACTATCGCTTCTCTATGGAAAAAGTCAACTTGCGTAGATCAAGTTACGCCGCTATTTAGTACAAGCACTGTGATGAGGGGCAGCATTTATAACAACCCTCGTTAGTGCTGGGGCTTTAGCGTAGTGAAATGAAGGAAAGAGCGTTAAAGTGTACCTCCTGCATCTGGCCCTTCTGCACCTGCGCTTGCCCTATGCAGCACAGGTGATAAGGGAAGCTGCGCGCTTTTTGGTGACATCTACGAACCAACTGACTGCTATGCGACTTCAGCACTAAGATCGTTCCTTACTACATGGCTGGCCCTCTATCTTCCTCACCAGTAGGACTCTGCCATCCTCAATATCTCTACTTCGCCGATCCTACTGTTCCCCGAAGACCAGACTCGTCCACCCTACAGTCCTCCCAGTATCTCCCCCACCTCACGTACCTCCCCTCAACTCTCCTGCGCCGCCCCACCGCCTCCACACCCACCTCCTCCTCCCGCTCACGCTCATCCTGCTCCTCCCATACCCGGAAGTACTCTCTGATCTCCGCGGGGAAGTTTGCGACTAAAGTGTTCCACTCGGAGACGTCCCAGATGCCTTCTTTGGAGGTCCATTGCCTTCGACGGGCACGGGTTGGGAAGGGGCTTGGACGTATGGTCTCCTGTTGAGTTTGTGCCACGTGCTGGGTCGGCGGCGCGTGTGGAAGTGCACTTGGGATCTGGCGACTGGGAGGGAGTTCTGGACCGCGCACCCGTGCCTGGGATGGAAGCGTATTAGCCATCGTGGGCCGGGAAGATCTGGTTTACGATTAGTCTGTTACGGTGTGGGAGTGTCATGTCTAGGATGAGTGTGATTGTGGACTGGGTTTTATTGGAGATGGAGAGGGTGCGACGGATGCGTGCTTATGTCTGGTACTATTTGTGGATGGTGTCTTTGTGGCGTAGATGGGTCTCTTTGTGCTGATGACGGATGAGACAAAGACATTGTTGTTTGTGGAAGTAATTACTGTATCTGTCTAATTCTGAGATAGTGACTACCAGCAACGCTCGTCATCACACACGCCGGCATATAGACTACCAGAGCACGTGCACGAAGAGGTTACCTTCCGTGCGAGTCATGTTGGGCGTTGCGCCAAAGCGACATGATTCGCTCATCGAGCTACTACGTCCTATAAGTCGAGTTTGATCATAGACGTACCAAGCGCACCTCATCAGTGGAGGTTTCGGTGAGTCGAGGAAGGTGATGCGAGCGGTGGAGCGCTCACGTTTGCCGTCGGCAGGTCCACGGATGTCGGCGGCCTGTTAACTATCCGCTTGCAACCGACCTAGTCTTCTTTGGGCTTGACATGCCCCATGTGGGACCAAACTAGCTGTATTCTGGCAAGCCCACTGAAGCCCCAGGACCCTTTTTCCACCCGCGCGGTACGTACCGGGTTTCACGATTATTTGAGATCAACATGCTGATCGCTGTGCATTTATTTGGTCTGCTCCTACTCGGTCGGTGTGCTCAGTCAATTGGATGCTCTCAAACTTTGCAATTAATACCTGTGGTGCCTCTTGTGCCTCGGGTGGCAAGGACCGGAGTTGCCGTCTTGCCTTATTTCTACAGAGCTAATTTTAAAGCATAGAATTACGACCTAATCAGGAGCTAGTTTTTTCCCAATTAATCGGAGAATTTATCAGAGTCTGACCGTTCATAAATGAGACGCATGGGGTGCAGCATGTTCGCAGATTGCGTTCTAACTTTCTGGGATAAAGATTTTCACACTTCGAAACACCTGCGATGAAGGTCTTGGACTACGCTCTCAGCGCATTGGCAGCGACCACTGATGTAGCTCAACATCCGCGTCACCGTGCGGCTGTCAGTTACCCTACGCCCGGGTTCAACTCTCCGCGGATACCACATGCACCTCGCGAGCCTATACAGACACCTTCTGCAACTACACTTCCCTCCAGATTGCCAGCAGAGACGCACCATGCGATACGCGTGATTAAACCACGATCTGTGGTCTCTAACGACCAGACTCCCGACGCGTCAAAGGTATTGCACCCTACACTATGCCAGCCCACGTCTCCGAACCGTAGGAACTTACCGTCGCTAACAACATCCAGCCCATGCTAGGCCTTTATGCCGAAGACCAAGTCACGACCGAAACCACCACCTTCGAAAACGGAATCGATTCCAGCAAATGGGTCGTCGATACTAGAGGATATGGCGGCTCCGTCGATAACCCGTACATGCGGCAGATGGATCCGAAAAATGTCGAAGTTGCAGACGGCTTATTAAAACTCAAAGTCCCTGGCGGCCAAACCTACGACCCTAAAGGCACCGTGGGTCTGAGTTCCGCCCAGATAAAGAGCGTCAAGATATTCTCTGTGGGCTCGCTTGAAATGACGGTCAAGATGACTTCAGAGAAGGGCACGTGCCAATGTAAGTTGTGTGGGCGCGACCACGCGATAGGATCGAGAGCTGACTTTACAAGGCGGATTCCTCTACGGTGCCGATAACAACGAAGTCGACTTGGAGTACTTGACCCGCACCAACGTCAGCTGGGGAGTAGTCCAGGGAATGTCAAAGGACCAACCCATTCAGCAGGTCAATTTGAACGTCACTACCGACCAGACAGACGACTTCCACACGTACAAACTGGTCCGGACGGAGTCCAAGGCGTATTTCTTGATTGATGGCCAGCTCGTGAATACGTTTGATAAGAACATCCCCACGGAGCCTGTGCAGGCGATGCTTGCGCATTGGTAAGTCATTGCCGCATTCTTGTGCATACTCAGTATCTAATCATTTTCAGGACTGATGCCAATCCCGGCTGGACTGGAGGCCCGCCCGCGAAAGACGCAGTCATGTCTATCAAAAAGGTTGTTGTCGAGTACGTCGGCGAGACCTCAATCTTCTCGACATCGACTGGCGTGCCGAGTGCAACTCAGTCTCCAGGGTCTTCGCCTTCTGCTTCTGGAAAGAGCGCTGCCTCCCGGGGATTTACGTTAAATGCAGGTTCATTGCTGGCAGTAGCAGCTTTGTGTTCTTACTTCGTTTTGTAATCAACAAAGGATGCCTCATCGCCGCCTTCGCCGCCCATAGCGAGAAGCTACCACCCGGGGAGCCTAGGTCATACACTCGACTACCTCTCCACGCGATCACTGCGACGCATCGACATCTTCGTGACGAAGACAACTTCGTGCGATGTACGCACTATCGTGCAACCAGCCATGAGTAATTAATACCTAATCATTAATTACTAACTCCTAGTCCCGTTCCTGCCCCCGAGCTCGTCCCTTTGCGACGATATTGCAGTATCGGGACTTATCATGATCTTCCCATTCTTGTATATATTACCTTGTACCCAGGTACATCGCTCTACATAGAGTTAGAATGCACGACCTTCGGTCGCATCATTAACCAATACCCATCACAAACGAATGTATGCTCTCTCTCTCTTCGAGTAGAGATCAGGGCACAGAGGGTTAGTATAGTGTGACAGCGTGGTTTACGAAGGGCAACGAGTGCCATATTCTATCTGAGTCATGCCAAGCTATACGTCATAGCTGTATGACTCGCCCATCGAAATCCTATGTTGCCACCACCGTGTACACTAGAACGCGAGAACTCAATATCTAATGAGAGCATCCGAAGAATCTATGTATAGGCTCTACCCAAGATCCGCGCAGCCTTTGA
This sequence comes from Paraphaeosphaeria sporulosa, assembly GCF_001642045.1. Classification (NCBI taxonomy): domain Eukaryota; kingdom Fungi; phylum Ascomycota; class Dothideomycetes; order Pleosporales; family Didymosphaeriaceae; genus Paraphaeosphaeria; species Paraphaeosphaeria sporulosa. Next base: position 1,808,843 of record NW_017253360.1, on the reverse strand, counting down.
CTTCTCGCCCGACCGCGACGCACATCGTCTTTTGAATTACCCCGCCAGCCATAGTACTTATTCCACCCAATGCTCCAGCATCTCCCCCCAATTCGAGCCTGCATTTTTGACGTCGACGGCACGCTCATAAACTCCGAAGACATCTACACCGACATCTACAACAAGATCCTCGCCTCACACAACAAACCCCCATACCCCTGGCGCATTAAAGCCACGCAGCAAAGCCGCGGCACGCCTGTGCGTCGTCCCCTTCAAGACCCTAACCTCACATGACTAACAGTCTCAAGGGCACACAGCGTCTCCTGGACTGGGCCGAACTCCCTCTTACAGTCCAAGAATGGCAGCAGAAAGAGAAGGCCTACACCCACCTCTTCACCGCGAGCAAAGTCCTGCCAGGCGTCGAGAAGCTGCTCGAGGACCTTGCAACCAGAACTGCGCACCAGCTACACCTCTCGCTCGCAAGCTCGGCTGGTGCATCAAAGTTTGCGCTTAAGACTTCTCATATTCCCAGCATCGCCAAAGCGTTCGCGGATAAGAGATTCCACGTCTTTGGCGATGATCCGGAGATGAGCGATGCGAAGAAGAAGCCTGAGCCTGATATATTTCTCCTTGCGCTGAAGCGGATTAACGAGGCAGCGAGACAGGCGGGAGGAAAGGAAGTTGATGCCATGGAGTGCCTTGTATTTGAGGATTCAATTGCCGGGGTGGAAGCGGCGCGGAGGGCGGGGATGAGGGTCGTGTGGGTGCCACATCGGGGTCTTGCTGAAGTGTGTGAAGGCAGGGAGGAGGAGGTGCTTATGGGCAGAACGGAGGCGGACGGGAAGGTGCCGAGGTATGGAGAAAAGATTGGAGCTGAGGCGAAGAAACTCGAACCTGCGGAAGATGGGCGGTTGATCTCGGAGGATGGACTGGCAGAGATGAGGGCGAGTTTGGAGGGCTTTCCATATGAGACTTATGGGATTCGAATTGCTGGGCAATGAAGGCGAAAAGAAGAGGGCGAGGCAGCATGTGGTATAGGAGCAATAGAAGAAAAGTAGAGCTGGTGAGCGGCGGAGTTTCACAGATGCTGCATTTGCAATTATTGGCTCTTCTGTAGGTCTTGTACGTTACCGTCCTACGAAATGTGGGGAAGAGCATGGGCATACGTGTTTGAACCGACTCAATCAACCCATACTCCCTCGCCCAGGCTATCAAACGCCAGAGCAATCCTACCGTAGCTTTTCAGCTTCGGCGCCGCGACAGCCCCGCTCTTGACATTCAGCATCCAGGCGTCCTCAAGGAAGTCCTCGCCGGCAATCTTGACATCGCCCGCCTCGCCCAACGCAGTGGTTCCCTTATCCAATCCAATGAATGCGGTGTATCCAACAGGAGAATTCGTGACAGCAACGATATCGTTTCCGGCAAACGGCGCAGGTGATATTTGCGCTGGGAAAAAGGCTCCGTCCCCGGTCCAGCCAGCGCGCGCTACGGTGTTGATGACTACACCGGTAGTAGGATCCAGACTAAACACAGTCACAACGACTTGCGCCGGGGACTGAGACAGCGTCCAGAGACTGGTTTTCGAAGAAGAGATAGTCAGCGACAACGTAGTGTACTGCGACGGATCCATGGAGCTAGGCAGGATCTTGAATCGCGAAGGGGAAGCTGGCGTCTCAGAACCCTGCAGAGGAATAGTCACAAGCTCGTTACTATCCTTGGTCACCACGTACACTAGGTTGCCCGTCGGATGAGTCACCATCTGCTCGGCGTTGGTAACGTTAGCGAGAATGTCAGTCTGGTTTTGGGCATTCAAAGTGTCGTCGGCGGATATGTAGAAGTTGAAGATCGAAGTGGCGGCGGACTGGGACGAGTGGGAGTCGAGGGCATGCAGGTGACGGCCATTGGGGCTCCAGGCGAGGGAGCGGATGTCCCCTGCGAACTCCTTCGAGCGCAGGGACTTAAAACCAGATACAGATGTAGAGAAGAGGACACTGCAGTTGCCAGTCGAGGCAGACCCGTAGATGGAATAAGGTGCTTGGCTGCTGGGCGTCAGATGCAGCGTACTGAAAGCAGTTGCGTTGCCTGCTCCAATGTCAGCGTTGGGTTGCGAATTGCTGAGCGAACAGCTCACAAGACGCGGGAATCGTGGTGTTGGCTTCGGTCACTAACGAGTAGTCGGATTGAATAGCATATCTCGTTAAGGTGCCATCTTGTGGGCTGCTTGAAAAGAGGAACTTCCTTGAGTGCTGAATGTCCCAATCAGTGAACACTTCGTTTCTGGGGCCTCTTGCAGACTGACGTCGATGACCAAAGAAGGGGATGCTGTCGTAGTGGGAATAATGCCCATTTCGTACAATGTATGTAGCTCATCGTCGAGCTCGAGCGCATGTAGGGCAGTCGAGGAGATCTGCCCGACATAGAAATGGTGCAGTTTCGCAGAGGTAACAGACAGGAAGAGGAGTAACCCGAGCATGTTGGAAGCCGTTGATTTAGCAAGTTTGGCGCCCGAATGCTCGATTTTCAATTTACGTGAGCAGACTCGGCCTCATGTATAGCAGACCGACTTCAAACCTTATTCCATCGATCTGGAACGCGGGGTGCAGGTGATCTACCAGGGGTCCACATCTACCGGACCTCAATATGGGTAGAGAAATATTGGCGAATAACGCAAGACCCCTGCAGATTGGACCCTCACTGTTAACTCAAATATCTCTATGCCAGCGCCGGCACTTCCATTAACTCCTTTGTGGAATTTCCCCAGCGATGCGGGGACTCTTGATGTGGTGTGAGAGTAAGTGGCTGTGCCACCTCGAAGTCTTCTGGCCGCCTCCGCAGGTTGCAACTCCGGCATGCGAACGGCAAGTGAGGATCATTCGCAATTTGACGTGCCGTTGGTCTCGTGTTTGCTTCGTTACTCAGCAGAGCGGTTGTCCACTCTCGCACCGCCAGCATTTCGGGTTCACTTTCGATTGGCAGTTGGTAAAGCCATGATTGTATATCTGTAGTCGCGCGGTGGTACGGGCGTACGCCATTTTCAGAAGTATGACGGGCAGCTCGGAGAGCGGCCCAGTGAACCTCGATCACCTTATCATAAGGCTCGAAAGAAGCGATAGACGCATCAAGAATTGTCGCAAGCATTTCCGAGTAAACGCAGCCCAAAGAGAACATATCTGCAGACAACCCTCTGCTCTCCTGGATGACGACTTCTTGCGCTGCGTATGTTCGGGTGAACGATGTAGGAGACTCAGTGTCACACTCATCTGTAGACTCGTATGCTTTCGAAATACCAAAATCAGTGAAGTATAGTTTATATTGGGTGGTTTCTGGGGTGCCGGAGCCCGAAATGTCCCGCACAAGCAGATTTTGTGGCTTGATGTCCATATGTTTGATTGGAAAAGAATGCAAGAAATCTAACACCTTAACCGTGCAGGTGAAGAACTGTCGAAGCGCAGAAGCACATCTATTAGTGGATTCGTGAGCTGTTCGCGCGAAGCTCATGAACTGTTCCAAGTTCCACTCAGCGCATGGATACGTCAGAATTGCAAGATCCGGTCCAATCACGTAGGATCCGACTAGGCGCACTATATGTGCGTGTTGCGCTCTGTAAAGGAGCTGAACTTCTCTGAGAGCATCTTCGCGTTTGACTCCGGTCCACCTGGTACACTTGATGGTTTTTCTCACCAATCGGACTCGCTTGCATAGGACACTTTCCACTATAGCAGTCCTAGTACTTCCTATAAGCTTTTCTGCCTGCAGTGGAATAAGGTTTCTCTCTGCGAGGGAGAACTCTGCATGTTGTCCACGACCGGACCAGTCGGTTTCAGCTGCGGGTTCTGGGAGAAGGTTCTGATCTTCCAACAATCGCTGATATTCTGAGACAGGTAATTTGGGAGGATCGTAAAACGTGGACTCAAACGATAAGAAACTGTCCAGGCTGGATCTTTTGGTCATTCGGCTACCTGTTCTGGAAGCTATCCCATCGGAGGGGACTGTCTTAGCGGTAATGAAAGACTGATGTCCTGACATGGGAGAAATTGGTCTCTCACTGTTTATATCCGCATCTAGGGAGGTATCCAGAGCGCTCAAAAGAGGAACGTTGGGCGCCGAAGTTGGTGCTAGGGTCGGGGAGTCGGCAATGGGCGATTCTTTGGCGGAACCGTCAGGTATACCGAGCCCCTCGTTCCGAAATTTCGGATACTGCAAGCCTTGGGCATAGAAGTCCAGTAGAGAGTCCATGGTATTAGTGCTCTTGATACTTTCAGCATCAGAAAAGTGCTCTTCTTCGACGGTGTCATTCACGATCCGGCGCCCGAATATAGCAGGGGTGAGCGTTGCACTTGAACTTGGTGAGCCAGTAGACTCCGCCTGGGATAAATTCGCCACATAATCCACTTGCGGTTGATTTGGGCGTATTGTGGCATTGCTCAACTGCGTGGAAGTTCCGCTTCTTCTCCGGGGAAAGAGACGGCGATATTTCTCGGTAAGAGGCCATGAAAATCGCGTGCGAGGTTGGAAATCGCTATCGACTGTCCCTGTAGATTGCGCCTTGTTCCTGTTTGACAAATTCCGTACGCTCAACGCTCGCCTGAGGAAGTTCTTGCTGCGGGTCGGAAGTGGCTGTAGAGCAGCTTGTCTTTCAAGCTGAATGTAACTTAGTGAAGCCGCATCGTTCGGGGACAGCTGCACTTCGAAATACCGAAAGATGCCGTACTCAGATCCAAATGTAGGTCGCCAGTCTGGGGTCAGACTCAGGATGTTTGCATTTGCATGCGATGATGTGGTCCGAACTCGAAGAATGTTCGCGACATCCACGATGAGAACTTGCAAATCATCTTGGGACAGCAATAAGAGGTACTGCCAGGCCGGAGTTTGGAAGGGGCGATGATCTCCCAAGTTCAGTTCGTAGTCCTCGCCAAAGCCAGTGCGTCGAAAGAGTACCCAAAGTGCATCTTTCGTAAGGTACCCAAAGGTTTCGACATTGAGATCAGCCAGGTATTGGATACGTCCTGGGTCGGGCCGAGTATGAAACAGTTGGCCGTCGGCATCTTGTTTGAAATATTCGCTCAGGTATGTTGCGAGGGTATATGCCAAGTTCTTCCAGGTGAGGTGATGCCAACCATACTCGCAGAATGTGCGGTACGCATCATGAAGCTCCGACAGGTTCCGCGAGTTCTGTGCTGAAAGCGGCCTAAGTTCTGAGGCTTCCTCCATCAGTGCTGAAGGTGAGAGTTGAAGGAGCAATATGTTAATGGACGCCTGAGGGTACTAATACTAAGTATCTCATAGGGTGTCGCCGATACGGTGGAGTCCGATGGCGGGGATGAGGCTGTGTACAGGCGCGCTAATGCAAGGCTCCCAATCAGCCACGTTTGCTCTTACACCAAACACAAGTTCACAGCTCCAGTATGCTCAACTGTAGTAAGCAAGGGGGCAGAGGAAACCAGCTCGTGGATCCGCGATGACTTAATTTTCGCATGGCGATGGCAGTTTGTGGCATGGGTACCTGAAGTAATTTGATCGCCCTATGCCGACTTCGTAAGTATCAAGCCTCTAGTGCCTGAGGAGGTAAACTACGGGAGGAACTGAGGGTATTCAGACGTCTGCGAGCATGTTGTGAGTATAAGAAGTTAATCGAGCGAATTGAGGAATGCCTCTCCATGCGCCGATAGAGCAAGAGCAGTGCAATAGGATTATCGCACCATGTCCTGGCTTGCGTGGCCAGAGTTGTGGCTGAGCTTGGTGGGGGCGGCCTATGGTATCTGCGCCGGTTGGAAACTCGCTCTTTTACTATGACAGAAGTTTGATCATTGTCGCCCGGAAAGTTTCCCCCAGCTGCTGTGCGATGCCATGTACTACCTTCTTAAAGGCTCATAAGTCGGTAAACTTAGATTGACAGAATAAAAAGACGCTACTTGACTTGTAATAACTCACACCATGATGCATCGATAAGACTATGATCTGACAACGCATCGTGCAAACTCTCATTCAGGAGCATGGTAAATGTTCTCTAGTTCTATCGTCAGCCACTATGGTACTACCAAGAATAAAGCTACCACTGTCATCAAGAGTGTATGTACAGCAATAGTACCTTATCTTTAGTGACATGCATGTGACCCGCAACGAGGTAGGTACTTTTGTTGGTTTTCTTTTGCACTAAAAAACAATACATTTGATACTCATCCTGGAGTTCCGTAAAAGATGTTACCATTTCGAATGATTCAGTCTGTACGATTTGCTCAACATATCGCTGCAGCGCACCCTTGGTTTCATGCACAGAGTATCGACGATGCCCTAACGTGATCACGCTTGTTGATGGATTACCTTCGAACCGATTGTCGAAATGAAAACCGCCATTATCTTATCACATGATTGTCAAAGGCTAGTTCAAAAGCGCCCATGCTAGGACAGCCAATTACAGGGCAGAGTGATGCCTACCAAATGCTCGATACCAGAGCTACCTCCGCCTCAGGTGACCTGGCTACTCCCAGTTTCCACAATTTAGCACCCCATCGCACTGCCGGTGTTCACTTCTCCACCTGGGTGTTGGGGAAGTACCCACTAAATGAAGTAGAAGGCGCTCTGAGATGTTTGTGGGGTAGGCGCTCGCGCAGTCCCACACGATGAAATGGATTTACACCCAACAAATGCACTCCTTCGTACGCAGGTTCTGAATTTGATGCTCCGACGTAAGATTGAGATGCACAAACCTCTGAACTCACCGATAGATAAATTGACTACAATGTATCGTCTTATCCCACATTCCATCCCCGCCTCCACATTCGCTCCCGCTAGACGATCCCCACCGATCAGCGCGCCTCCTACCCTTTTCGGCCCGCGGCAGCGGTTAATATACGCCCTACCCACATTATCGCATACGAGACATGCCCCCCATGTTGTTCTAGAGCGCGCGCATTGGACAAGCAGCTATACTCATACCCGTTAATGCGCAGTTAAGCTATCGGCAATTTGTCGTGCAGCAAGTGCCGGGGTACGATAGCTGGGAGGAGAGGTAAAAGGTGGGCTTGTCCCTGGAGCTTTCGAGGGTACATTGTGCCAGACTTTGCGAATTCGAGTAGTAATCATGGCGCCAGGGCATTTGGTCCATAGGTGAGCGATGTGGGCAGGAAGTGACGATATAACAGCACGCTGAGCAGCTCTAGTCATGCACACGAGGAGGCTCTGCCAGGGACGGTCAACCTTCGCGCAGCAGGTCAGTATCAATTGATCGCCGTACGATTGCGCAAGTTCTGAGAGCATCGCAGAGGGGGACGACACTGCCTTTGGCCAAGCGTTATATCCGGTTCCTGCGGAGGATCCTAACGACCCGTTACAAGTGTGTTGGTTCTAAACACTAGAGATGTTCCAAGCTGACTCCGTCAGTGGCCCGCCTGGAAAAAGTCGATGATACTGCTCGTTTGCGCCCTATACAGTTTCCTCGGCAATTGTGCGCTCCTAGGGCCGTCTGTATACATCGGCCTGTACGCAAAAGAATTCAACATTACGCCAACCAAGGCTTCTGATCTAATCTCTTATCCAAATCTTGCATTTGGCTTTGGTATGTTCAGTACACAGGCTATGTTTGCGAACAATTAATTGATTGTTGTAGGATCGTTGATCCTGGTGCCGCTATATCTCAAGATCGGACGTCGCCCAGTCATGCTGCTGTCCATGGTATTTGTACGTTGTGCTAGGAGGGAAATCTCAACTTGCAAGCTAATCATAGACTGCAGTTCTGCGCCGGCTTAATTGGCGCATCCCAAGCGACTACCTTCGGAGGACTAATGGCGTGTCGCATCATCCATGGGTTCGGCTCCGGTGTTTGCGAAGCCCTGCCGGTGCAGCTGGTTAACGATGTGTTCTTTCTGCACGAACGTGGCTTGCGTATTGGCTATTATACAATCGCGCTGTGCTTTGGCTCCACCGGCCCTCTCTATGCTGGCTACATGCTTGCGGGAGGATACTCCTGGAAGCTATACTTCTACGTCGTTTTCGCCTTTGCCGTCGCCCTACTCATATTCGCATTCTTCGTAGTAGAAGAAACAGCATACAAGCGTGTAACACCGACGACTCCTCCACCGTCAATTCTGACCACAGATAAGGTCGCCGACGCCTCGCACACGGAAACACTCGCCGCCTCCATCCCAGCCCGTAAAACATTCGCGCAGCAACTGAAAATCTGGAATGGGATCGACCACGAGCAGGAGTTCTGGATCATGATTCCCCGCTCCTTCACGTACTTCCTTGTTCCGCAGGTCTTATGGGTGGCTACCTCATTCGGAATCTACATCGGCCTCGGAGCGCTGGCCTTCAACTACACGTTCCCGCTGAAGATCACAGCACCTCCGTATAGCTGGAGCGAGACAAATTCTGGTCTCATCACTATCGCGACGTTCCTAGGCTTCATGTTCGCACTGCCCTTCCTCTCGTCTTCCGACCGCCTAGCCGCGCACTACACCCGCAAGAACGGTGGCATCCGCGAGGCAGAGATGCGCCTCGGTGTCATGCTTCCAGCCATGATTATAGCTCCCGCTGGAGTCATCCTCTACGGCCTAGCCGCGCAAAACAATCTACACTGGACCGCCTACTTCTTCGGCGTAGCCATGGACCAGTGGGGCGCGCTCTTCTACTTTAGCTTCACCCTCGCGTACGCCGTCGATTCGTACAACGCGAACACGTCCGAGATGCTCATCGCCATGAACCTCGGCAAGCAGGCCATTAGCTTCGGCATGGGGATCTATTTGCTGGACTGGATTTTAGAAAATGGGTTTGCGGTCACGATATCTGGGATCTTTGCGGCGGTGTTGCTGGTGAACAATCTGATTCTGGTAGTGTTCATGGTGTGGGGGAAGAGGATTAGGGTGTTTATGAGTAAGACTTGGCTGGCGAGGTTGCATAAGGGGACGATCAAGAATGTGGAGGTTGCTTGAGGCAGACCGATATCTGTGGACAGATGAAAGGCAGGTTTCAACTCTAGTGATCCTGTTATTGTAGGCCTACGGTACTTGTTGTAGAGAAGTTGGCTTAAGAACCTAGTGCGAGACGTATTGAGACGATATCAAACGCGAATGCCTGTTCTTCACGAGCGTGTAATATCCCAACAAGCTTCCCTTACCAGTGAGTTTGAACGAGCTGGCAAACGTCATGAGTGTTCATTTCTGGACCATATCATTCACGTGGTGTACACATGATACCTCGCACTGACCTAGGCCTTCTCTCGCCTTTCGATTCTCAACCACATATCCTCCCAGAATCCCACCCCACCTTTGACCACGAAACGTCCTGGCTTTTGTTTATTCACTACAGGTCGGTACATCCGGAAAAACTGAAGCGGTGCTTTGTACAACTCCATTAGCGCAATATCTTTCCCAAGACACACGCGCGCTCCGTAACCGAAAGCCATGTTGTACTTGTTGTACAGCTTCACGTCTTCTTCATCACCCAGCCACCGTTCCGGGCGGAACTCGCAGGAATCAGGCCCGTAGACGTTGCTGTCGCGATGGACAAGCCAAGGATTGCAAGTGATCTCAGTATTAGGTGGAACAAACTGGCCATTAAGTCGGAGTCCAGATGGGCCGGCGACGCGGGGAAAGATATTCGGTGCCGAGGGACAGAGTCTGGTAGCGATATCAGCATCTCGAATGTTACAGGATGGAACATGTTCACTTACCGCATACTCTCCTTTACGCAAGCCACATAATATGGACAATGCTCCAAAACCTCGTCGTACTGCGGCATCTTGCTTAATAGGCCCTTTTCAGTACACTCATCGATCTCTTTCATCATCTTCTCGTACACGCCCTCATTGCCCATGATATACGCCATCATCGCCTGGAACGCCGTACCCGTGGTATCCGCGCCCGCCAACAGCACCAGCAAGATCTCCGCCTTGATGTAATCAATCTCCAGCGGCTTCCCCTCGTCATCCCGCGCATCAATAAATGTCTGCAGCAGATCTACCCTCTCGATCTTACCCTCCTCCACATCTTTCAAGCGCTGCATGAGCAGCTTGTCCCGAAAGCGCATGAGCATGCCAATGCCGGAGTTGTCCTCTGGCTTCGCGACGAGGTGTTTGCCGAGCGGCGTCTTCTTGATGAAGTTCGTGAACGGCCAGAGCCGCGCCATGAGGCCGAAGGGGAGGAGTCCGTCGTGGAAGCCTTGAATCAGGCCGCCGACGTCGGTCCCGCTTTCGATGAAGCCGAAGGGCGCGCCGAACCCGATTTCGCTGATGATGTCGTAGGCCATGAAGACGGCCCAGGGGGCGAAGTCGAATTCCTGGTCTGCACGAAAGCTTGTCAGTTATACCCACTCGACCGCACAGTGGGATGTACGACTTACTCTTCTCCGAAAAAAGGCCAGATAGTCTCTCAAGCCACTGCCCAATCCTTAGATCAACCAGCGGCTCCATCTTCTTGATATTGCTAAACGCATACGGCCCTGCCGCGATCTTGCGGAAATGAGCATGCACCTTGTGCTCTCTCATGTTAAACAGGCTCTCCTGCTCGCCGAAGCTGCCAGTGATGTAGTGGTTCGACTTATTTGCCTGGCGGTTGTACACCTCGGGAAGTTTGGTCGCGTCCGAGACGAGCAGCAGCGTGGGCGTGATGCGCAGAACCGGGCCATATTTCTTGTGCAGCGCGAGCTCGGTTTCGCATTCATCGCCGAGTATGTTGTGGTATGCGATCCAGAGGCGCGTTACGGAGGCCCAGAAGGGGCCGGGGAAGTGCCGGAGGGGATGGAAGAAGCGGTAGTATATTATTTGGTAGGTCAATGATATGATGGGGAGGGAGATGGCGGCGAGGATGAGGTTGAAGGGTGTCAGGAGAGCTAATAGGTGCGGTGTATCTGGCATGGACTCCATCGTGATCGATTAGGGAAGGTCGACGGAAGGCATACTGAGGTGAGTGACGTTCCTCCATATATCAACACGGAAGGGTCCAGCCGCTGCAGGCGGGCTTGCGACAGCCGGCAAAGCATACGAGGGAGCACTCCGCAGAGGCCAAACGTACCTATTCGTGTGATCGACCTCATTTGCTCCGCGGATATCGCCTTTGCGCACGATTCGTCACAGCTAGTCCATACTAAAATCCGGGGTAGCTGCCGGTCTATTCCTTTCCTGTCGTGGTGTTGTAGGTGTACCCATGGTGCTAGTGTCAACGGCAATGCTTTTCCCTTCCTACCCCGCGTATACCCTCGGCCGATGCTGTGGTGGTCTTCACACAACAACATGTTTCGTTTGAAAAGTTGCCGAAGAGATAAAAAGTTACCGAAGAGATAGCAAGATGCTGTGGGTGGGCGTTTGTGGACAGTGATAGGTGCAAGCTGCGGGGAACGTGCTGCATTTGGACTCGTGAAGAAGTGCATACGAACCCCACCTCGTCAAATGAACGAGAGACTTTCAAAGTCCAGAAATGAGCCTCTGAACATCAACTCAGCTTCGATAGTGGCGACTCATCCTCACGCTTCTCGGTCATGGCCAAGACACTCTCGTCATTCAGGTGGAAGTCGGCCATAACGCCATAATGGTCGGTTACCCACTCTTCTTCCCCGGCCGCCCTCATCTCTTGCCTCTTTTCCTCCGCCACCTTGACGCCCATACCTATGCGCTCGAACTTCTGCGGCCTCAATGCTCCCGAGAAAAGTATCTTATCCATGCGGCTACATCCAAACTTTTCGCGCAGCGCTTGTGGCACCTGGTAGCCCCACGTGTATCCGTCGTCGCTGTCCTCCTGGCCCCCAAGCTCAAGATAAGCGTCTTTGAGATCGTTGTCGGAATGTAATGCACGATCAAAAGGTTGAATAGCGTTTAGGTCACCAGCTAGTAGCCCCGCGGCAACAGAAGAGTCATGAAGATATGGCGCAGCGGCCTGAAGCTGCAGCGGTCTGACCGGAGGGTCCGCTACGAGCGATTCGAGATGGGTATTGCATAGTCTTAGCACCCTTCCTTTGCCTTGATCGGAAAGCGTGAGGTCCACGAACAGCCCGTCGCGGCCAAACTTGCTAATCCAAGGGACGCGGAAAACGTTTTTGATTGTTAAACGCCGGTCTATGAGCGTATTTGTGCCGTACAATGGGCTTAGCCAGTTCCGTTCGTCGAGGTCTGTTATGTAAAAGTAGTTTTGTATGAACGGTGCGTTGCGGATCTGTTGCATGTCTGACTGGCTCATCTCTTGCAAGAATATGACTACAGGTACCTCTTTATTCGTGCTTGCGACTAAATTGGACAAGTGTGCGAGAGCGGCGCTCATGCGTTCTTCCGCGAATCCGATAAGCATGTCGATGTTCCATGACATTATGCGCAGGTTCTTCGTGGGGAGTTCTGCACCATTCGGGTAGTTCTGTGGCGAGTATGAGACCCACGTTGAGCCATTATAGTGGTGAAATAGCTGTGGTCGTGGCTTGTAGTATCCTGCATCCCCGATCTGTTGGGCGGGTCCGGAAGTCAGTGCTTCCTGAAGAGCTTTTAGAATGGCTTTCGGAGCAGTCTTCGAGACACTCATTTTGTTGCTAGATCTATGTAGGAGGTGGAGAAGGGCGGAGGAGCGTGGACCTGGGGTTGTGGTTTCCGCGGGGTAAAGAGTCAGCCGGGAGGACGCAGCCTTGCGAGAAAGGGTGCAACAGTCTTTGAGAACCGTAAAGATATCAGAGCCTAGACCCGAGCGTATACAAGCACGTCTAGAAAGGTGCTCCTGCGAGTAGATCATCATTGCACCCGAATGCGGAAGGAACGCGCGGCACGTGACAGAAACAAGGGACCCCTGCCCAGTGCGTTCGCGTCGTGAATTGTTGCGCGACGGACAGCTTGACGTCTCGAGCTCCTGGAGATGCGCCCCTGGCAACAGCTGCACCCCGCCGGCAACAATCGCTTCCATTACTTCGAGTAACTATACGGAAAACACCGTCTAATTCATAATCGCCCCGCACCGAGCCTCGCAATGGGCTCCCGACTCCACAACGCGCCCATCGTCCTCGACAACGGCAGCGGAACCATTCGCGCGGGCTTCGCCGGCCAGGATCTGCCAAAATGCTTCTTTCCCTCGTTCGTGGGCCGGCCGAAGCACATACGGACAATGGCAGGCGCGCTGGAGGGCGACGTGTTCATTGGGCCGCAGGCACAGCAGTATAGGGGGCTTTTCAAGATCAACTACCCGCTCGAGCACGGCATAGTCACCGACTGGGACGACATGGAGCGGATATGGCAATATGTGTACACGGAAGAGTTGAAGACGGTCAGCGAAGATGTAAGTGGATGCGATAGCTGTGCGTTGTCATGTTTTGGCCGACTCCATTGGCAGCTAACGCATGCGTACCCCTCTAGCACCCTGTCCTCCTCACGGAACCGCCGCTGAACCCCCGGGAAAACCGCGATACGGCCGCACAGATACTGTTCGAGACGTTTAATGTGCCTGCTCTGTACACATCGGTGCAAGCCGTGCTCTCGCTGTATGCATCGGGGAAGACAACCGGTATCGTGCTGGACTCTGGTGATGGTGTGTCGCACGCGGTGCCTGTGTTCCAGGGCTTCGCCATACCCAATAGCATCAGGCGAATCGATGTAGCAGGAAGAGACGTCACCGAGCACATGCAGCAGCTGCTACGGAAAAGCGGACGGGTGTTTCACACAAGCGCGGAGAAGGAAACGGTCAAGGACATCAAGGAGAAGGCTGGTTACGTCGCTCTGGACCCAGCAAAGGAGGAGAAGGAGTGGTCAGGCGCCGCGCGATCGGACAACAAGAGCATTGAGTACACGCTTCCAGACGGACAGAAGCTCAAGGTGAGCATCAATGGCGCAGAATCACGTTGATGTTGGCTGACAGTGCGTAGGTTGGCGCCGAACGGTTCCGGGCGCCGGAGATTTTATTCAATCCCGAGATCATCGGTCTCGAGTACCCCGGCGTGCACCAGATTGTGGTCGAGGCCATCCACCGGACGGACATGGACCTCCGCAAAGCGCTCTACGGCAACATTGTGCTCTCGGGAGGGTCTACGCTGACGAAAGGTTTTGGTAACAGGCTGCTCCACGAGGTGCAGCGGTTGGCGGTTAAGGACATGCGCATCAAGATTCTTGCGCCCCCTGAGCGGATATACACCACGTGGACGGGCGGCAGCATTCTTGCGGGTCTGAGCACATTCAAGAAGGTGAGCGATTTCATTGTGCGCGATTCATACGATGTGGAGCTGACACAAACTGCAGATGTGGGTCGAAAAGGATGAATGGCAGGAGAACCCGGACATCATCCACACCAAATTCGCATAGGCGACGCGTTGTGGTCTCGCAGGCTGCCATTTGCTCGCCTGCTTCTCCGCACCGCCGGTCTCCCGCCTCCACACCCACTTAGACGTTCTTCGGGACGCTTGCATGACGCTCGGACGGCCGTGTTAGTCATGGAATCGGACTCGCACTCCCGGCAACCACACCAGCCCTGTATTTTGGGAACGCCGAGGGTCATCAGGATCGACCTGGCGGGAGTGCTAAGAGGCGGTTTGTTTCCCCGCATTTGGTCAATCTTGGACAAGCACGCTTGCGGTCTGGTCCCTGTTTCTGTTACTTAACTTTTCTCACCATGGCAACGTGGAGCAGCGTCGATTGCGTATAGAGTGGAGGCTGCGGAGGGTACAGACGTGAGCGTTGCAGTGCATGACTGGCGTTTTGTGCTCATCGGATACCCTGTGATTTTGTAGCATCGCCACGGCACCTGAGCACAGTGTCGGTTGGCAATAGAAGCGTATGCATACACTAGTATGCCACATGTACAAACGAGTGCGGACCACATAGTCGGTGAGGACAGCAGGTCCAGAGTGCAGATCCAAGTCTGTGCGCCAAGGATCGTGAGTCTTGGACGCCAGGGGAAAGGCCCGGTGACTCTGGGGTTGAATGATTTAGTGATGCGCTGGAACAATGGCGCCATGTCACACAGTCACGCAGACACGCGGCGCTTCGGCCAACGGAGAAGGTGCTGGCGCCTCGCGGGGGAAATGAGAAAGGGGCTGGTATTGATCCGCTGTCGAATCGACCGGGTGCCTGGCCGCCTGGCCTGGTGCACGTGGTGGGTGAGGAAGCGAATCGCCTCCGCCAGTGCCAGCCTTCACGATGCTCGACGTCATGCGGTGGGCTCAATCGAGATCGGACGCCGAGGGATCTGGCGAGAGAATGTTCTCAGCGCGCGTGGCCGCAGCCAGCGGCGCGGCGGAGATGGTGTTTCCGCAGCAATATCCGGGGCTGCACAGGCGGTGGTGTGCTCGTAATGAGTGTGAATTGCATCAGCGCAAACAAAGCAGCTCGCACTGCACGTCGACACGGCAGCGGCACCAGCAGAACCTGGGGGCGGGCGCCAGGCACGGCGACGAAACAGGCGATTCGGGCGCTGAAAACTCTGCGTCGGTGGAGCCGGTTTGAGCGCGAGCCTGACTGACGCTGCAGACGACGACGATGGCGCCGCATTGCGAATTTTCAGACCGTAGTTTTCATTACCCCCAGAGAATGCGCGCGGGCCAATCGCGTGGCCGCCCTTCGATCAGGTGGTCCCGGGCGGGCCAAATGATTACGCGACCAAATGAGCACCGCAGCGAGCCTTTGTTCGTGCTTTCAGCACGCATGATCACAGCCCTGCCGTTAACTGCAAAGTGCATGGAGCGTGCGGCGCGGATGCTGAGTCTGCGGCTGCCAGAGACTTCTGGGCGTGTTGGCATGCCCGGCTTTGCTTTGGGGATCCTGACGACGCTATTGTCATATAAAGCCCACCCGCCCAAACACATCGTGAACGGCCAAGTCACACCACTGCATCGTATAAGAGTCCAGCACCGCCTTCACCACTTGGCCTTCACCAAACGAAATACCTGGCCACTCGACTTTTAGTCTTCCCACGCCCAACCAAGAACACCCCTTGCCACCAACCTTGAACCTCTACACCACCGTAAACAACAACACAATCAAAATGGTTTCCTACCACATCGCCGAGCCACATCCCTCCGCATCCTCCTCAGCCTACTACGGCCGTGGAGGTGCCGGCAACGTCACCCGCATCCCCAAGAACGTGACCCCCGGCCCCGACGCCAGCGGCCCAGCATCTCGCATCAAGCTCAGCCCGCCCTCCAACGCCCTCTTCACCAGCGGTCGCGGCGGCGCCGGCAACATCCACCGCGAGAAGGAGCGGGCCATGTTCTCTTTCGACGAGGAGCTCGCCGCGCAGGAGCGCCTCCGCGAGCACGCCGCCCCCGTGTACCACATCGGCCGCGGCGGCGCCGGCAACTTGGTCGAAGAGCGTGTCAAGACCAGCCGCCAAAACTCCTCCGCTTCCACCGCTTCCACCGACTCTGAGCGCGGCGTGCGGGGCAGCATCGAAGGCGCCTGGCGCAAGATGTCGAGGCAGTTCTCCAACAACTAGAGACCGTCTGCCTCGTTTCATTCTTGTACATTTTTGACTTCCGTTTGCATTTTCACTCAGGACTGGAAGGGCTGGGATGCCTTCCGTCCGGGACCGACACGCGTCGTAGAGAGCTGGTTCTGATTCTCTCGCACCAGCATCATCCATGGGCTTGCATTTCACAGCAAGGCGTTCGGGGCGTTGCACAAACACCACTTTATCTCCCCTCCCATCACCATTACCATCACGTTTACGACCAACCAAAAAGTTCTTGTTTTCTTGTCTTTCTGCCGGCATACCACACAACCAGCGAGGAGTTCATACTGGGCACCAAACCAAATCAAACCAAAACGCTCTGATTTTGGTCTACAAAACGTTACATGATACCCAGCTATCCTCGCGAGAGGGCTTGGCTTGCCTACACGGCTTGCTGCATTTCTTGTTTTTATTTTGACATGTTTTCACAACCAGCGGCGAAGGATATACCCAGGTGCCGGTGAGGGCTTTCGGACTACAGGTCCACTTTGTCTATGTAGTTTTTATTACAGGAGGGGTTCTCCGGGATGGAGGCCTTTTGAATCGATACGTTTGAGACGTCTCATCAGTGTGCTTTGCTCTGCCTGTGCATGTGTGAAGCGGTTCAGAGTGGAGGATAGTGACGACTCGATGATGCTGGAGTCGCATCATGGCTCTTGGTATGACCCCGGTATGTCGTCCTTCCATAGCTTTTGCCTTTCCTTGCCTTGCCCTACCCCGCAGCCACACCGCGCCTCATCCCGTCTCGAATCAAACCGTGCCCTTGGCTCCTTCTCAACCCCTCTCCTCAACTGCACCTCGGACGTTGGCGTCCCCTCCGTAGTCTCGTCGGCCACCTCCGCCCATACCGCGCTAGCCCCAAGCTGGAAATCCCTCTCCCATCACGCGCGCGTTCCTGGTTTCAGCGCCAAGCTCAGCGCGTCATTGGCGCAGCCCGCCGATCGTTGTGCCACACACGCCTCGATCTGTGGCGGTCATCCAGACGTCGGTGCGCCGGGCTTGGGCTCGGATGTCGGGGGGAAAAGAAGAAAAATTTCGAAGTGGGAAGTGGGAAAGTGGAGTGTGAAGAATTCTTTAGTGTAGCGGAGGAGGGCGCTGGCGGGCTGCGGCGGGAGAGCAGCGCGCGGTGGGTTCTGGAATCCTGCCGTGGGGTGGGCTAAGAATAGAGTGGAGTTGTTTTACTTGAATTTTAAACTTGCAGGTGGGCGTGCTGGGTGAGAAGTTTTCAGGGGTCTGGATCGTGGTAGAAGAGCCAGGATTCGCGTTCATTCTGGGATGGAGGGGGAGGAGCTGTGTGATGGATTTCTCAGCTTGCCACTGTGCTATGCGCGATGCCCGTTTTCGCAGTGGATGCCGACAGGATCTGTTGCGTCCGTCTGCGAAGGGACAGCTTTGAAGGTGACTGGCTTTCTAATGTGCTGCCACTTGGTGGATTTGCTTCATGCCGTTCCATTTGGAGTCGATGGGAAATCAGATACGACGATTCAGGACGGGCGTTTAGGAAGCGTAGTGGGATGGGAGCAATGAAGTGCTTATATAAATCTGGATGGTACCGGCGAGCTCGTCCTCAGGGGCCTCTCCGTTGGCTGCTTGCATGAACATCGTTCTATAAACTAGTCTAATGTAATATGGTCAAAACAGTGAGGGAAATTGTGTGAGTCGCGGGAGAGATATACAAGACAACGTTGCCGCAAAAGTTCAGGCTACGCGGCCCCCGGGCTCAACTCCTTCCCCTTGACGTTTACCCATTGGATGCCCAGCGAGCAGAACGTCGCCAGCGCGGAGATACCCGCACCCAGGTAAAAAGGATCCAAGAGCGCCCTGTTGTAGCTAAGCAGCACACCATGCAGCTGCTCTGGCGTCACCGCAAGATGCAGTCTCGCTGTGCCGGCCGCTAGTAGAGCACCAACATTCGCGTCTGGTGCATTCTTGGCCAGTTGCTTCAGCAGCTGCTCATTGAAGACGGTTTGTGAGAGGGCGACAAAAAAGGCACTGCCGAACATTTGGAAGAAGGTGACGATGGCGATGCCGACGGGGGTGTCTTTGGCGCTTAGCACAGCTTGGATGGCGACAAGAGGGCTGGTGACGAAGAAACCTGAGCCGAGCCCGAAGATTACCTGGTACCCGATCCATTTCGAGCTTCCTGTGTCGATGGTGAAGGTGGTGAAGAGCCCAGAGCCGATAGCGAGTAGGATCGTTCCGATGATGATGAACGGGTTATAGTACCCGAGGATGGTGATCAACGCGCCGGCTCTGGAGGGATGATCAGCTTTTGTGGGCTGTTTGGTTTCGTTGAGGACTTACGAGACGGATGCAATGACCTGAGCGATCATAGAGGGTAGAAGATTCACACCCGACTGAACAGGAGAGACTCCCTTGATAGCCTGGAACCACTCAGGCATCCAAGTGCCTAGCATGACCATGGTGCCCATACTACACATAGCAGTGATGCACGCCCAGAATACTGAGCGCTGAAGGAATATCGGAGGCGGAATCATCGCTTCCTTGCCCTTGTGCCATTGCCACACGCCAAAGATTATCACCAAGACAACCCCGCCAACGAGCAGCCCAATAATGCGTCCGGAGTTCCACGGGTAGGTCAAGCCACCCCATTGAAGGGCCATAAGGAGCATGATGACTGCAGGGATGAAGAGGGCTGCTCCAACGAGATCGAGCCGGGCAATTCGGTCTTTCAGAGGATCGAGCTCTGCTTTTCGAGTAGGAGGGCGGACTGGATTAGGATTCAGTTAGTCACCATCTCGAGACAGTCTCCATTCAATCGCACTTACAGAATACAAATAAGACAGATGCCGTTGCTGCCCCGATGGGCAAATTGACGTAGAACACCCATCGCCACGACACATGCTGTGTGAAAGCACCACCAACCAATGGCCCCACAACGACCGCAAGCCCAAACATGCTCATGATAACTCCAGTATACGCGGCTCGAAGACGAACGCTAACAGCAACGGCAAGGATGGATAGTGTTCCACTCATCAGTCCGGCGGCACCCATGCCGGCTACCGCGCGGCCAACAATGAGCATGGTCGATGAGGTAGCAGCACCAGAAATGGCCGATCCGATCTCGAAGAGAAGAAGGAAAGCCATAAATGTCCACTAGGATCTGTCAAATCTCTGCTTGCAACATAGCAGCGTTTTTGATGCTTACCTTGAGAGAAAAGTTCGAGTACAGCTTCCCCGACAGGGGTTGGAGGGAGCACAGAGTGAGTAGGTAGGCACTCACGTACCATCCAATATCTGCAGTAGAGTGGAACTTCTCCGTGATCTCAGGAATGGCGACCGTAATGATTGCCATATCCAAGGCCATCAGAAAACATGCCAGGCTGAGTCCTAGGACGAGCAGATGTAGTTTTGCACCCGACATGAAGTGGTCTTCATCGTCTTCGGTAGTCTCAGCAGGGCTGCTTTTGGGCGTATCGGTCGAGGTGTCATCGCGAACTTCGAGGTCTTTCTCTTGCGCGGGGAATTGTTCTTCAGTTGATGGATCCATGGCGCTGACCCAGCAAAGCAACGAGTTGAAGAGTCGCTCCAAGAGTTGGAATTCTCCTTACGAGTCTTCCTGGGCATTAACTGGGGTATATGTATAAACAACGGAACACTGGCCCTCCCGCGACTCTTCGTCCGGTGAGAGCAATAGCAGCCATCCTTCGCGTTCATTTACCTACGACCACCACTATTCGCCGTCGTGAGATAGGAGTAACAAGCTCGCAAATCTCGCATGACGGAAAGACTCGCTGACATATTGTTGACTCCACGGAGCGTTTTGCGGCAGGCTAGACCTCATATCGTATGCTGCATGGAGGAAGAACATGTCAGACAACCGAATTGGGGTAGACTTGGGCCGTCCGCCGTATGCAACAACGCCCTGGAGCGGGAGCGGAGGTAAAATTAGCCTTGTTCCGTCGGCAAATATGCAAAAGATGGCTCCGTCCCCGTTCGAAGGTCCGTGCTTCCTCCCTCCACGACGTCTCATCATACGCGACCATCCCATCTCATCAGCAATTTATCTCGCCTGTCCCGTCGGCAGAAATGCAGTTTGTCCATTTCGGTATTGTCTGTTCCCTTTTGCACGATACCTAGGTTTCCCGTCTTGTGCTGCGACCGAACAGCATTTCTCCAGTATTACGTTGAAGCAGGGCACGTGCAAGCTCGAAGGGAGCAGTACTGCTACAGCTTGCTCGCCTAGTGCTCAGATAGATAGGCTGGATTTCGAGCGCCGATATGACTCTGGAAGATGCAAAGAAGCGGAAGGCTTGCCAATCCTGCACAAAAGCCAAGGCTAAGTGCTCGCCGTTCGAGGACAGGCTTGACATTTGCTACCGGTGCCAAAGATTGAAGAAAGAATGTGTATTTGATGAGACCGTGAGAAAGAGGGGCCCAAAGAACCGCTCGTGAGTGCTCATACTACGCCCCATGTGTGCGCCTCTTGAGGTTTTGGCTGACTTCCTGTCGAGACGCGTGAAGCAACTTGAACAGCGGGTGGATACGCTGATAGACCTATTAGCGAACGGTCAGACTGCAGCGTTACCAGTTAGCTCTAGCGCTTCTCCTATCCCTCGAGAAATTGATTTACCGCTTACGACTCCTCCGGAGAGTTCCGCTGATCCAGATGGACATTCTGAGAACGCCCATCCGCAGTATGGCACGCCAGCACGATCACCGGTAAGACCAGCCCTGATAGCTTTGCGAAAGATCATTTTCTTCTCGCGAATCCTTCGATATCTTCCTGTACCATGATAATGAGCGTTCTGACGCTCGAAAGGAAAATATACCATACGTTCAAACAGAACCATCTTGCATAGCATATGATCCGGTAGAAGCAGGTCTTTTGGACGACTGTATGGCGGAATCTCTACTACAGGAGTTCAGGCATTCATATACGTCTGCCTTCCCGTTCGTCATCGTTCCGCCTTCCATCGATGGCAAAGCTCTGCGTCAAAGCCACCCTTTTCTATTCCACGCGATCCTTACAGTGACCGCCCACAGACAGGTTGATTTGCAACTCATCCTTGCAGCTAAGCTCAAAGAACAGATATCGCTTCGCGTCATCAATCACTCTCATAAGAGCTTAGAGCTTCTGCAAGGTGTACTTTTGTATACCGCGTGGTATGGATCTCCTCCAACATTATCTTCATCTATCTCGCTAACGCAATGATATTTGAAGGTACCACTTCTACTATGATCCGATCAAGCAACAGTTGGCAGTTATGCTACAGTTATGTGTTGCGATGCTCCAAGATCTTGGCTTCTCCAAAAATCCTCGAAATGCGAAGAAAAAGATTACCATGGGCGATACTGGTGCCAATTTGTATTCCGTGCGGTCGCTTGCAGAGAAGCGCGCTTTTCTTGGGACCTACTACCTGGCTGCAAAGTAAGTTCGGCGTTCCCATTACTTTTGTCAACACGATGTGACCAGATCCCTGGTTTGTCTTCGTATGGCAGTTTGTTTGTAATTATTAATGATGGCTTAGTTTCGCACAATCGTGGAGAAGACCAACCACGTTAACGCACACGCGGTACATGGATCAGTGCTGTCAACATCTGATGGACTGTCAGGAGTATGCGACTGATACAATCATCACACCACTGGTCCAACTCAGCACGTTGATCTGTAGGGTCCAGGACTATTTCTCCTATTACGATATTGAGAACGCAGATGTGAAGGGGGAGGCATTGGTACAATTGTCTGTAGCCAATTTCGATCGAGAACTGGCTCGTATCACCGATTCCTTCCCGCAAACACTCATACAAAATAATCGTAAGTCACATCCTTCATGTCTAAGGCGATCATGCGGCACTCATACGCCCAGCAACACTTTCTCTTACCATTCGGTTGGTCAACCTATGGATATACGAGTCCGCTGTTCATGATTCGCTTTGGGTTGGCCCGAATGGGGTGCCAACTACTAGGCTGTCATCGAATCGTCTCAAGACATTGTATCGGTGTCTGAACGCTGTGCAATCGTACACCAAGACACTTATCACCGTCAAGAATACCTCGCTTCATCACCTTAGCTTTCCTTCCTGGTCATCGTGGTGCTATGCCTGCATCATTGGTTGCAAGCTCGTCTTCTTGACAGATGAACGTGAACAACAGACTGATATCAACGAAACCTTCATCGAAGTACTCAACCTCGTGATGGACAAGTCTTTGTTTCATGAACCCAGAACTTGCTCACTGCCTGCAGAGGTCACGTCGTCCACATGGAACCCGATTTCTGTGGCAAAAGAGGGCGAGATGCTATCTCTGTTCCATCAAATGTACAACAAGATGAGATTCACGCTTCCACAGGATTTGAACTCAACATCGATCGACCACTGCGAAACCGACCCGCTTTCCAGAATCGCGTACTTCCAGAGGAACCTTCTCTGTAGCTTTACAAATCGGCTGAACGAGCACATCGCCAAGCTGTACGTTCCAGCTAATACCGATAGCTCTGCAAAAAGCACGAATTCAGTTGTTCTGCGAGAGAACTGGGCCGCCCCACAAACCGACTATGCGAGGCAGAGGCACGAGAGAAACGGCATCCCACTTATGCAGAACATGAACTTCAATTCGATGAACTTCGACAGCATAGCTCCACCGGATAACTTAATGCCTCCGAACGGAACGTTCGAAGACTGGCTCTGGAATACAGCCATGGACGATTTCACGATCCCACCATTATGAGCAGCGGCTTACGCCATTTGACATCTACGCTTCCGGCAATCTGCAGCCAGCCGCTACCCCTCAGGCCACGTCTCGTCCTGGAGGCCCCAGATCTAGCTACCCAATCGGATTCGAGGCATCTGCGAGTTGCAAGAACGGAGATACATGGATGTCGAACGTCCAGGCGCTGTCTGCTTATAGAGCCGTTTATTGCCTCGAACGCGTGGCCACATGGTGTGGCTTCAACTTCAGTTGGCCGGCGTGAAGAGTGCGCTGCCGTTCAAGGTTGGTATTGCGTGCGGAAGGTGAAGGCAAGCAACGCATTACCTGCGTGCGTCTTTCCGAGTCCAGATTCGGCTTGCGCCGGGTGCCCCCGCTTGTCTGCAACGCTTTTTCAGTGGTCACCAACAAACCATCACTCCTGCCTGTTCGGCGATATATATAGATCTCGGTTGCAATTGCTCGGGCTTCCAAGTTGTGTTCATACGAGCGACGACGCTTCTTTCACACCTGTTTCCGAGTGCGCATTTTGTGGGACAATCATCGCCACGCCAATCATGGCTCCTCCAACATTGATGGACAGCATAAGCGTCGATGACAGGTACGCACTGAGGGATGTACTTCGGCGCAAGCTTCAGAACATACCTGGAGGCATCCTACCTCCGTCCACTTCCTCCCCGGTAGTCGTCCCGCAAACGCAATTCTACCGACAATGATGACACGAGCAAACCTTTGACCATAACAAACGTTGTGCATCAAGAGGCAAATGCTATCAACCTACCACAGTACGTATATCTAGCAGCTGCACTGCCACCTCCTCTACAGAGCAAACGTTAAGTCATCTAGCATCCCGGCCGATCTCCGTCTTGAATCTCTTCTCAAGAACCAAGCCACAATCGACGCTCAGAGCCGTCTCACCATCAGAGACGTCAAGAAACAGCACATCGATATCACACGTGCAATCTACTTCTGGCGGTTCGACGACTTGCATCAGTTTCAGCGCTATCGTGACTCTGCGCGTTGGAACATCGCCATCTTCATCGCATTGCTCACGGACGTAACGTACGACGATCCTAAACCCGAAAAGCCGATAGCCACCTGTGATAACCCAAAATCTGCGAAGGCGAAATTCCGTATCTCGCCGCGGTCCTCGAGCACTACAATGATGCTGCTGTCTTCGAAAAGGGGGAGGCTTTACTGTGGAAGAGCACTATGTACGATCTCTTCACACTCAACTCGGCATAGAACCAGACGCTGAAAAGGGACATGAAGCGTCTCACCAAAGAGTGGCAAGCAGAGCTTGAGCGTATTCAGAAGGCGAAGCATTTGGGTAACATCACATATGAGGTCCCGAAAGCCTACAATGCGAAGTTTGCCAAGTTTCATCGGTGTCTTGATTCCTGGACCGCGGAGCCAGCGTGCTCTGTACTATCGTGCTCCGAACCAGAAGATCGAGGATCTAAAGCTGCAGAGTGACATCTCCGGTAGCGATATGCAGCCAGGCCTCCTAGAGACTCTTAAGGCGAACGAGCCCGATTACTACGTGCCCACGCTCCAGCGCAACACCAAGCCGAAGGTCAATACCGAGCCGCCGCAGATACCAAACACTACCATCCTTGATTTCGCGGTGCAAGATGCTGAGTTTCTAGAGGTGCAAAAGCCAAAGCCCGAGGCGTCGACGACGGACTGGCCAGCATTGCATTTCCCTAAAACCTTACCGCCGAATCTAGGGGAGCAGAAAGCTGCCGAGGTCGTGGACGTGAAGGAAGCTATTTGGTTTTTAAAGAATAGCAAGCCCCAAGAGATGCTTGCTAAGCTAATGGAGCTGTTCCCAGAGGAACTCCCCGTTCGACAGCCTATATTTGCTTCGAGCACTCCTACATCATTGCCTACCCGCCCGGAAGTCGTTACCCCGCCGACTTTTGAGGATTTGGGTGCATTCGTAGGCAACAATGTCCCAAAGGACTCGATGGACAGTGCGGCCCACTCCAAGTCGGTTGCCAGCATGTCGTCATCGTCATCGTCACAGGTCAATCAGCAGACGAGCATTGGAAAGCGAAGCGCCGGTGAGCAAGATGAGGGTCTCGAGGAGCGGGAGTAGAAGCGTCATAAGGGAGAAAAGCCCATTGTCACCCGCTCTCTCATGCTCCCTGTGGATGACTCTCTTCTCCAGGTCGAGACACACTGGCAAATCTCCGCCGATCCGCCCGCTGCAACCTCGACCACCTCGCTCTTCGGCAGCAACGAACAAAATCTGTGCAGCTCTCAATTCAAAGGCGGCGATTAGGCGCTGACAAGCATAGTCTTGGAAAAGCGTTGTAACAGGAGTGACCCTCGGGTTATATAAGCGAAGTTTTATTAGAATGCAGATATGGGACTAAGCAGCCAGGCGGCATGCCCTAGGACACACTTGCAGACAATTATTAGTATAAGGCCCAGCCTGGGGCTATGTCTCACTTTTTTGGGTCTCACGAACAATGAATAGTCGGATGATTCATCAAAATAGTACTATAGTACGAATTCACGCGAAGCGATGATAAACAGCGGTCTGACAACAGTGAGACAATGCCGGGTGCGCTCAGGTCCCTGGTTCCAACACCTTGAGCATTTTGCAGCCGTCCTGCATCGCTGTGTCTAGACTTCTAGCTTATTGTGCCTATCTGTTGCTAACCTCTGCATTACCCTATTAAGGAGGCAATGCCCTTGTCAACCCACGCTCGGTAGATTTCTCAACATGTTCCTCGGGCGCCTTGCAGCAGGTACAAGCGTAACCCGATACTGCCTAGTCTTCGCGGGTGTGAACATCATTTCTCCAATAGGTACATCGACCGTTGTCTGATGCAAGACAGCGCTATCTCGTGCAGGTACATACGTATGTAGCAAACTCTAAAATCACAAGAAGCAAAGTCGCCGTTGAAGGCAGAATTATGACCCAGGATTTTTTTTCCAAATAACGAGCCTGGTAGTTGGATCTTCGTCGGACATCCTGATCGTGAAAGCCTGCGCTCAGCCTTGCTCAGCCCCTTCAAGTATGGGCACTTGCCAATGAAACTTCAGTGGATGTCGATGCGTGATACAAATCTTCACCCTATGTCAATCTCCGCACTCACACAATGGTATCTTGCGGGTCGGGTATCAGGGCTTCGACATGTTGGTACCGATGGCACTGTTCGAGGAGCAGGTGTACGTGGAGGACGCAATTCGCCCCCGCAATATAGTTGACCAGCTCGTTGGTACCGAAACACATTTCTAGCTGCTTTAGCTATGCGTGTGCATGGGGGATACGTTCGCATGAGCAACAGTATACTATATCTGGTGCAGAGCTGACTGCGTCGCCACTTACAGATGGATCTTGGTGAATCACGTGACAATCACTTTCCTTCGGCATCCTACACAGCAGTCCTCGACTTGGACAACAGACAGCACAGCCTTAAAACATTGGAACCCATTTTCCTTTTGCAGTCCTGGACATGCCTTCCTAATTCGTCCTAGCCTGTTTGTAAGGTCGGTCCGTGCAGCTATTTTCGGACTCCGAACCAAATCACAGCGCAAAGTCTACAATCCCGGTCGGGGAGCGAAACGCAGGCAAATACGCTCTGGCCTTGGTGGGGTAAGCGGTGTGATTGCACTTCATGCTGTGAGCCGCACGGGTGTGTGCATAAGTGTCTTGAGAGCGGAAGCGAAGCGGGAGCAAGTGGAGTCAGTGGTTTGTTCACTCTGATGTAACTTTTCGACTCGAGAGCAGGCGAAGCAGCGCGGGTCTGGTCGCATCGAGAGCGCATCACTAATGCGAGTGTATACCTGATCGTGCTGGTACCTGAATATACTAAGGATAGATCCTCGTGTGATATTTACGCCCCACGCGCGATGCCTCGAGACGAAGTCAGCGGAGGATTCATAGCCTCCGCATCTGGGAATAAGCATCCCCACTACGCTGGCGTTGTTTGATCAAGCTCGTTGCTAAGGGAAGGAGTGGCTTGATTGCACCTTCCAACATCTAGGTAGCGAGCGTGATGCATTGCACTGGTAGTCGTGATCTACGAATATGCACTCCATCGAGATTCGCGAATGCTATACGATAATATGGCATTTAGACAGAAGGATCTGGATAAGACGAGCTAATGATGACTGTGTTTGTTGCGTGGGGAAGCGATCGTGCGATGCATTGCAGTAGTGTTGCTCTTGTACGTGGGAGAATGCGGCTGATGCGAGGCTCAATCGTGAAAATCGCTGTACATCGAGGTTGACAAACACTTTACGCTGTCGTCTTGTAGGTTGGGGATGAGAAATCTTCAGCTCATCATTGTTGGGAAGGAAGGGCGCCAAGTGTGCACTAACACTCGTCTTCGTTGCTCACTTAGTTGTCGTAGTGTGCATGCGTCGCGAAAAGATTTAGGCTAGGGGCTGAACAACCAAGCAGTACAGTTTAGAAGAGTTGTAGTTACCCAAGAAATGAGCTCGACGCAGCTTAGCTCGGTATTTGAAAGCACCAGATACGAGGACGAAGCACATCGTGGAGTTTGAAAGTATTAAATTCATCTATTCGTTTCTAGTGCCGTATTAGAATGCTCGAGGCGGCTTTCTAGGAGTCTTTGGACTAGGTAGTGGTGGATAGTATTTCTTGTAGTACTGTCCTTCTTCCCGCTGGTCCCTCAAGAAGCTCTCTTCTGGCACGCTGATGACCTTGGATCTATGGAAGACATAGTCTGATGGCGGCCTCCTGCTCTGCTGACTGCTGGCTTCGGATCTTATATCGCTCGTGTTGTTGTCCGAGTCGAAGTCTATTATTGGCAGCACGCCTACTTCGGACAGTGATTTGGGTATTTCAGGGATCTCAGGGATACCTCTCGAGTTGCGAACCGTCCGAATGGTGGATTTTCGCCTTAGACTGGCGGAGCGCGAAGCACTGGTGGGTATCTCGATACTTCGCATGAATACATCCTTTGGCGGTTCCGGACTAGCCCGAGGTGTCGCAATGTTCAAGGGGAAACGGTTCGTTTGGGGCGATATAAGGTGTGTAGATGCTCGATCAAGCCCATAAGTAGCCAGCGGTGCGCAGTACTCTTGTTCCTTCTCCTCCTTGATGGGCATACTGGAAGACTGTGACGACATGGAGTCGAAGGCTCTCCGCTTAGAGAACCACGACATGTTTTGGAAATGCCGCTCTCCGCATGACAGGATGTCCTCGCTCTTGGTAGATCCCGCAAGCATCTTCACTATAAAGGGGTGTAGGCTGGGGAGACATGCAGTAATGATGGACAGATTCTGCGCAACTTGGATACAGAGCACGGTACGCCAGCTTTCGTAGGTGAAGTCATTGGTATGGCGTGCGTTGAAAAAGTGTAGCTGCGCACTGACAGCGGCGACGACGCTGGCATCGTCAGTAATGAACCACATATCGAATTTAGGTAAACACGTACCTGAGACGAGATAAGAATAATAGAGAAACAGACATGCGCCGACCAGCGGAGGTTCGAACGTTCCATACACAGAGGGGTATCGTGATTAGAAGAATTTCAACAACAATATTCGTGCTTCCGACGTAGTTGACCCAGCTGGAGATATCGAGGCATTTCTTTCCGTTGCCCCATCGCCACGGATCGGGCAGTGAGCACGAAAATGCAGCAACAAGCACACCGGTGGTCGTCCAGAGAGCTGTGAATGCAGCAAATCCAAGGGTCGTATAGCGTGCTATTGATCCGGGAAGAATATCCTTGATGAGCAAGCACAAAGATATCCTAGCGCACCCCATGCTCGCGATATAGAGTATACAGCTCGCATACTCAGTCTGCACAAGTTAGCATACCATTGTGACCATTGTAAATGATGACCCACCTTCTGGAATATAGTGATCTGGTTGGGATTCAGCTCGCGCATATGCTGACCCAGTACCTGTATTGACTCTATAGATACAGCAATGGTTTGACCGACGCTGAAGAGCTACTCAGGTTAGCATTGCGATGGTTAACACCAGCTCTCGCAACTCACAAAGGCTAAAACAATAAACAAATCATGTAGCCCAAATCGGCGTGTCTTGTCTTTGATCGATAGTCGCATTGTGAATCTTGCGGTGAGGACGCATATCGCAACGACTGTCAACAACCAAGACACGATATTGATAACAGTACCGCGATCCCCCGTAGGAGCAGTCCGCCTTCTCTCTAATATTTCCATCCCATGGTACATGTTGAAGTCGTCTGTTAGGATACCGATCGACGACAGCTAAGTGACCAAGATCATGTGAAGGATGCGCACCGGCCACAAGGCCAGCGAGTTCGACCTAAGTTGACGGCGCAGATGCTGGGGTGTATGGACGCTTTAGATAGATGCTGCGTGAGGCGCTCGGATCGAAGCGCGCAACCAAGTACGAACCGTGGGGTAGGCGTAGGATCCGGCAGTGTGAGCTTAATTGGCTTATGGGCTTCAGGATATAAGACGGTTACTGCGCGCATGGGGCCAGTGGGCGATCCCGACGAAAGACAGGGCTGCGTTGTAGAAGCCCGAAGCTGCCTTTAGCACGTGTGTACCACGTAATTATTGGAATCGCGAGTCATTGGGGAATAATCGTGTATCTACCGAAGCATCGACTCATCTCATCGTGGCACAGCTCATAGTGGGCCGACACACAGCCCTAGCGTACGCTGCACAGCACACCATCGGCAGGTTAGCACAGGCGGACAACGAAGGAGCAGGCATTCAGGCCCGCTTCGTATGCATGAGACAGCTGCGGACCAGCCAGACACAATCATATCGCTGAAAAGGGCTGGTGCCGCGCGACTGGAGAAACGGGAGGACAGCTTGTCTAGAGGCACCGGACTTCAAGGAGATGTGATAGTCCCCGGTAAAACCGATGCACGGACGTTTTATAAGCACCGCAGGATTGCTTTTAATAAACGACAAATCTTTTCCGCCTTGCCGAGCTTGTCAGCGTGAAGATGTGATTGGCCCTGCGCGAGAATGGAAGACGCATGGAACCAGTAGACCTTCTCTGGCCCCTTGGCGCTGTGCAGACAGCCTTCATAACGAAAGGCTGTGCTAGTCCGAAAATGACATAGCTCTGAACATCTTTCCTCCCAACATTGTGACCTGTCAGCGCTTGGACCTCAGTGTCATTACGAACAACATGCGCCGCCATCTAACGTTATCTATGAATTCGTCATCTCTACATGGGCGACAAACCGGTCTTCCACCTTTCGGTAGCGGCTCTAAGTCGTTGTGGGGAAGAGACGGCAGTAACGCGATACCCGCACTTAGAAAGTTAGTCGCTGTCTTACCGATCACCGGAAACACTTACGCCACAGCGTTTGTCCAAAGACATACCAGCCTATGCAAAACCGTCCTTGGCAATACAGAAAGCATCGTCCCTGTGCTTTGGTGGGTCTCAAGACGCCATCGGTTTGATACATCCGTCCACAACATTGAGCTGATTACGACCATCATCTATCCTGTTCTTCCGGGGAACGATAGCTAATCGAACGGAAGCAGAAACTTGCAGCTCCTACGCGGGCATAGTCAGCCGCATCATGTCTACACGCCACCAGTTCCAGAAGTTGTTGTTCCCAAAAAGGATGCCTGGCACTGAGGCTCTACACGCCTAGAGTGAAGGCGCATACAGCTGCAGATGCCGACTATGTGCACATCCAACCCGAGGGACTTCGGTCTTGACGGTGCGAGCGATGAGGGTGAAAATTAAAAGGCTGTCTGCAGCGTCGGGGCATCAAGGTGATGGATGCATCATCACAGCGGCTTACGCAGAGAATTACCTAGACTTCCAAGGCACACCTTATCACGTGGCAACTCACTGTATACTACCTTTTACAAGAGCAGATCTACGATTGTACGGCTAGGTGCCGGTCAATGTCAGAGGGGCACCCTTCATGTCAATAGACTTCGGGTGGTGGTGGGTGGTGGGAAGTGCCTGCCAATTGAACGCGTGCGCGACGCGCCAGGCGGCTCCTTCCTCCACAGCGTCCCCGTTCCAAGTATCTCACCAGCCACGTCTCGAACCGTTCCTCCTCTCCTTGAGTGCTCTACACCTGAAGGTGTAGGTTACGGCCGCCCCCGGGCAACCACAAGCATTCCATCGCCACCGATTCAGGGTTCGCCGTAGGGACCCCTTCACTGGGCGTTCTAAAAGTTTTTAAGTGGAAGCTGCGGCTCAATCTTGGAGTTGCTCAACTGCTGTCGGTGTCTTCTTCATGATGTCAGCGGTTGTCCTTCTGCCGCGATCCGTCTGGGTCTTACGATTTCCTTTTCTCTCAGAGAAAAGTACCTTATTCACGGCTTCACCTTCTTTTCCTTCCATTTCGGAGATGTCGTTAAGAGCCACAGATTGAGCCTCCGGTCGTCGCAGCCGTGCAACTCGCGAACTGGAGCGAGAGTAGCGGGCTTTAGGTAGGAGCCTCGAACGACATCAGTCGCGAACAAGGCGTCGATCCGTAACTCCAGACCGGTCCCGTCAACGCTATGTACCGATCGCCTGGCAGGGACAGTCTTCGAGATAAGCCTCGTAGAGGACGGGATAGAGCGCCTTCGAGAAGCCGTGGTAAGACGCAGCGACACTCTTGGCGTGGGCAGGTGAGCTAGGCGCCAGTATAGCAGAGACAAAAGTTCACAGTGAGGTGACCGTAGTCGTTCACCTTTCAAGCACAGGAGTCCACAATACCGCGCTCGGTCCCATGCGCCTCGTCCGGAGAGGTCCGCGGGTCAATCCAAGCCACAGTACAAGCGCTCGATGCTTGATACATACCGGCCGCGATCACGGCGTTTGAGAGAAAAGGGAGCTTCGCGCTCACCACCAAGACCTCTGCCGCATCCCCGGCAGCGATGCCAAAGTGGCCAGCGTTAAGAGTATCAGTGACCTACAAGAACGAGCACGCTTTGGCTCTAGAAGTGTTGAATCACAGACTCAGGAAGCAAGGGGACTTGCTCGATGGAAATTCTGACATCGAAGCTGAAGGTGATAGTGATGCGCCTGCCAGACCATCATTGAATGCCACACTTTAATTGCACAGCGATGCACTGGAGCCGCTGCGGAACCGGCCTGGTCTCTGACCAGACAGCGTCGTGGAATCTCAGGATGGAGCTGATCCTGAATGAAATCATCACGCTCTGTATCATAATTGTTCGTATTTCCCTTAATTATGACACGGCTACGTAGGACCTCGCACGCTTTTTCACTTTACCGAGACAGCGCCCACCGACCGTAGGTCGTTTCTTAGGACCTCACACACACGATTTTGTCACAAAGTTGTAAAGTTCTGTACCTACCTTATCGATACTCGGTTCTTCTTCAAATTCGTGGCTCACCTTCACTTTCACCTCAGCAACGGGCGCACTAACCACGCGTATCTACGCTAGAATCTCGACAGCAATGTCAACAGTATATCAAGACACCGCCTCTCTTTCAGGTCCAACTTACGTGCTGCTCAAAATCACAACGCTCTCACTACCGCTAACCAGACACACGATCTGTTGTCACGCGTTGGTAGCAACTCATAACCTCGTCTTATGCGCCGCCCTCACTTCCACATGCAAGGTACCACTTGGGCCGCCGTCGCTGCTGGCAGCCAAGTCCAAGGTAAGTGATAGGTGTCAAACCCACTGCTTCGCAAACTTTGCTAACCTCACATGAAGCGCCGGCGAGCGCTGTCGTTCCCACTAGCAAGAAATCACAGCTTTCCGCTATAGCCAATGATGGTCAGAATTCAACCGCCGCAAAGGTCAAGTCGCGCTCTGCCAATGCGTCCGACGCAAATAGCGATGTCCCGAAAAAAGATGTGACGGCCGGTACAAAGTCTACCATCGTCGCTGTTCTCGAAAAGACGTCGACTCAGAAGAACAACCACAAGGAAAAGGAGTCTGCTGTAGTCTCCAAGCCTCCCAATGCAATTGAAGAGCAGATTCAAAAGGCACCGGACGCCGTCACATCCTCTGTCGTCGGAGCGTCGCACACATTAGGTGCTAATAAGAAGAAGAAACTCTTGGTCAATGCTCCAGAGTCAACTGTCGGCAACTTGTCCCCCCATTTGAAGATAACAAGCCAGGACAATGTTACAGACTCATCTCTGCCTGTCGCAAACGAGGTATCCATTACCCCTATCAAGAAAAGGAACAAAATCAAGATGTGGAAAGCCGGTCACAAAGTCAAAGACGCCAAGAAGGTGGTACATGAGGTAGCGAAGAGTACTTTGAAGCCTTCGGGTGTCATCAATGGCGCCGACCAACAAGTCTTCGACTCCAATGTACACAACCCGGCAAACAATGCTATGACGGCGAACAAGTCGGATGCTGTCCTAGCTGAACCCGATCGCAAGGGTCTAGAATATACCTCGATCGTTGAATGTGTGCACGTATCTACGGCTGTCTCGGAGGCGGCTCTTGCATCCGATGCGTCGGCCTTCGACACTCCGACGCCCGCAGCCTTGCCTCTGGTTGAGACTGAGCTCTTGGAGCAGCCTAAGCACAGCGCTCACGCTCACAAGAACAGTGACTCTACGGAACTCTCAGTCCATACCGTGCAAGACGCAGGAATCGCACGAACTCGGTCGGTGGTATCACGCAAACGTATAACCCACCACGACGTTGAGACATACGTCGTGAGCCTCGGTCTTCCTGGCATCTCGTTCGACGAATTCGGTGTCTGCATCGCATCTGATGCTCCCGATTGGGTTCGCGGTCGCGTTGCTCGTAGGGTATACTGGCTTGTTTCGGACTTCAAGGCGGGTAAGACTGCGACAGAGATTGATATAGCTACCGAGCTTGAACTCGAGAAGAAGGAGAAAACACACTTTCATCAGGCGGTATGGGATCGCCTATTCCTGATCGAAGACTGGAGGAATCCGATCAGCGACCAAGAACGCCTCGACTTAGAGCCCATGATGCGGGAGTTTGATATGAAGCTCGCCGCCAGACTAATTTCTGACTCTCCCTCCACAAAGGTGGACGATAAAGTTGGAGAGGAGAAGCCCCTGGACAAAGTCGATACTTACTCGTCTTCGTTGCTGTCCATTGGGGAAGTCGAGTTCCAACCCCCAGTTCACCAGCAGACCAACTTTCAACAGGATCATAGCAACAACGACACTCAAGTGCTGCGGCCTAATTTCCGGTTACCCTCTCAAGAACTGCCTCCGGCGAACCGTGTTGTCCCCGGTCTTCATTCGTCTTTCAAGGCCACAGCGAATGACCACTCTTATCTTGTACCTTTCATGCTGGATCCGTCACTCGAAACATCTTCACTGCAAGAGAACGGTCAAAACTCTCCGCAGCACCATCGACCAGCAAGCAGGCAGCTTTGCCACAACTTCGCCAACGGCTACTGCTACTACAGAACAGCCTGTCACTTCATACACGCTGGCCCCGGTGAGGTTCAAGCCGTTGCTGGCCCAAGCCAAGGAAATCCGCAGGAGCACAACCAGAACCCTCGTCGACAACGCCAGTCGAAGAGCACGCAGCCCTGCCGCAATTACGTGAAAGGCTACTGTCCTTACGGAGCGACCTGTCATTACGTGCACATTCATCATGGTGAATATCAAGCCGTTGCTGAATCGTGCCGACAGGATTCTACGTATGACGTGTTCGACTTCTCGCGTTCTGTGTCGCGGTCATCAAACAACAGGGGTACGGCAGGTCGTCTGAATTCTCAGTCGAACGACCGGAGACAATCAACGCGTGCACCTTCTTCAAATGCCCGTGTGTCAGGGTACTCGAAGACGAGGGCGCGACTTACACCAGACTCACATAGCTCGACCCAGGGCTCGGCTAGGGGATCTCGGCCCAACAAAACTCCCCAAAAGAAGAAGAAAGATGAACCCAAGCACAAAGGCGGCAAGAAGTCACAAAACGTGAACCACTGAAGGTTCTCCCGATGCCGTGCGATTTGGTGATAAGGGCCTGAGCGTCGCCGATTCTTGCCGATTCTTGCCACGCTCCAAGCGAAGCACCACAGTGTAATGCGGTTCGTCCTTGAACACTGTAAGACGGGTAGGGTTTGCATTATTCGATTGACCGATCGAGTCACTTTTTCTCTTGGGGCTTATTAGTCCTGGCAGTAATATGGAAATTTCTTCTTGGAGAACGCTACGTGTCTGATATTCAGGTACTGCTCGAGTTCATGTCTTGTTTCTGCGTTAATCTCGCCCGCACAGTAGCGTAACAGGTTCCAATTCGGTAATGGTGTACTAATATCCCTATCTGTTTACTTCTGTTCACTGTAGAGAATTTGTTGTGGAGTTGTTGAGCCTATCGTGCCAACTTTCATCAGTCATGCCACAGAGACTTGTTTCTGGCAGCTCCGGTCGAGTGAAAGAGCTTGATCCAAATCTCGGAACTCTCCAAGTTGGCTGACTGGAGACTTGAGGATCGGCCTCTGATCTTGAATACTCCATAGTGTTAGGCAATCCCAACGTGGTACACTTGGAGGATAGCAACGACAGTAGGCCAGCCGACAGAGGACTTGCTAGTAACAGCCCGGCACCTGAAAGCGAGCAGAACACCAAGGTGATTTCAAGCATGGTATTGAGTTGTAGATTGTCAAACCGGTACATAAGGCTATCCAATCACTCTACTTCCTGTTATGCAGCATCTAGCATGTTGCTCTCTTGACCTTCTTGAATCCCTGCTTCTGAACCTGAGCTTTCGCTGCAGCAATCGTAGCCTGAGCGTTCGGGTCCTGGAAGCCACATCCGTTCTTTCCGTTCTGGAATTGTGCGGCCTCGGCACTGCAGACTCCCTTGCCGGAGGCGTCGGCACAGCATGCGGAAGAGCAATCGGCATTGCTGACACATCCACCAGTAATGAACTGGGCGCCGTTGCCGGCTCCGACATTTTTGGCGCCGGCGACGTTGGGCGTGATCTGTGCGAAGGAAAGGGCGGCAACTAACATTGCCATTAGTAGGGAGGACAAGATATGGCATCTATGTAATGACGTACAGGCCAAAACGGTGGCGATGGTGAAGCGCATTTTGATGACTGAGATTCGAATTCGTGAAATATAAAAAATTGTATATAAAGCGTTTGAACGGACGATTAAAATCAGATGGTATAAATGAACGACGCCGGGTCGGTATGCTGTCACAGACGCAAGAAGTGAAAGGTTGATGGAACAAAGTAGATGGTCGCGATGAATGTCTCGTCTCAACGCAGCCTGCAATCCTTATATACCAGCCCATCGCCACGCATGGTCATGCTTTGCTGCCTCAGGTCTCTCTATCCACACTACATCCTTCATATGGATCCTTACGTAGAGTGTGTGATCAGCTGCTGTCGTGATGGCAACAGGCACGTCCAAGGCTTCGCTGGTGGCACAAGACGTTGCAGAGAGTACCGCATGTCGTAATTCGGTGTTTCGATAGCGTGCCTGATAAGTCGGTAGAATATGCGCAAGCAATGCACGGTGGTGAGCGACCAATCGCGCGATGGCTTGTGTGGCGCATGATCCATGCGGGGATGGAGCACACGGCGTTTCGTATTTGCGGCGTGCCGAATCGCATACTTCCGAATCGAAGCGAGCCACTAATCGTGAACTTTGGGCTACGCTGCTTGTAACGATGAGCCATCTGTGCTTGTATTATTCGGCCAGCTTTCGTGTATTATATGTCTGCGGGAGCAGAAAAGAAGGTCGATTGCGTATGCTGCCTATTAGTATTTATCTTTGTTAACACATTGAAAAACATGAAACGATACCGAGACAAATTCTCATGATACTTCACGAGGAGCTTCTGCCTATATCTGGGAGCCGAACGTTGTAAATTGCGAAAAATCATGGTGTATGCTAATGGAAAGCGCTAATTCAAAAGGGCGAACCGCACTCCTGCACCCTCCGGCTCAATTAGACGACCTACATGACATCAGGCTTCAAAGCTCAGACACCGGGCCAATAATTTTGATATGCAAGATGTCGGAAGTTACCATAGGTATTCCATGCTCTGGTTCCATATATAGCTTTTGTTCAATGATTCTCCGAAATGACGCATCACTTTGAAGCTTCCATGCCCTCCAAAGATGTGACTTGTTGTGAAAGGAGGGCGCAATAAGAAGTTCGAGACCTCAGACTAGAATGTCACGTTGGACTTGCAGCTAAAGGTCTGCGCAAGCTTGTGCCTAAAGGCCTCCTCCACATCAGGGAAGATGGACTAACCAACGTATTACGGGCAATCAGTACCTTCCACCACGGCCCAGTCCTACGGAGCACAAGGTTTCTCGAACTTTTCCTGGACATGTTGGACCCATTTAAATCTGTGCCACAAAGCAGCTATGTAGTGTTGCTTCTTCTAATTGATAAATTGGGAATTACCTTGAGTACCGTCTAGTTGCTACTTCTCCACAGGAAAGGTGAAAAAGGATTGATGGCGCTACAGTGCAGCTCGAAAGAGTCAAGCTGACGCGCGGTAGCAATGTACGCGTATACTAGGGCAAAGAAACACTGGGCGGCAGTCATTAAATGCATTTGAATGAGCAGCAGTGATTTGAGAACTATTTTCCTCTCGTTGCGATAGCCTCCGACCAGCGCGGTGCGTCTGCTTTAGTCTTGACGTCGTCAGACTGCTCTTGTTCCTAGAATTGTATTTTTAGAGCCGTAGATCCTAATTAGGGTTTACTTAGATTCTTTTAGGGGTGCATAGGAAGGAGAACCCCAGCGTATGCGGTATCGCATGTGTGAGTGAATCGCAGTCTTCTCCAGCACGAAAATTTCAATCCGAAGAAGCGATAGCGGATGAAGTGCGCTCTGAAACCTTCAATACATGTTGATTGCTCTTTATACTCTGCCAAGAAGAAAAGTGATAGTACATGTTTCCCTTTGGTGCCTGGATGGACTGGACAGAAAGGATCTAGTTCTTGAGAGAAGGGGAAAGGGTGGTTTGAATTGTCAGTGAACCGCTTGAGGAGACTGTGAACGATGAACGCCCGCAGAAATGCTTTGCAATGCTAATGTGGGGATGCGACCTACTTCTTCTCTCACCTGTCAAAAATCACTTCAATCACAAGCCAATTCCCCTGTCAAGCCCTCGCCTCGTCTTCTTCTATCGCTTCATAGCCCTCTCTTTCGGGCACCTCCAACCCCATGAGCAAGCCCAACGCAACCAGGAATAACAAACCCGCCACAATATACGGAAGCCCAATCCACACCTCCTGCCTCTGCCGGAGACCTACAGCGTATAGCCACGCATAGATCGGACCACTGACGGAGCCGCCGATCGCGCGGAGCATAGTGATGGCCGAGTAGATCATGCTGATGTCGCGGGTGGGCACCATCTCGGTTGCTAGGGAGCGGAGGAGAGAGTCCTGGCCTGCGCCCATGGCTATGATCACGACGCCTGTATGAGAGTCAGTGGGTGTGTGTCTTATCTGGTAGTAACAAAAGAGAATCAAGAGAGTCGCGTACCAAGAATAGCAACAGCTGCAACAGGCGCAAACCCTAAACACAGCTGTCCCACCGCAAGCGCCAGCAGACTCCATCCCGCAACATTCTTATCTTTCATGGCGGGCGAGAGGTTCTGAAATCGCACAGGCAAGGTCGCGGTAAGAAGTGGGAGGAAGAATACGAGCATGAGCAGCTCTACGCTCATCTCAAGCGAGTTCAGGAAGCTGGCCTGGAGGGTGGGAGTAAGCGCATATCCTTGAGCGTGGAGGTCACGGCGAACACTTACATCTGAGAAACTCCACCCGAACCGTTTCGACACGTAGATCGCCAGCATAAGCGGGCCCGCGTCGAAGCCCAGCTGGCACAGGAACACTAGTCCCAGCATCGCCACAACCTGCTTGTTCCCCAGGAGCAGCGTGGCAACGTCTTTCAGCGCTTTAGCCGTACGTCTTATTTTTGCCTTCCACCCAGCATCCCTCCCGCTCGAACCCACAGGCTTCCTCCCCGCCTCGACAGTCTGATTCGGTATCATCGCCGCTGCGACAGTCCCAAGAACAAGACTTCCCAGTCCCACCGCCCACGGCAAATAGTCATTCACCCTCATCATGAGCCCGCTAGTGGCATATCCCACAATGCTAGCAGCCACGCCCGCCGCCCTGCTCCGGAAAAACATCCTCGTTCGGTCCTCAGCACTCACCACATCGACGATAATCACATGTAGTAGCGTAATAATGGTCGTGAACCCGCCCCCCACACAGCTAAACACGAAATGCAGCCATATCAGCCGAATAGGAAAGACATTCGGAAACCACGTCACCAGGAAGGGCCACCCATCTTCCAGAAAAACGCCAAAGATCGCAATCGCCAGAATCAACGAGTGCCCATACCGGTCCGCCAGCGCCGCGAACGGAATCGCAAGCACACTCGGAATGATAATCGACAGTCTTTCAATCCCGCCCAGAAGTGCCAGCTCCTCCTGCACGGGCGCTGCTTTGCAGTCGTGTGGGCCCGCACCTGTGCTTGGGGAGCTGTAGTACTGCTGGCAGACGATGGCCTCGTAGATGGCGATGCGGGGCGCGGGCTGCACTGTCTCGCCAAACAGAAACAAGAACGACGTGATGTAGATTAAGGGGACTGTGTATTTTGTGCGGGTCATCTTGTCTGGCCAGAAGGGTCTTGAACCCTACGCAGAGGGGAGGGGAGGTTGGACTGGCGGAGGTGGTGAAGTTCGGAAAAATCTTATCTGATGAGATGAGGCGCCAGTGGACTGAATGCGGTTAGACTGCCGCAGATCTGTTCAAGTCCTCTCAATCACGCAGTGAGGTAACGTAGACTGCATGTTTCTCAGCAATAATTTGTGACGGAAACAAAGGAACCCGGCTTCCGTGTTTTCCTCGAGCAACAACGCTCACAGATCCTAAATACCAGAGTTGATTGTGCCAGAGTCAATCACAACATCACTTCACGCTTCCTATTCGCCCCGTTGCACGAAGTACAACATCACAACTCAGAACTGAGCGTAGCAGCGTAGCGACTAATGAGATCTTCGACTGCAGCACACCGAAAATACTCACTTGATACTTTGTATTCATGATTCCGCAAAGTAGGCAGGACATAGACATGAAGGGCATCAAAGGAGCATATATCTGTGGCCATGGTATTACGATAGATACGCCCTCATCCTGTGGACGCCAGCAACCGCACCAAGCATGAATCATTTTTCCAAACATATGAGTTCTAGGCATAGGTTTAGCAATGGAAAATATGTTCGTCCCGGGACACTATGACTTACGTGATTGAACAAACTCAAGTCGACGTAGCCTTATGAACCGGACCTGTTGCGTGCTCTTCAGCATCATCGCGGTACATAATATCCTCATCATCCATGGCACGTTGCGTTTGATAGTTTTTGTTGAAGAGCACCTCCATGTCTTCGAGACTACGCTGGCTAGTCTCAGGGTACAGAAGCCCTGTCTCTGGTAAGTAATCGTGCCACAGCCATGTCCAGCTTTGAGATCACTCACATATGAGGACTGCAGACACCAAATTCGTGCTCATGAAGATAAAATGCGTCCTGGAACCGATCTTTTCCATGCCGATGGGCCAGGTCTGGGATGAGATGATAGAGCCAATGGAGCTGCCTGACGCAGCAATATTCAGACCGCGAGCTCTGAAGTTGGTCGGGAAGATCTCAGAGCCGTACACCCAAGCAGCTGGTCCAAATCCGATGGAGTAGCCAAAAGTGTACATGAAGATGAAGAAAATGCAGACGTAATCAGCTGCGTGATTGATGTTGTTAGGATATGCCAGTGGCAGTGCACCGTTCACCTGAAGCGAGTCAGCGACCACTGCAGCAAGCTTCAGCATGGGACTTACCAGTAAGGCAAGGCTCATAACGAGACAGGAAACGACCAGTGTCAGTCTCCGACCAAACCTGTCGACGAGCCAAGTGTCGATCACCGTACATCCAACCTTCAAAGTGCCTACGCTCATGGGGAAAGGAATTAGCTCAGTCACCAGGGTGCAGCTGTGTACAAAGGGTCTCTATCTGAGACACTTTGCAGCGAGGCCTTACGTACTCTCGATACCCCCGATCATGAGGGTCAGCTTGCGCTCAATGCCGAGGCTCATGAAAATGGACGGCAGATAGTACTTCATAGAAGTGTTTCCACACATCTGCGCCATGAACTGCAGGAGCGCTGCGCGCCATAAGCGATTGAAAAGAGGTCGATTGCTGAAGAGTACAGTCCATCCTTGATTGGTGGCAATGCGGCGGCTCCGTACGTCATGTTCCATTTCTTCGAGCTCGACAATAACACGCTGATCAGTGGGGCTCAAGGCCCGCAACCAGGCGAGACTTCGTTTGGCAGCATCGCCACGTCCCCTCTCTAGGAGCCATCTAGGACTGAACGAAATGTCAATGCATATATTACGGTCGAAAGGGGTGGAACATACGTTTCTGGGCATAGAAATACTCCAAGGAGGAATACAGACTCCGGGATGAACTGCAACATCATTGAGACACGCCAACCGTAGTACGTTCCACGTGAGGATTCCCAGTGGCTGATGCCGTAACCGACCCTGACACAGTCAATCTTGTTGAACACTGCAGGAATGACTCCGGTGTGCTTACCAGAAAGCGATGGCCAATCCAGCGACGAGGCCAACGTGGTTGATGACCACGTATCGTCCTCGATGCTTCGCGGGTGATATCTCACTGTTCAATGTCAGCCCTTGCAATCTAACATCATAGAAGCAGTACCTCTGGTATAGCGGAACGGATGTAGACACAATGGCAAGCCCCACACCGCACACTATGCGGCCAGCTATCATCATGGCAACACCATGATCTCCTTTTGCAGCCGTCTGAATAGCAGCTCCAACCGCTGTTGTTAAAACTCCGGTCGCTGCAGCTACTCTCCTTCCGAATCGGTCTGCGAGCGGATGCGAAACAAAAAGATAGCTGAGCCACGTGCCAAGGTAGTATATCGAGGTGATGAGGCCGGTAATCGTCTTGTTTGGCTTATGGAGGGATTTGATGAAACCAGGATGAACGTATATACTAGCCATGATTCCTAGTAGGGCGCATTAGCTTCCGGTCTTTGCGCAAGCCGATAGGGCGTGTGGGAAATATCTACCGATGTTATATCTTACGTCTTGTTAGCTGAATCAAGGCGAAATACGGTCTCACATACCCCCATGCCAGAGAAGCCAGTCCGAAAAAGAGACTGACAGTTAAAAGGCGGACGGAAGCCTTCTTCGGCAAGCTGGCAGCCGTAGCCGCTGATGCAGTTGCCATGCCGTCAAATGTGGGCGACAAGAGAGGCTCGGCGCTGTTCTCTCTCGATGTTGCTGCAGGTATAAGTTAGACCAGCGGAGCCCTTCAGTACTTGAGGTGAGCTCACACTCGCGCCGTAATGTATGTTGCGTCGAGAGTGGCGTTCGGGTCGCCATGTTCCCCCACGAGTTTGGGCGAGACCGGCAGTTCGGCGACGAATAGCGAGAGTCTGGGGCAGGAAGCCACGATGCAGTCCTCGTATTGACAGCTCGAGTTGGGGAAGGAGCAGCGACCCGGCAAGTGTTTCCTCATCCAACAACGCAGAACAGAGTTGTCGACCAGCCGGGGCACCGCGTGAGGGCACCTGCATGCTTCAAGCGAGCTGATCAAAACAACACCCCGCCGCAATCAAGGGTAGCTGCAAGCTGCAGCGGGCGCAGTACGCAAAATGCGAACTGTGATCACAGACACGATTTCTCTCTGCGCCCATGATCGCATATCTTGAATCGCATCGAACGAGCAAAAGACTCCAGAAGGAGGTCCTATCACGGCATGACATTCTCGTCAGGAGAAGATCTGTGCTGGTCATGTCGACGGGTTTGGGATGGGAAACGCCCTGCCCATTTGAGCTTAGTCTGCCATTGTTCGCCCCGCGTCCCTCGAGTCGCA
This sequence comes from Paraphaeosphaeria sporulosa, assembly GCF_001642045.1. Classification (NCBI taxonomy): domain Eukaryota; kingdom Fungi; phylum Ascomycota; class Dothideomycetes; order Pleosporales; family Didymosphaeriaceae; genus Paraphaeosphaeria; species Paraphaeosphaeria sporulosa. The sequence goes on along the minus strand of NW_017253360.1, from coordinate 1,765,989 downwards.
GCATACTCCATCGCCCTCCACCTCCCAGATCCAGCGACGATACGGAGGCAAGAAGTGGCAGTTTGACCTGGTCGCTCAAGTATATAGCAAACAGCTTTGCGCAGACCTACGTGCAAACAGCGCCCTAGAGGCTGTGTCTCCGCATCAAGGCCCACCCTGGAACCCTTGACTTAGCATGCTCTCAACCTGCCCGTTTCGCCTCGGTAAGTGGATTGGTAAGTGACTTGGTTGGTTTTGCCTATCATGCTCCATGGATGTTTATGGCTAATTGCATTGCGGAGCAGGCCACGGTGCTACACGAACGAATCAGCGCTCCCTCAAAGAATTATTCGACCAATGACTCCTACCTTGGCGCCCTCTGTGATACATGATCGCCCGGCACTCTCCCAGTTCCATTTAATTCTTACTCCGCTCAATTGACACCTTTACACAAGATTGGACAGCGCGGTGTTTTGGGAAGGCACTTAATCCGACCAAATTGGATTGAGTGACTCTTCAATCAAGATGATGGAATCGCCATGGAGTCTGTGCGAGTCAAACCGGGTGAGAGGGAGGCTCAGAAAAGCTGCGTGGCTCCTGCAAGGGATGGTTGCGCCTTCCCACCCAGCGTCATAGGCCTCAAGAAATCCAGCACGGTAGACGCGTGAGAGCAACCATCCACTCAACCTCCGATCTGCATCGGCATTCTTTTCTCGATGAGCAATCGATAATCATATCCATAAGCCATGAGCGCCAGAGCAGGCGTCGAAGGAGTTGGGCTGTTGGAAGGTGCGTCCCATCATCCTCTGGAAGTGAGTCTGCCTGCTGATTCACATCCATTTCAGTGGAACATCAACGTGAGAAAGCTCTCAACCCCCTACAGTCAGAAGTAAGTGGCCATGAGAATCGAACAAAGTCCACGTATACTCATAACAGCGCGAAGGACAGTGTGGTGGAAGGGAAGGTTACTTGGCGAAACCTACCACAGAAGAAACAGCTGCTGTTGTTAGCACTATGTCGTCTATCCACGCCCCTCTCGAACGCTTGTCTACTGCCATATCTTTACTACCTAGTCAAATCAATCCTGTCGGATCCGGAACACCCTTCGGCTCCGCAGCAGATTTCGCGCTTGACGGGGCTGTTGGTCGCCGCATACCCTTTGGGTCAGATGTCGACATCTATGATCTGGGGCAGACTGTCGGATCATTACGGTCGCAAACCAGCTATCCTTCTGGGGCTGTTCGTCAGCGTCACCGCAAACCTTGCGTTCGGGTTCTCGAGAACAATAGGGATGCTGCTGTTCTGGCGGGTGCTGGCCGGCATGGCAAATGGTATGCTGGGCGTGATGCGGACAATGACGGCAGAAATCGTGAAAGACCGAAAGTATCATACACGAGCTTTTCTGGCTTTGCCGGTCGTTTTCAACTCGGGGCGCGTTGCGGCACTGGCAATCGGCGGTTGTTTAGCGGATCCAGTCAAGAACATCCCATGGTTATTCGGGCCTAGAGGGCTGTTCAACTTCTACCACCACCCAGAGGGAGTAAGTCTTCACGAGACATCCTCGCTTGCGTTCACTGATAATTCGATCCAGGTTGCCTGGGCACTTGTTTATCCATATGCCCTCCCCGCGCTATTCAATGGGGCTGTTCTAGCTACGTGCCTAATACTTGCTTTCCTTTGGCTGAAAGAGAGTCTCCCCTCGAGAGAAAACAGCTGGGATCCCGGCCTTGTTGTCGGCAGGGTGATCTCCAATTTGTTCACAAAGAAGACGCGAAGACTTAGATCCGGCTACTCCGCAATCCAGATTGAGGAGAACCAGTCGTTATCTGCTAATCTACTGACCACTGAGTCTGGTTCGGGGTCGTCAACTCCGATCCGAGCCAAACCTGCGTCACGTCGGTCAGGGCTTCGTGGCATCTGGACACGTCCTCTCGTCAAGACCCTCATTGCCTTTGGCCTGCTCCCACTGCACAACGCGACCTTCCTCCACGTTTTTCCAGTGTTTCTCAGCATGCCCACTGCTCCAAATTCCAATGCTACAATTGTTCGCTTTACCGGCGGCCTCGGTCTCGCCTCCCCTACCGTAGGTCTTTACCTCGCCTCATTCGGCATCTGTGGGATCCTCCTGCAGCTCTTCATCTACCCGCGCATTCAGAAGTACGTCGGCAATCTTGGAGTGTTCCGTATAGCGAGCGCTATCTTTCCGGCTGCGTATTTGCTAGCGCCATACCTAACCCTACTCTCGGGACACAACACCGCCCAATGGGTCGCGATGGCGACAGTACTTTTCTTACAAGTGATGGGAAGGACAATGGCTATGCCCAGCAGTGTCATTCTTCTAACGGAAGCTGCGCCGCGACGAGACGTACTAGGCACTGTGCATGGCGCCGGGAGTACCTTGAGCGCTCTCTCGAGTGCGGTAGGTCCTGTCATCGGCGGCATGCTTCTGGCCAAAGGCATAGATATTGGCGTCATTGGTCTTGTATGGTGGAGTTGGCTCCTGCTGGTCGCGCTTGTAGCTCTCGGATGGAGTTGCGGTCTAGAGATTGAGGAAAAGGGTGAAGAAGCTAAGCTTGAAACCCAGCTTGAATAGCCGCGATCTCTGTAACCCTTCTGAACATTGCTTTGCAACGGAGAAGGAATCGATAGTATTCTAACGCGAAAACACATTCCTATCGATCACTGCTGGTAGAGTTGCTCTGTTTTCCGACGAACGAAAAAGTGTGGCTTCTTTCATTGTTACTGCTAGGAAGTCTCGTATCTCAGCGCCCCCACACGCAAAGGCCAAGATACGCCCTACATACGCCGCCTTCTAACATAGTAAATTGTAAGTTGCGAGCAAGAAAGTTATGTATTCTCTTAGTGGCAGGAAAAGGCGCAAGCCCCCGCGCGCCGGCTCCCCACGTTTTCCCGCTAGTCTTACACCTGCAACCACTATCGCAGCTCACCATTGTTGCTAAAGAACGACGCAAAGATACCGCAAAGTATCAAATTAATTTTACGCGCATGAGGGTTGTCTCTCCAGTGGATGGAAATGCTCTTCTCAGGTCCAGGGTAGCAGCCTATGAAATCCGGCAATGCTAGATTCGCTCGGAAGCCTTGTAGAGATGTTCGCATGCACATTCATTCCACGGCGCCTCCCGGATCGGAAAGCGGAGGCGCGATGTCAACGCAGGTCTCACGGCATTCACCATATTCGTACTTAAGCTTTGCTCTATCAGCACCGTGCTCGCGCGAAGTTACTTCTCCATCTACACTGGCCGCGACCAGCTCATGACGAGCGACCACACACCATGACCTCCTTCCTCATCCGCGACGTCCAAGTCTTCACCGGCGAAGACACCATCCCAAACGGCTATGTCCATGTATCTGATGGCAAGATCAAAGCAGTAGGGCCCATGTCCGCCATCCCCGAGCTCTCGATCCCGACGCACTCTCGACCAGGCCACACCCTCCTGCCCGGCCTGATCGACGCGCACATCCACGCCGACATGGCGAACCCAACAGCCCTCCCCCAGGCCCTCCGCTTCGGCGTCACCACCGTTTGCGAGATGCACAACGAGCTCGCGAACGTGGTGAAGCTCAGGAAACAAGCGCGTGAACCCGACACGGCGGCGTACAAGACCGCGGGGCAGGCCGCAACCATCGAAAACGGGTGGCCGATCCCCGTCATCACGGCGCACGACAAGAGCGCCGAGACGGCGGCCGAGATCGCAAAGTGGCCGAAGCTGTCCTGTAGAGAGGACGTGGTCGAGTATCTAGACTGGATGGAAGCAGAGATGCAGCCCGATTACATCAAGCTGATGCACGAGTCTGGGACGAGCATGGGGTGGCCTTTAGCCAAACCCAGCGTCGGCCTCCAGCGCATCATCGTCGACGAGGCCAGCAAGAGAGGCCACCTCACCGTCGCGCATGCTACCTCGTTGCAGGATACGCTGGAGGTGCTGGAGGCGGGGGTGCATGGGCTCACGCACACCATCTGCGACCAGCCGCCGACGCAGGAGCTCGTGGATGCGTATAAGCGGCGGAATGCGTGGGTGAATCCGACGCTGGCGACGATGGGGAGTCTCACAGGCGAGGGGAGGGAGCTGCAGGATCGGTTTGCGCATGATCCGCGCGTGAAGGGACTCATCGACGAGTCTGCAGTACATAATTTGTGCAACTGCATGGGTTTCGCGGCGCAGCATGGGAAAGTCGAGTATGCGTACGAGAGCGTGCGGATGCTGAAGGAGGCTGGTGTCGATATCCTGTGGTGAGTTGCCTTATCTACGAGACCTGATGAGCAGGCTTCATGTCTGACTATGCACAGCGGCAGCGACGCTGCCGGTCCCGCGGTTGGCACGGCCTTCGGCCTATCCATGCACCAGGAGCTGTACGTCTACGTCCACAAGATCGGCATGACGCCCGCCGAGGCACTCCGCTCGGCGACCAGCCTTGTTGCGAAGCGCTTCAAGTTTGCGGATCGCGGGAGACTGGCCGAGGGCCTGAATGCGGATTTGCTGCTCGTAGAGGGCGATCCTTTGGCCGACATTAATGCAACGTTGAACATCCGGGGGGTGTGGCGTGAGGGCCGGATGTGTAGTGTTCATCAGGGGAAGTTGGAGGAGTGAGATGATTAGGATGGTGGAAGGGGATGTAGCTGGACTACGTTGAGCGCTCGGACAGGTGGTGCGGATGAAGGTAGAGGCATTATTGTTCGCAAGGATGCTACTAGAATTTACTCTTGTTTCTCGTCACGGTCAGGGTGGGCAGGGCGCCCGCTTGCGTCACAGTGAGGGTTGATGCTGCGCCCCGGTGTTTTCACTGTCAGTGTCGACGCCAGGCAGGAAGATGGCGAGACGGGATTGCTAGTGGTGGAAGGCTTGACTGACGATGAAGATGGCGCGGCAGAAGAAGGGGGTGAGACCGAAGAGGAGGAGCTGGAAACGTTGTCGTTGTACCCAGGCATGGAGTAAATTGGTCCAGGGGAAGTGGATGGCAGTACCGAAGAGGACGGACTGGGGATGCTGTATCCTGGGGTCGGAGAAGACGGCTTGCTGGAAGAGTGTCGAGGAGAGGAAAATGACTTAGTTGCCGGGAAAGAGGTAGAGCTTGCAACGTTATAGCTTGGAGTTGAGGATGACGGGGTGATAGAAGATGAGGGCTTGGCTGAAGAAGATGGTTTGACAGAAGACGATCGGACGGCCGAAGATCGCGGCAAGGTACTGATGGGTGTGTCAGTTGAGAAGTACGGCTCTCATCATCTGAGACGTACCATAGTCAGAATCGTATCCGTTGCCATATCCCGTGTCGTACTGGGCCTCGGCAGCGGCTAGCATGGCAAGAGTAACCAATGCGTGGAACTTCATCTTGACGAATTGTTGTAGCGAGTGATAAGTCCATTAGTTTCAAGGCTGCAGGATGTTGAGCGCTGAACTTGTGGTATAGCTGCAGATATAAGTACACATCCGTCCAGAATATTGGCTTCGCGACTATGTCGCTCCATGCCGAACACTCTTTGCAATGTTCCCGTCGATGCCGACGCCTTCTCATTTGGTGATTCTTTGTCGCCGGACACGATTCCTTTCGCAAAGCTTCCATATAAACAATGGGCACCTCCATCTGCAATTTCCCGTCAACAATGAACGCGACCTCTTTGTGCGCGAGGTGCGCAGGCCGTTTGTAGGTCGTGGCAGCCACTGTCGAACATGCCAGGAATGGACCTTATAATTTCGCTAAGCATTCTCTCCACCGTGGAGACTACAACTGTGCTCTTATTCCTTTGGGCTAGCCGCCAGCAGTACCAAGGCTGCATCTTGCATCGCTCTCCCAGTGATTCCTGCTATCCCTTCGTTCGTCAGCAAGCCATGTACGTTTCGAGTGCATCTTCAGGTCTAAGTGAATACCATGAATTCCAAGAAAATACCAACTACTGCAAGGGATATACCGTGACGCGAGGGGGGAATATATGTCGGGGGTCATGATGCGTGAATATCCACAAACGCCAGCAAACCCACCAGAACCGATAGGAAATCCGTTTGGTGCTCCTCCACATGAAACCGGTTCCAGCCACATGGCCAAAGAAAGCATGTCCCGATCGTAACCACCTTGTAACGCCAAATAGACCAACCCACTGAAGGTGGTGACACAAAATGCAAATGTGGTGGAGTTGAAAGCCAAAACCCAAGACTAAGCTCCCGGCCAGTCTCAAAGTGCCATACTGAAGTCTGGATACCATTGTTCCTCGGACGCGGCGATGCGAGTGCTCCATGTAATTGAGCTTCGTGTGTTTTGCAGCCTCTTTAAGCGACAAAGAAGTCGTTAGGAACGGATGTGAGGAGAACCACAGCGCCTGCTGCACCGATGAGACCGGAGGCCACGTAGGATGCAGCTTTGGTGAGGAGAGATCGCGGTCGCTTCTTGGGACGCTGATCGATGGCATTGACTGCTTCGACCGCTGTCGCATCGGGAGCAGTGGCACCCGCCGGTGCCTGCGCAGCAGGCATGGGTTCTTCTTCAGGGCCTTCCACAGCCTCATCCAAGACTTCGGCCTTGCGTTTCAAGCCCCCAGTGACCGAGGTCGGCGTGGGTGGCTGCTGCGTGACGTCCTCGACGATTTCACGGATCGACACCTCGGTTCGGCGCACTGGGGGTGACGAGAACTCGGAAGACGGCGCGGGCGGTGGTGTCTGCACACCCGAGATTGGAAGTGCGGCAGAGCTCTTGGACTGCTCCCATGGATTCTCTACTGCCGACGAGTAAGAGTGCGGTGCGGCGTACGGGTGGGACAAGAATTGTTCAGCCGGGCCAGAATAATTCCCTACAAAGTGGGGCGAGTAGGCGGCAGGGAAGTTGGACGCGTTTGCCGCTGCGGAGGAGTTAGAGCAAGGCGATTTTTGGAACAGAAACAAAGACATAGACTTACGCGGGGAAAACGAGCTGGTGTAGTCAACCATCGAGGGCCACATTGGGCGGGGAGCTGCAGGGCGAGGTGGTAGAGGTTCCATGCCGTCGAGATAAGTGCGATGGTAGGAGTCAGAGAAGACGTCGTTCGATGTGAAGTATGTGTCTGGCAGCTTGGGCGCCTCGCCTTCGGTCGTGAGCAGTGTCGCAGGCCCAGAGTTTACAAATGGCGCGGGAGGGGCAGGCGGCGCAGTAAGACCCAACTCGGAGCTGTCGTTGCCAAAATCTATCGTGGTCGAGGCACCGCTCAAGCCCTCTTGAGTCTCGGGAGAAACGGGGCGAACCTCAGAGCTGATCTTCTGGCTGTCTTGCTCTTGTCGAGCAAACATCAGACGGGTCTTGTTCTGCTGCTCCAGAAGCTTGATCTGCATGGAAAACGGTGAAGAGGCGGAACCCTCCTCTTCCTCTTCGCCATCGTCCTCTTCGGCCAGTTCCATGTCGCCATCTGATTGACTCTCGTCAGAGTCAGCCGAGGCGATGCCGTACCTGTCTAGCTGAGACACATTTTCGTCCTCGCCGGAAGAGATGGAGGCAGCATCGCCCTCTGAGAAGACATCGTCCCCAGAAATATATCCATGTCCCTTGGGGTTAGCGGTGGGCAGATGCTCGGGGTAGAACATGGGGTCGTCGTCATCTTCATCACCATCATCGGGCGATGGCGAGCGTTCCTGCGCGTCGTGACTAGAAGCTAGAGGAAGAGCTACACAAACTCAGTACGGCGTGTCAAGACGATGTGCGTAGGTGACTTACTGGTCTCCTGGAGGTGCTTGTCGAGCTCGTCGTCGTCGAACTCGTTGTCGTTGCTGGCATTGGCACGAACCTCGGGAACATGGTCCGCATCTTCAGTCTCGACAAGGCGTCGCTCATTGACGTGGTCGATGTCGATGGTGAGGGGGTTTGTCTGGGTGCCGTAGCTGGGTGGGCAGCTCAACTCGTCGTCCACCTCGACATCTTCGTCGTCCGAGGATTCCGGGACTGTGATGCCGTTGGGGTACGAGGGCAGGGAGGACTCGAAGGTGAACTGGCGTGCGGTATAGAAGACTGGGCAGGTGTTAGCAGCGGAGCGAGGGTCGGACGGGCGGTGGAGCGTACGCTGCTCGCGGGTGACGTTGGCACCGAACTGCAGGACATCGCCGTTGTTCAGGCGCTGGGCCTTCAGAGGGTCCAGCCTGACGCCGTTGACCATGGTGCCGTGCATGGAACCCTTGTCTTGGATGCACACGCAGGCTGCTGGCGGAGGCGTTGCTGTGAGCACGGCGTGCTCGCGGGAGATGGTCGGGCTGTCGATGAAGGCGTTGGCAGGGCCGACCATGAGCTCTGGCTTGGCGGCGTTCTTGGAGGCGCGGCCGATCTGCACCATGCTCCCAGGACGGAGCGTGAAGGTGCGGGTCGTGTACTCGTCGAGCTTGTCCGAGGAACGGAGGGTGATGTCGATGGCTGCGGCGGCGTTAGCAAGCGGCTCTCTGGCCACTGGACACGGTACCGGCGCACGAGGGCACTTGCCTCCGGAAGCCGCCATGGTGCTGGGAAGCAGGTGCGGGTGCTCAGAGGATGTGCGGAGGGGTGAGCGGGCGACGGGGTGTGACGGTGCTGGGGCGACGAGCGGGCGGGGTCGGCTGGCTGGCGGAGCGTTGGCCTGGGTGAGGAGGCAGCGCCTGGGTGGTGCGTCCGGGGCCCAACAAGTCAGCCTGGCAGCGTTGGCAAGCGCAGCAGCTCGCAGAAGACGCCAGGCTGCGGGGCGAGCGAGGCTCTTGTACGGCGGGCAAGAAGGTGCGGCCTCTCGCAGCCGCACGAGCGCGGTAGCTGCCTGCGACGCCGCCAGGCTTATCGCTTATCGCCCTGCAGCACCGCGCTGGGGAAATGCCCTAGCGGCTCAGCCTGCGTCGCCCTGCCGGCGGTGCCCCACCCGAGTCTCTGGCGAACTTTTGCTTGCGCAACGACGCTGCCCACGCCTCGCCTCCGTGACTCACCCGCACACGAGCATGCCCGCCTGCTGCACCCCCGGACGGTAGCCCTGATCCCCAGCTTGCGCCCGCAAGCACCCTCCCAAATGGCGACCGCAACCGTCACCGCGACCGACGCCCGCCACGCCAAGGAGCAGGTCGTCGACAAAATCCCCGCCCGCATCAAGCACATCCAGTTCGGCATCTACTCGAATCCCGACGTCGTCAACCAGGCGGTGCTCGAGGTGTCGGACCGCAATGTCTACGACCTCACCACCACCGCCGACAATGCCCGCTCCCTCACCGAGAACGGGCCCATGGACACGCGCATGGGCATCTCCACCAAGGTGGGCAAGTGCACCACCTGCGGCGAGGGCCTGAACGAATGCAACGGCCATTTTGGCCACATCAAGCTTGCGCTGCCTGCCTTCCATGTGGGATACCTCAAGCACATCATCGAAGTGCTCAACTGCATCTGCAAAGACTGCTCGCGCGTGCTGCTGGACGTCCCGGAGCGGAGGAAGCATCTGCGCACCATGCGCCGCCCAGGCATGGACAACCTGCAGCGGACCGCACACGCCAAGAAGATCATGGAAGAGTGTCGGAAGAGGAAGCATTGCCCCTACTGCGGCGCACTCAACGGCACCGTGCGCAAGGTCCCTGGACATCCTCTCAAGGTCATCCACAACCGCTACGACGCCTTCCTGCGCTCTACCGCCAAGACGAAGAAGACACCCCTCGGACGGAGAGAATTCGAGCAGTCTTTCGAAACAGCGAGAGCAGCCAACAATGAGGTTGACAAAAACTTCAAAAAGGCAGTCGATGACATGCACCCGCTGCGGACCCTCAACCTCTTCAAGAAAATTTCGCCCGAAGACTGTGAGCTGTTGGCCATGATTCCTGAGGACGCCCGCCCAGAGATGCTGATCTGGGAATATATGCCTGTACCACCCGTGGCTATCCGGCCTTCCGTCATGCAGGAGGCAGGAGCAACCGAGGACGACATCACCAACAAGATCGGTGACATCTGCCACATCAGTAGCATCATCCGAGCCGGGCTTGCGCGCGGCTTCCCTCTCCAGATACTCATGGAGCAGTGGGACTTCTTACAACTACAAATCGCCATGTACATCAACAGCGAGACGCCGGGCTTGAAGCAGCAGGGACTCCAAAAGACGATGCGCGGCTTCTGTCAACGACTCAAGGGAAAGGGTGGTCGATTCCGGCAGAATCTGTCTGGGAAGCGAGTCGACTTCTCAGGTCGCACCGTTATTGGTCCCGACCCTAATCTCGCCATCGATGAGGTGGCGGTGCCCCAGCGTGTTGCAAAGAATCTGACATATCCCGAAAAGGTCACCAGATACAACATGGTGAAAATGCAAGGGCTTGTTAAGAGGGGCCCCTTCGTCCACCCTGGCGCGAACAACATCATCAAGCTCAACGGACGCTCTATGGCGCTGAGCATTCTGGCACGCGATACGACAGGTCAAAAGCTCAAGGATGCTTCTGATCGGTTGCAGATTGGCGACATTGTGGAGCGTCACCTCGAAGATGGTGACATAGTGCTCTTCAACCGTCAACCCTCCCTTCACAGGCTTAGTATCCTCAGTCACCGCGCCAAAATTCGACCCTGGCGGACATTCCGACTCAACGAGTGCGCCTGCAATCCTTACAACGCTGATTTTGACGGCGACGAGATGAACTTGCACGTGCCCCAAACCGAAGAAGCCCGGACAGAGGCGACTGAGCTCATGGGCGTCAAATACAATCTAGCCACCCCCAAGAACGGAACACCACTCATTGCTGCCATTCAAGATTTCATAACAGCAGCATACCAACTCAGCAGCAAAAACAACTTCTTCGACCGAGGAACCTTCACTCAAATTTGCAACTACATGTTCGCGGGAGAGGGCGCGTTCGATCCTTCCACGGGCAAAAAGCACGCTATCGAACTACCGCCACCTACAGTCTTGAAGCCGCAGGCTCTCTGGACCGGTAAACAGGTCTGGAGCGTTCTCATGCGTCCTTTTAGGGACTACGGAGGGCGCGATAGGCCTGTCTTGGTCAATCTCGAAGCAAGATGTAAACAGTTCAAGGCCAAGGCAGGCGTCGCGGACGACCTCAACGAAGACGACGCGTTCCTGGTCATCCGGAACTCCGAAGTCATGTGCGGTTGCTTCGACAAGGCCACAGTCGGTGACGGAAAGAAAGATTCCGTGTTCTACGTCATCATGCGTGACTTTGGAGAAGACTATGCAGTCCAAGCCATGAATCGACTTGCAAAGGTTTCCGCCCGCTGGCTCACCAACAACGGATTCTCCCTAGGCATCAATGATGTTACACCCGGAGACAGACTGAATCAGAAAAAGCAAGCTCTCATCGACAAGGCGTACGCGGAATGCGATGTGTTGATCCAGCAGTACAAGGCAGGCACGATTGAGCGCATGCCGGGCTGCGACGCTTTGACAAGTATGGAGAACAAGATTGGTGGTATTCTGTCTGCAGTCCGTGCGGCTGCTGGTGAGGTGTGTTTCGAGGAGCTTAGCAGATGGAATGCGCCTCTGCTCATGGCCAAGTGCGGATCCAAGGGTTCGAACATCAACGTCTCCCAGATGGTTGCTTCCGTTGGTCAGCAGATGATTGGCGGTGCGCGTGTCGCCGATGGATTCCAGCACAGAACACTTCCGCACTTCCCGAAGGCTGCTCGTCAACCCGTCTCGAAAGGTTTTGTCAGCAACAGTTTCTTTTCTGGCCTGACGCCTCCAGAGTTCATCTTCCACGCTATGAGTGGACGTGAAGGACTTGTCGACACTGCGGTCAAGACAGCCGAAACAGGTTACATGAGTCGAAGACTGATGAAGTCGCTCGAAGATCTGTCCAAGCAATACGACAACACTGTCAGCAATTCTTCTGGGACGGTCGTGCAGTTTCAGTACGGAGCCGACGATCTTGACCCCGTCGATATGGAGGGCAAGGCCGCCCCGGTGAACTTCGTTCGTACCTTCACCCACGCAGTTACTATAACTTGGAACAACGCCGTTCCCAGCCTTACGCCCAACGCAGTACGAGAGTTCACTGAGGCGAGGCTCAATAAGAGGCGGAACGCTAAAGACCTCCGTCGCATGAAGCTCGACCAGGTTACTGAGCTTGACTTCAACGACGAGACCGACATTGGCCTCGACGACAAGGACCCCGAGCGTGCCTTCTTAAACGACGTGCAGAACTTTGTCTTTAAACAGGCGGACAAACTGGAAAAGACGCTAGCTGATCTAGGACTGCCTGATCCATCCAACGCCACCAGCGAACGATCTGACAGTGACACTGCGAGGTATGGTCTGGCAGACGGTATTGCCAAGATATCAGCGCAGGCGCTCGAGACGTTCATCGAGCTTTGCCTCACCAAGTATGACAGGTCCAAGGTGCAGCCAGGCCACGCTGTAGGTGCTATCGGTGCCCAGTCGATCGGAGAGCCGGGTACCCAGATGACGCTCAAGACTTTCCATTTTGCCGGTGTCGCCGGTATGTCCATCACCCAAGGTGTTCCCCGTATCAAGGAAATCATCAACGCGTCCACCGCCATCTCCACGCCAGTCATCGCATGTCAGTTGTCCAACCCGGACCTGGAATCCGCCGCGAGAATCGTCAAAGCCCGCGTGGAAAAGACATACCTGAAGGACATCATTACTTACATTGAAGATATTTGGCACCCAGATGGTTCCGCGCGCATCAACATGGGTCTCTGCGAGGAAACGATTAGAAGTCTCTCGCTCGATCTCCACGACCACGATATTATCGCGGGAATCAACAAGCACAAGCCGCTCAAATGGGGCAAAGCCGGCGCCAAAGTCACCATCAAGAACGGCAAGACCGTCACAATCTTTATCAACGACCCAAAGTTCGAGAAGAAGCCCGCCGCAAAGTCGACAAAAACCATACAAAAGGAGCACTTCGAGCGCGTCCAGCAGGTCAAAACGCTCGTCCTCGATGCTGTCATCAAAGGCTTCCCCGACTGCGTGCGCGCCATCATCAAGAAGGAGACCTCGCCCAACGCCCGCGGCAACTACGAGTGCCAGCTCCTGGTCGAGGGCTACGGCCTCAAGGACTGCATGACGACCCCCGGCATCGAGCCCTACCAGACCAAATCCAACCACGTCATGGAGGTTAACCAGGTCCTCGGCATCGAGGCCGCGCGCGCCACCATCGCGGCGGAAATCGGCTCCGTCATGGGCTCCATGGACATCGATCCCCGCCATATGGCGCTGCTGGCCGACGTCATGACGTTCAAGGGCGCGGTGTTTGGCATCACGCGGTTCGGCCTGCAGAAGACGAGGGACAGCGTGCTGCAGCTTGCGAGCTTCGAGAAGACGCCCGACCATCTGTTTGAGGCAGCGGCGAAGGGGAAGATTGACAACATCGATGGTGTGAGCGAGTGCATCATCATGGGGCAGAGTGTCAAGCTGGGCACGGGGAGTATGGAGGTGTATCGGCCGCTGGAGTTTGGGGAGGGTGATATTCAGGTGAAGCCGACGATGTTCGAGGCCGGGTGGGATGCGTTGTAAAAGCAGGTGTATAGCATGGTACGGCGTTGGGCAGGCGTTTTACCTTTTTGCAGCATAGCGACGGATATCTGGACGAATGAGCATCGAATCGAAGAGCATGTACACGAATATTGAGAATGGGATCTGACTGCATCACAACGCTGACCTATCAAAAACAAAATGTTGCATTGTAACCCATATGAACGGCACGTGCTGTGGTCTGCTTAACAAGCCAGCATTGCCATCCCAGCGTTGCTGATGATGCCATGCGCGCCAGTGGTTCTGCACGCATTCGACTGCTCTGCTTTCGAGGTCCTCCGTGTGCGTGACGTTTCATTCATCTTTCGCGATGTCTCCCAAGATGCGGGGATCTGTCCTGTGCGTGCAGTGGAGTCGGGTAACAACTCCACACGCAGGCGGGGGGAGGGCTGTCTTGCCCGGCCCACGATATCCAGGTCTAACATATCCCAGGCACCAGACCGCATGCCGATGGCCGTTTCCTCCCATGCCAATGCACTGAAACCGAATTGTTGTCCTCCTCTTACCGGCCTTCCCCTGGTGAAGGCTTTGATACCATTTCTCCATCTCCATCTTGTATGCGTCCTTGCATCCTTTTCAGTCCAAGCCAGTCGTGTCGTACGCCCTTCGATATGCCATTCTTCCAGCAGAGAGTCGAGGAAAGTGGAGTCCGTGCCGCCCACCGTTCCCGCGCAGTAGCGATGTAGAACACAGCCAGGTGCCTTTCCCGAGTGTGGCGACTGAAGACGCTAACGCTGACGCCTCGAGTGGGCAACGGTGTGATCGGTCGGCAGAGAACACGGTCGGAACGAACAATTTCCCATGCACGGCCGTCGAAGCGCAGCACAGCATAGTAAAGTCCCCACTCAATACTCAACTCTCCCATTTGAATTGCGACAGAATTACGGAAAAACCAATCAACCAAAACCAAGCGCCCCACCGCTCACCAAGTAAACCGCATCAAGTTCGGATTCAACACCACGGGCACCAGCGCATGACTCACCACCACACACGCGAGCGGATACACGGGCGTGAAGAACCGGATCCGCCACATCTCGTCCAGTCCATACGCGCAGTACAGCATCGCAGTCGCGACGGCGCCGCACCAGAGGAACGTCCACTTGAACTTGCGCAGCACGACGGGCACCTCTTCGAAAAACGGGAGGAGAGAGACTTCCTTGGCCGTGGCGCCCCAGGACATATCCAGGTTGAGGAAGTGCCAGAGCAGCGCGTGGCTGATGTGGAAGGAGATACCGCCGAGGAAGATGACTAGGAGGGGGACCCAGGTGAGATTCTCGATGAGGTTGCCGTGGAGGGAGCCCTCGTTGTTGCGGTACCGCATCAGCGCCAGGGCGATATTGCCCAACGCGGAAAACACGCAGACAATGGAAAAGTAGACTTTGAAGCTGTCGATGTAGTAGTGGTCGAGCATACCGTTGAACCAGCCGATGAGGAAGTAGTTGCTGAGGGTGAGCAGCCAGGCCGAGCCCAGCGCATAGTAGGTTCCGATGTAGGCGATAATTGTGAGCTTGGAAGGTAAAGGGATGCCCGAGGTCAGGAAGCGGAGGAAGAGCGGGGTGAGCGGACCGCGCGTGGGCCAGGACGAAAGGGGGTGGAAGATAAGCTCGTTGCAGCCGTAGGCGTATCTGCGACGATATGTCAGTGTTCTAATTTGGCTACAAATAGGGGAGGGATGGAAGGGGGTGAGGGAAGGGCGAACTCACTTCTCCCACCGATTTAACTCATCATACACCGTCAAACTCACGCCCTCCTTGAACCCATCCCCCTGGTACGCCGCGAGCCGGACAATATACCCCACGTTCTGCAGCCGCAGCGCCATGTCGAAGTCCTCGCTCACCGTCTCCTCTGACCAGTACTTCTCGACCTCTTCATCCTTTGTCTCGAAGACCGGCTGCTGTATCGCCCTTTCGGTAACTTCGTCCAGGATCGGCTCCCCCGTCTCAGGATCAACCACATCCTCCAGAACCAAGTTTTGTTCCTCGGTTTCGTCCCGCACAGGCAGCACCATGCGCTCCGTCGTCTTGTACGCAATCTCCTGCACCGCGGACCACCTCAGAACAGCATTGTGCCCAACAAAGGGCGCGACGTCGCCGTTGGATACCGCGAACTTGATCTGCGTGTACACGAGGTTGGTGAAGAAGGTGATGCCGCGCTCGAAGAAGCTCGTCGTCACGTTCATCACGCCCGACGCAAACTGCAGGATGGCGACGTCACGGCACTTCTCCATCTCACTGACGGCCTCAAGCAGGCAGTCCGCCGGCACGCGCGTGTCAGAGTCCACGACGAGGATGTAGTCCCCGATGCGGATGTTGCCGTCGGCCCACGTGCCGTTCTGATCAATGATGGCCGCGAGCTCTGCGCTGTATGCGTCGTTCTCCTGCTGCTGGCTCCAGTCGTTGTTCTCGCGCTGCCAGTCGTAGCGGGGGCCCGTCAACTGCTTCTCGACATCCGTGCTCACGCGCAGCCCATAGTTCATGTTGCTCGCCTTCTTGAACTTTCCGCGGCGGTTGTGCAGCGGTTTGTGCTCGATCCTGCCGTCAGGATTGTGCGGCGGGCGCGCCACCCACCCGATATTGTTCTCGTCGAACCACGTCTGGCGCTCCTTGGCCTCCTCGTCGGACATCATCTGCATGCCGTCGTCGTTAACGAAGATGTTTGCGCTTCCGCCCTGCATCTCGTACGTGGAGATGGCGGCCTTCAGCGAGCGCAGGGTGGGCGCGATGACGGTGCGAAGGTTCTCGCGGAAGATGGGCATCTGGATGGTGATGTGGGGCAGTTCGGTCGCGCATAGGCGGAACGGCGCTTTGCCCGAGTAGACTTTGGTGTTGAGCTTCATGTGGCCGACGCAGCCGACGATCTGGGCGAAGTTGCCAACGAGCGCCTGGAAGAAGAATAGGCCGAGCCAGAGCTGCGGGATGACACAGAGCAGGAACAGCAACCGCTTGAAGCCCCCGTCCATGGCGATCTCAATGCATATCTGTCTCCAGCCGCCGCCAAGGGCAGTGAGCACGAGGATCAAAGTGGAGGCGGTGAAGAAGGGCTGCCAGATGACGATTGAGCGTCGCTCATCCTTTTCGCTTTCTACATGGATGCCTTGCCAGTGGAAGTATGTATTTTTCGGATCGTCCCTATCGAGCTTGTCGTTGAGTGGTGGGCCCTGGCAAACCATGTTGAACAGTGCATCATCGATGTCAGCTGCACGCTTCACGAGCATGTGCGGCTGGTCTTCCCAGACGACGAGCATCCTCTTGGACAGCACGAACGCGGCGGACTGGTGCTTCTGGCAGAAGGGGAGTGCCTCGATATCGGGAATAACTTGGAGACGAACGCCCTCGTTGATCTGGACAAAAGGGATCTCGCTGTCGCTGAGAAGCATCTCAATGACCTTGGTCTTGATTGTCATAGCTGCCTAAGGTATGTTAGCGACAAGCCCTCCGTCGATTACATGCAACCGTTCTTACCTTGACATTCAGCTGGTGTATAGCTTCGAAGGTCATTGAGCCATCGTACTCCAGCGTCTCGGGACAAGTGATGTACGACCCCCTGTTCTTCTTCAAGAAGACACCTTCACCTGGGGCGCCGGTCGTCCAGAGCTTTTCTTCCTGTTTCATATGTATAAAGTTGGCTACCATGCCAAACTTGGCATCCTCGCTCATTCCCGGCGCTGCATTGTGAAAGTCGGCCAGCAGACTAGGAGGTCGTGTGGAGTCGGTAGAACGTGAGGAGTCGGAAGGGACGTTGAGAGACGAGTGTCTCCCGGATTCAGGAACACTTAGCTGGTCGTCTGTGGCCTGCTCAGGCTCAGAGCGATCATCGGGATCACCGTTACTTTCTTGGTCTAAAGCTAGCTCGGGCGCCTGGTCTGCAGCTGGTTCGGGTCTCCGTCCCCTCCTGCGAAAGGAATTGAAGAAGCTCGCCATCAGAACGGGGAACGTCGTACAGCCAGAAGACAATGGTAGACTCCCTCCCACCCACCACCGGATGATAGAGGAAAAGTATCAAATGGTGGTAGCTGCAAGCTAAAGAGAGAGTTTTCAAAAAGCAAAGGTTGAAGGGACGGAAGGAAGGATTGTGGGCGGCAAGAAGATGAAGTAGCCGAAATCTCTTTGTGTGGTATATTGATGGTGCTGCGGGTTCATCGGTTCCGACATAACATCGGTCGGTCAACGGTGGAGCTGTCTTGTTTGACGGGCATGAGTGCACCTGACTTGGCATATTCTTTCAGAAGTGTTGAGGTCCTATCGCGTTTCCTTTTGTAAGTAGGGGGGATTAGTGGCGTGCAAGGCACGTTGAATTTTGCTATTGTGTCTGGTTCCCCCTTATGGAGACGAAGTAGCGGAAGACTATAATGCGAAGTGGCCTCGGTGGATTGCTAGGGCTTGAAATACACGGGTGCGTGTGGGTATCTGGTGTTTGTTGGCCAGCCAGTTCCAACGAACCGAGGGGACTCAGCATTAACCTTGACAGACATCTCTGCGGGCGCCCGATACTCGATAAGTCGCATACGCGCGCAGGTTTGAAGCATAGCCGAAAGATTCGCGCAAGTGGCATGGTAACTAAGTGAATTCATACATTCTTCCTGCGCGGTGTCATCTACGCTATCATTGTTAGCAAGCTTTGATTAGCGTCAGCTCCATAAAGACTATGGTGTTGGCGCGGCGGGTCCTGAGAAACGTTGAACTCGCACAACAGCCCACTTCGGCCCGGGACCATGCTGCTTAGGAGAACCATCTCGAAGCTAATCGAACATCGTCTTGTACATTTATGATATCCTTCGAGCTCGAGAGTCGTTGTAGCAGAACTGAAATTTGTTCATCCAACACTTGGCGCTCACTATCGACAACCGTACGCCAACCCAACCTTTTCAACGCCGGATAGGAAATCAAAGCATGAACCATGCGAGCTGTCCTGAAATGGCGCACGTCCTAATCCGCAAGCCTGCAGCTGTCAGATGGTGAAGGAGTGTGGGTGAGTTTTCGCACCTGTAGCTAACAAGCGTGTCGACGCGATGATTGCTCGTGCTGAAACTCCGCAGCTGCACCTTCTCGCCGTTCTTGATTTCCTTGGCATCGCTGTCGCCCCATTCGAGTGGAACCTCGGAGTCTGCGTCCGCGTAGACAAGCACGTTGAAGGTGCAATTACCGTCCAGCATCGGCAGAAAGGTGACTGAAGCTGTGATCTGGCGGAATATTGACTGAATTTCAGCTTGAATCTCCGTCTCGGTCTTCTCTTCAGGAGCGTCGTTCGCACTGTATCTCATGTCAGCTCCGGCGCCAAACGAAGATGGCAATCTGGACCCACGCTGGCACTGAGTTCTCCTTGTCATTTGTCTTCTTAGACGATTTCGACTTTGAGTTTTTGCCGAATATCTGAACCTGCGCCCGCGTTAGCTATGAGAAGCATTGTTGCTGGAGGATTGCTCACATCGAACTGCCACCGCTCGACGTGCTCGCCTGTCTCCTTGCTCGTGATGACGATGACCAGCTTAGAGATCTTGCCACCGTACATCCAATCTTTGAGCTGCGACATGATCTTTTTGATGTAGGCCTTGACCTGGTCATCGGCCGTGACCATCATGGTCAAGCCATACTTCTTTACCCTGGGCAATCGTCAGTGGTGCTGCTGCCGTGCATTGCGCACGGCACTCACGCGGTAAAGTCCTCGGCGGGATATACGCCTCGCTGGAATCTTTTGTGCGTTAGCAGTGACGGGGATTGGCATGTTGGAGTCCGCACAATATGGTGTTGATAGAGTACTCGAACTGCAATTGGGATTAGCGTGTGTTCACGATAGCATCGTAGCAGGCGTGACTCACGAACTCGTTGACGACCTTGGAGGAACCTGAGAGCGGGTCAGCTACACGATTTACAGTGATACAGCGTAGGATGGGCATGGGGATCCACCAAAGCTTCCCAGGTAGAGCGGGCGGCTTACCCTTCAGGGCGAGCTTGTGGACTTTCGACGAGTCCTTGCTCGAGGAGGACTTTGATTTGGAAGAGGTTCTGGGCTGCGACATGTTTGCGTTGTGGAGTGTGGAGGCGATGGAGCAGTTTGGGCAAAAGTTTGTTTATCGCCGTGTTGGCGGGGTAACTACGAGCGCACAAGACGCGACACCAAGCCTGCTGGCTGTGCGAGCAATATGGATCAAGAGTGTGTGAGGTCAAGGTCTACTAGGCGTCGTGTCTGGTGCGGGCGGCTGTTCACAATGCGGGGTGGTCTTGATAACGAAGAAGTTGGTGGGTCTGGCGGCGGAGCAGCCCCTGTTTGTCTTCCGAGGTGCTCAGGCTTGATCAGATAAGATTAGATCAGACGACAGCAACTTTTTGCCGGGCGCGACGCGGACGTCCGCAGCCATTCCATCACGGTCCCATGCGAACTCATGCGACCATGCGTCCGTACCGCGAGCAGCCTACTGCGAAGTTGGCAGGGCCGCGCCGTGCGCCCCAATTGCACCGGCCTTGAGCGCGTCCGCCCGCTGGCACGCAGCTACGCGCAGGCATTCCGCGCGCAATCCGAGCTCGAGAAACGCATCGCCGACATCCCCATCGAGCGCTACCGCAACTTCTGCATCGTGGCCCACGTCGACCATGGCAAGAGCACGCTGTCGGACCGCCTGCTCGAGCTGACGGGCACCATCCAGCCCGGCGGCAACAAGCAGTTCCTCGACCGCCTGGATGTCGAGCGCGAGCGCGGCATCACCGTCAAGGCGCAGACGTGCACCATGATCTACCAGCACGAGGGCGAGGACTATCTCCTGCACCTGGTCGACACGCCCGGCCACGTCGACTTCCGCGCCGAGGTGGCCAGGAGCTATGCCAGCTGCGGCGGCGCCCTCATCCTCGTCGACGCCAGCCAGGGCGTGCAGGCGCAGACGGTCGCAAACTTCTACCTCGCCTTCTCGCAGGGGCTGACCCTGGTGCCCGTGCTGAACAAGGTCGACCTCCCGCACGCCGACCCGCCGCGGGTGCTGGAGCAGATGCGCGAGACCTTCGAGCTCGACCCGGAAGCCGCAGTCCTCGTCTCGGCCAAGACGGGAAAGAACGTGCAGGCATTGCTCCCTCAGGTCGTCAAGCACATCCCGGCGCCGGTGGGCGACGTGCACGGGCACCTCCGCCTGCTGCTCGTCGACTCGTGGTACGACGTGTACAAGGGCGTCATCCTGCTGGTGCGAGTCTTTGACGGGCAGGTGCGCCCGGGCGACACGATACGCTCCTTCGCCACGGGGCTGAAGTACATCGTGGGAGAGGTCGGCATCATGTACCCCGACCAGACCCCGCAGACGGTGCTGCGGGCCGGACAAGTCGGCTACATCTACTTCAATCCGGGTATGAAGCGCTCGCAGGAAGCAAAGGTCGGCGACACGTACACCATCCAGGGCTGCGAGAAGCTCGTGCAGCCTCTGCCGGGCTTCGAGGAGCCTAAGAGCATGGTCTTCGTGGCCGCCTTCCCGACGGACCAGGACAAGCACGAGTTTCTCGAGGACAGCATCAACCAAATCATCCTCAACGACCGCAGCGTCACCTTGCAGAAGGAGTCATCCGACGCCCTCGGGGCTGGCTGGCGTCTCGGCTTCCTCGGCACATTGCACTGCTCCGTCTTTGAGGACCGTTTACGCCAGGAGCATGGCGCGAATATCATCATCACGCCGCCATCCGTCCCCTTCAAAGTTGTTTACAGGGATGGCAAAGAAGTTATCGTCACGAACCCCAACGACTTCCCCGACCAAGACCAAGCCCATCTCAAGGTCCAGGAAGTGCACGAGCCCTACGTCCTCACCACCATCACCCTACCCGAAGAGTATCTCGGCGAGGTTATCAAGCTCTGCGAAGCCAACCGCGGCGAGCAGAAGGAACTCACCTTCTTTACCGCCACACAGGTCATTCTGAAATACGATCTGCCCCTCTCGCACCTTGTCGACGACTTCTTCGGCAAACTGAAAGGTGCAACTAAAGGCTACGCGTCCCTCGACTACGAAGACTCGGGTTACCACCGCTCCTCCATAGTCAAGCTCAACCTCCTCGTCAACGGCGCCCCCGTCGATGCTGTCTCCCGCGTCCTGCACACCAGCCAGGTCGACCGCGTGGGCCGCACCTGGGTCGAGAAGTTCAAGGAGCACGTCGACCGCCAGATGTTCGAGGTCGTGATTCAAGCCGCCGTCGGCAAGCGCATCGTCGCCCGTGCGACCATCAAGCCCTTCCGCAAGGACGTTCTAGCCAAGCTGCATGCGAGTGATATCAGTCGCAGGAGGAAGCTGCTCGAGAAGCAGAAGGAGGGCCGCAAGAAGCTGCGGGCCGTTGGTAGTGTCGTCATCGAGCAGGAAGCGTTCCAGAAATTTTTGTCAAAGTAACCAATATACCCATGTTCTCCTCTCCCAAAATTGTCGACTGCTGTATATCGTGTCCTCTTCACACCATCACCATCTCTCTTGTCTCCAGTACAACAAGGATTAAAGTACTCGGTAGATTCGGAAGGCGGAGGACCGCTCCGCTCGCTGCACGAACTCTAAAACACCTCTCGTGGTGCATGTAGCAGGGACCCTAGACTCTCGCTGTCTACGATGTGCAGCTCGCCAATCGTGATCAAATTCTGCCTCTGCAGTGAGGGGCTGGGTTGGATTGGGTTGGATTGACGGGACAGAGATGTGGAAAACCGTTCCGCTCATACAACAAACTCTAAACCACCCAAGCCTCGAGGCGCCTGTCAGACTGGGCATCTCGCCAATCGAGCTCGTATCGGCCAGGCCATTCGTGCGGGCATCCCGCTGCGCAGATGTGCGCTGCGCTCGCGCTAAAGCCGATGACATCAAGATCGAGACAAATCGCAACGTGCGGCTCCACAAAAGCGCGGGCCAAGGTGCGAGATTAGCTCCTCCTAAGCACCTTGTTCCACCTCGCTACCGCGCGTGCCAACGGTTCTTTCCAAACTTTATCAGGCATGAGGCTGCAGGGCCTATAAGTTAGACGGGATGCCGAGGACGGTGACGTCGAGATGGCGGCGGCAACGGAAGAGGCTATCTCCTGCGCGGACTGCGCGAGGACGGTTTCTACACGATCTTTAGAACGGACATTGTAGAAGCATAAGTGCAGGCTGAGCTGAGACGGCCAATTCGTTGTTCTAGCAACACGCGCATCCACAAAATGTTACCTTATATGGGGCTGCGGGGAAAGAGTTTGAAGTCGGCGATAAGTTTGGTTTGCGGGTTGTGTTTCTTGTAAGTCGATAAGATGGGCTCTGTCGATGCGCGCGACTGACTGCTGTAGGTGCTTTGGCTATGCTCAAGGTGTCATGGGAGGGCTGTTGACGGTGCCAGCCTTCCTTGAGAGATTTCCGCAGGTTGACACAATCAACAATGATTCGTATCATAATGCAACAATTCAAGGTAGACTTTATCGAATGCTCTAAGAGGCGACCACATGCTGACGAGTGCAGGTGCCGTCGTGGGAACGTGGAACTTGGGATGCTTCGTCTCGGCCATACTCACCATCTTCTTGGGTGACTACCTGGGACGCAAGAAGACCTTGATGATAGGCCTGGTGTTCTGGGTCATCGGAGAGATCATCCAGTCGTCCTCGTACAGCTTTGGCCAGTTCATTGCCGGCCGTGCCATCGCTGGCTTCGGTACGTTCCGCCTCACCTTCTCTCTTCTTGTGTATCTTCTGACATTTCCAAAGGCAATGGCTTCACCACGGCCACCGTCCCTGCCTACCAAGCCGAGTGCGTCAAGTCCCACCGCAAAGGCACGATTCTCATGATTTCCGCCGGCGCGTTCATCGCCTTCGGTCTCGCCCTCTCCTACTGGGTTGTCTTCGGCTTCGCCTACCTGTCCAACTTCGCCGCCGCATGGCGCGTCCCCATCGCCTTCCAGATCATCTTCGCGCTCGTTGCCCTGGCAATCTTGATAGTGCGAGACTCCCACCAGCACATTGCAAGAATCGACAGCTAACTTCACAAAGTTCATGCCCGAGTCCCCCCGCTGGCTTATCCTTACCGGCCGCGAAGACGAAGCGCTCCGCGTCCTGTCCGCGCTCAACGATGAGGACATTGAGGGTCCCGAGATCCGCGACGAATTTTTGCAGATCAAGGATGCGATCCTCATCATGGCCAAGGGCTCCGCCTCCTCCATGACAAGCAACCGCGAGCGCCGCAACTTCCACCGCATGGTGCTGGCATACGGTGTGCAGGTGTTTCAGCAGATGAGCGGCATCAATCTGGCCCTCCAATATCTCGCGATCATGATGTACACGCAATTCTCGTACGCGGGGTGGCTCGCGCGGCTGCTGGGGGCATGCGCGGCGAGCTTCTACTTCTTGTCGAGCTTCACGGCCGTCGTGGGCATCGACCGATTCTGGGGAAGGAGATGGCTCATGCTGTTTGGTGCTACGGGCATGTGCGCATGCATGGTGCTGCTGACGGTGCTGGGATATCTTTGGCAGGACCGCGGCATGAAAGGCACAAACATCGCGCAGACCGTCTTCCTCTTCGCGTACCTCTTTTTCTTCGCCATGGGCTGGCAGGGCATGGCCTGGCTGTACCAGGTTGAGGTGGTGCCGTTGCGGATCCGCGGGCCTGCGAATGCGCTCTCCACGAGCGCGAACTGGCTGTTTAATTTTGTGTGAGCCATCCTTTACTTACCTCCGCCGCATTATACCATGAACACTGACATGAGACAGCGTCGTCTTCATTGGCCCCATCGCCTTCCACAACATCTCCTGGCGCACCTACATCATCTTCGCAGCCACAAACTTCGCCATCGTGCCCCTTGTTTACTTCTTCTACCCAGAAACCGCCTACCGCTCCCTCGAAGAAGTAGATGTCCTGTTCCACCTCGCCAACGAAGGCCCCGGCAACCCCTGGCTCTCTGTCGTCAAAATCAGCTTGAACGAGCCCCTCTGGTTCGGCAAGAAGGGTGACGCGCCGTTCGATTACGAGCAGAGCGACTGGCACCAGCGCTACGTGCAGCTCATGGGCAGCGGCAGTGGCACGACACTGGAAGGCAGCGGCGGCCTGCACCGCGAGAAGGCTCACGGCAACGGCGGCTCCAGCGGCGGCACCGAAGGGCGCAACACGCCCAATGCTGCCGGTCTGATCGAGCAGGCGATGTCCCACTCGAACAACTCGCCCGGCAGCTCGGCGACGCACTCGTCACTCAGCGAGAAGCGGCATAAGGAACAGTACGCCGCGCACACGGCCGCACACCGCAGCTCCACCGGCACAGGCACCACCGCCGTCTCACTGACACCCAGCAAGCGCCCGCCCCTCCCCGACGAGCCCGTGCATTCATTCCAAAGCGCGCACTCTGCGCATTCAGATCCCAACTGGGCCGGCTCGGCACTCGCACCGCCGCCGCTCCGCGTACCCAGTCGCGACTCCAGTCTTACCGCGCGCTCGAACTCCCTTTCACACTCCCGCTCCCAGTCCATTTCCTACCCCCGCGTCCCATCAGGCGGCATAACGCGCACTGAGAGCGGGCGCCAGACATACTTGCCAGATGGCATCGCCTCGCCTGAAAACTCCCCTGAGTCGCTCTCGGCGTATGAGTCCGAATCTCAATACCGGCTGCATTATCTGCCTGACAGCGTGGAGGCACAGATGCGGGAAGTCCTGGGGCGGTCAGGCGTCGTGCTTGGGGAGGGAGAGAGGGTTATTATTGCAGGGGATGGGAGGGCAGTTGTAAGAGCGGAGAGGGCGGGTTCAAGGAGTAGTAGTTTTAGTCACCGGGTGGCGAGAGATGCGGGGAGGGGGCATTAGGCTCGTCAATTCCTGATCTTTGATAGGTCGGGGTAATGTATAAGGGTTAACTATTTGTGTGTATGATACGATGGAATGGCGGAGGACGGGATAGGATGGTATAAGATAGGATAGGGTGTCCCAAATACGTGTTCATTTTCTTCAGATTTGACATACTTGATTCTGGCGATCTGTAAACTGTCCTGTCTCTTTGACACGCATGTTTCTGAGTGAGTGTCATTTCACGAGCAGTGATGGGTTGGTTTGGCTCGACAGAACTGCTGCAGTGTGGAGGGCACCTGCCAGACGTCTCCAGGACACTTGACAGCCAAATGCGGCCATTGATGCCGCACCCTCAATGACTTCTTTTGTCAACTCTTTTCTCAACTCATCGGACCAAGGATCGCCATCCTGTCGTCTCCGACCATATACCATCATCTCTCAACCCCTTGATTTCTTTGATTGTTGACGCGAATACGTGCCCCGTAACATGGTGGACAAATTGAATTGCGACCTCTCATCCCCTTCAACACATGATCCAGCACCGCTCCCGCCAGACAAGCCTCTTCTGCAGAGCACACCACCCAACACCCCGCCTTCTAGCCTTCCAGCCTGCCAGCCTGCCAGCCACGCAAAATGCGCCAAACCTGCATGCAACAACTCCAGCAAAGAGCGGGCACACCACCACCCTCCACGCGACACAGGACAAAGTAGAGTAATCAAGTGGCTCGATATAGTGTGCATATTTCGGGCCTACCAAAGCAGGACAAACTTCAGCTGGCTTACAGGCACACTACCTCCCTGCCTCCGCTTCCCTGGACCCACCCACCCAATAATCCAGACAGCAAGCCGGTGAAGCCTCGAAAAGACTCACGCGCCTGCCGCGGTCTTGCAAAATTGCCTGACTAAACAACAACAACAAGACCTTGACGACAACAGCAACAGCACCCTGACAACAACACCCGCAACGCACACTCACGTCAGCGGCACGTCTGCTGCACGTTGGCCACCACCTCGCCCCCTCCCGCACATGTACATGTGATCCTGATCCTGCCGACCCACGGAGCCTCACACATTGTGCATCGCGTAGCGCGGCTCCGGATCCTTTGTCAAGTGCTTCTGGAAGCTCAGGGGGGGATGTTGGGCGGGCCATGCAACACGCGCCGGCCAGCCCCACGCAACGCAACGCAACGCGACGCAGGGTCCGCTCCACCGATCGGCGCAGGCATCTTCTGCGTTGGATGATCTGAGCCGTGGGTAGCGAGGGGACGTTGGCGCGAAGCGGGCTGGGGACGAGGGGAAGGACGCCGATGACGGAGGGGAGGACGCGGCTGAGGTGGGTTGGGTGCGGACGTCACGTGTGTTTCCATGCCCCGCAATGGTTTGCGCAACGAGACAACGTAGGGCAACCCAGCGCGCGAATATCACACTCATCTAAGAGTACTGTACCACACGTCTAGATTGCGAACATGCAGGTCCCCCTGTTGGCGAACCGCTGTGTGGAAGAAGGAGTTGAGTTGGAGCCGATGCTGCCCGCTCGAGAGGAGAATGGAGCGCGCAAAACGACGTCGAGAGATCTGGGTGGACACAAGGAAAAAGTGAAGAATAAAAAACAAAGCAAAGAAATGCAGAAGTGGTATCTCCCAAGCCGACCGAATCGAACCGAACCCTCCCCATCCAGGAACGCCAAAGCAATGCCGTGTTGTCTCCATGTACCGTCCATTCTGAGTGACTCCCAGCGCACCGCGTCGGTGCATCCGAGTCGCAACGTCCTACGGACACGACAGCCTCCTCCCTCTCACCCCGTCTTCAAGCCCCAGTAGCTTCCCCCGCAGCGCACTCGGCAGCTTTGCCCTCGCCCACGTCTGCAGCGCACACCGCCGCATATACGCCGTCTCCTCGCCCTTCATTCGCAGCTGCCGTTGCGCGAGTTTGCTCTTCCTCAACCTCAGGCCGCGTTCCTCGGGCCCTACCGCCTTGGCAGGGCCCGTGGGCGACGCCGGCGCGGCCACCAGCGCCTCGAGATCCACGCAGTCCGCAATCAGCGCCTGTATCCCGCCGGACAGCTGTGTCGCGCGCGAGAGGAGGTACGGCCAGTACGTGGGGCCCCAGAAGGGGTCTTGTGCGAGGGCGGCGCGCAGCGCGGGGAGGATGTGCGGGATGGGTGGTAGCGCCGGCGCAGACGTCGTGTCCTGTGGGTGCTGTGGGGGGTCCTCGGTCGCAGGGGAGGAGGCGCGCGAGGAGGATGCCGAGGCGGCGGGGGAGGAGGGGGGAGACGCGAGGGAGGACGTGGAGACGAGGGATGCGGCGATGGTGAGGCGGATGTGGGATTCGGTGGAGAGGGTCAGGGTCGTTATGCATGCTGTGACACGCTTATTGTTAGCATTCCTCCATCAGGTGGTTTGGGATTGTAGGATACGGACCAGGACACCCCCGAGTGCGGCACCAATCTGCCTCCTCGCCCGTCGCGAAGCATTGCAGCCAGACAAACGCGCCACGCGCCTCGCCTGCAAATGCGAGCTCCAGGTCCTCACTCTTGGCCGTGCGCAGCGCAGTGCTGGCGAGCGCCTCTGCGCGGCGCTGCAGCTCCACCACAGGCATGACGAGCGCGTGCAGCAGGTCGCGGTGGAGCAGCCATGTCTCTCGCGTCTGAGAGTCGGACGCGGCGTGGAAGTCGCAGAAGCTGCTTACGCTGTCAGTCGGTGCGCATTGGGGTGTGGTGGGGAGCGAGGTGTGGGGATAGATGGA
This sequence comes from Paraphaeosphaeria sporulosa, assembly GCF_001642045.1. Classification (NCBI taxonomy): domain Eukaryota; kingdom Fungi; phylum Ascomycota; class Dothideomycetes; order Pleosporales; family Didymosphaeriaceae; genus Paraphaeosphaeria; species Paraphaeosphaeria sporulosa. The sequence continues at coordinate 1,738,073 of NW_017253360.1, read as the reverse complement.
GAGGTATATCGTACTCAGCGTCGCCAGCCAGACAGCTCCTCAGCAGCACAAACCCATCCGACCCGAGCAGCGCCTGAACATCCTCACGGGGGATCGCAAAGGGGCTCTCGTACAGCCGGTCCATGTGCTCCATGGCGTGCGTGTGCATAAATTAGGATTAACTGGCGCTCTGATACGTGCAGGCCGGACGGCGTGTTCATTGAATCAGTCGGAATGTAGCAAGGAAGGAGCGCGACGAACACGCAGCGGCAGCAAGATGTCGACAGACGAAACGAGACACCAGCAGGGAAAGCAGAGCCAAAGCCAGCGAAATAAGACACGCCGGACACGCGCACAGTCGACGGAGCAGCGCGAGCCAGAGCAGCGGCCCCCCTTCGCTCTTTATGAACGTGCGGATACCCCCTCCTATCCCATCCTCATTTACCCCGACGCGCCTCCCTAGCCCCCCCGTAGCCGGACTCAGCTGCGTCGGCCGCCTCAACCTCGTCGCATCTCGTCAATACTCACGGTGCAGCGCCCAGCATCGCTACGTGGCGCATCCGTGGTAAGCAGTGTGGTGTTTACCGTGCCATGGACAACGCCAGCGACGCCCAGGCCGCTCGTCATTGGCGCCCCGGCACCTCCGCACGCGAGCTGCAGCTTCCCGCGTCTGCGCGTGGGGGAGCGATAAGTAGCTCCACCAGCCATTGCTGGAAATCCGGCTCAAGCTTTGTAGCCACATACACGATGTCTCGTATCCTGGATGCGGTCATGTGAGTGGCGCCAAGCATAGCTGATGTGATGCGCCGGGTCGGACCTCCGGTCCACTGCCGTAGCGCACCCGCCGCCGGAGCTTGGTGAACACGCGAAGGACGCAGCTTGTTCCGCACCGTCGTGGCGCCATGGGTGGCGCGAGATCAATAACGCATCACAGCAGGTTTGATGGGACGCGGTCGGGGCATATGCTCATGTCGTTCGTTGTCACATAGTCTGGCACTTCAACGTACCAGTCGGCGCGTGCCACCAACTCTAATCGTCCCATAAAAAGACCAGGTCGTCCTTCGTAACAGCCTCCCGTAGCTTCTCAAGTCCACCAGCTCAACCACCAGCTCAATCACCAGCTCAATCACCAGCTCAATGGCCCTACCGTCTCGGTCTGGGACGGTTCCTCTAACGCTCGCGGCGGACACGCCCGCTGCAACGGCTTGACTTTTGACGCTCTTCAAAGCCTCAAAGCGCTGGACAGATTCGGTGCCCTTCGGTTGGTCTTCCTTCTGTGGAGCCGCGCAATCCGTCGTGCCCCGGGACACTAATTTAGACGGGTTGCCGTTGCGACTCAACGCTCGACCATCACCATCTGCGGAGATGTAGATAGAGTACAAATACACTCTCTGGACCAGGAGAAGCTGACGAGAGAAAGCTACACGGATGGCCGCAGGGCCAAGGCAACATGTCCGGAGTCCACTTATCCAAGGACTGAGGCCCGCAGCCCAACCGAAAGCGTTCGTGTGCCCACACCTCCAGCTGCTAGGCTGTAAGAACCGGGCGTAATTGTAGTGAGCCGAATTTCCGGCCTGTTCACCTCCACCAAAATGCTATTTCCACCAAAACACGGCGCAAGAGCCATCTGTGTTCAGCACACGTCGCATACTGTTGTCGCCCAGCGTTTGCTTCCGTCCAAACGGATCGACGAGCAAAGCAGACAGCTTCTCTGAGATGGGTCCCATTTCTGCCTTCGACACTGGGATGGGCGGGCTGAGCGTGTTGGGGTCTCCTTGCAGGAGGGCGTAGATGCTGGTTTTGGCGCGGCCCATCATCCGATGGTGGATGTCGCGGAGCGTGTCATACAGAGGCCATAGAATGTCGAGATAACGGGCGGCTATGGGCTCTGTAGAACGGCACGTCTCGAGCATGTCCATGCAGGCTTTGCTGTATGCGAGATCCTGCTCAACAGTATCGGCCTGGCCTTCGAGGAGCTTGGTCGTGGCGCTGTAGAGGAGGACGATGCACGCTGTGAAAGCCCAGTAGATGATCAGCCAGCAGCGCTTTGTCAAGGTGCCATCGAACGAGATTAGGCGCAGAATCCGAGCTACCTGCTGGCCTGCTAGAGCGCACTCATTTCGATACCTCTTCGCGTCTTCAATGGACAGGTTAAGATCCCATGCCGCGCCATCCGTGAGCTGCACCTCGGCCGTTGCAACCAGCAGCTGCCGATACAGCAAGATCACGGCACCGAGATACATGATCTGAGAGTGGGTTAGTAGGGTACAAGCACGTGGCATTGCATCTACTTACATGCACCATCAATATGGCCCGCCTCTGGTACAATGTCATGGGCGGTGGGTTGGGCGCCGTCAACGAACCGATGCTCAGCATCTGCGGAACTTCAGAGCGCCACGTCTCGAGCTGATCGGCAAGAGTCTGAATGGTGGTTCTGGTGACTGCTTCCGGAGATGAAAGCGCTTTTGAGATATCGGCCGCGATCAGTCCGATCCTGCTTGTTTGCACATGGATTTGCTCATCAAGGGTCGAATCCATGCAAGGGGCAGGGCAGGCCAGCTGGCACATGTCAGTTTTGGGATCGACCGCCGCTTGTTAATCGCTTTCGACTTACAGCTACGTCTTGTGATGTGACTTCGGAGGTGTAGCCAAGAGTATAGGAGAGCCAGCAGTCCATGAAGATCAAACTACGGAACAGTCGCCGCCAATTGACATCGGCTGCGGGATCGCTGGTCTCTTTCGCCATTGCTGGATATTTCCAGCGGGCGATCTGCAATGCGGCCACTAAAATAAGGTGAGCAACTTCTAACAAACAGCGCTAATGAGCAAGTCTTACCTAGCACATATCGCGCACTCATGTGCTTCTCCAGCAGCGCGTAAAAAGCTGTTGCCAGCAGCAGACGCATAGTGCGCAAGTAGTCTAATCGCGCAGTCTTCTCGTTGAAACACAGGGTACCAGAAGCGTAGAGCACGCGTCGAATCCGATCCGGAAAGCAATCCATATCGTAGTGGGCACCCATTGCTGCAACGGTGAAGCATTCTGCTAGAGTCATGGCATCGACAGGCTGCTGCGGTCTGTAGATGCGGTCCAGAATCTCGTCCACCTGTGCGTAGGACCACATATACAGAAGTGACCCCGTGCCCTGGACGAAAGCATACATTGCTTTTCTGACGAGTTGTTCAGATGGTAGGTGTTGCGCGTCGTACGGCCGAACGCTTTGACCAAGGATCTCGCCTCGGAGGGATACGAGCTCACTGAATGCCAGGGTGAGGGCATTGTGGCAAACTTCGGCTTCCATGCTCAAGGGCGTGGCCGGAGAAGTGAGTGAGGTTGCAGGACTTTCTGATGAAGCTGACGGACTGGCCCTCGAACATTCATGGTGTGGCGTATACGAGGATGAAGTCGTCGTTCGACTTTGGCTTGGGCGTGTCGATGAGGATCCTTTGCTCGCCATATGTTGCTGACTCCTGAAATCGATCAAGTAGGCCTGATGCTTGCGCCAGCTTTCCGTCTTTTTATACTCGTCCATTTGAGCTTCGTACTCTTGCATGGCACGTGCAGCGTGACTTTCCCAAATTCGCTTTTGCTCCGGGGGAAGGTGCTGCCATCGTCGACCCACTTCTCTTGCAATGTCCACAAAGGAGAGGATGCTAATGTCGGGCTCCGTGCGGAGGTGGTCGGCGAAGTTCACGTCTACATATGATTAAGCTATGGTTGGATTTTCGTTGATGAAGAATTGCATACAGGCTGTCTTTGGCTTCTTCGGCGCGTTGCTGTCGGCTCGTGGATGGCGTCGATACCTCCTCTTTTCTCGCGGTGGTGGAGTCTGAGTTTGCCTGGTTAAAGTTTCGAGGGCGGAGGTGGAAAGCGCAGGCTGGTCGGAAGCATTGCTCTCGTCCAGAGCCAGTGTGGATGGCACTCCACGAAACGTTGCGATCTCGCGCTGTAGGGACCGCCGATGTCCAAGTTTGAAGTTCAAGGCGGTCAGGTCTTCCTCGGTGATGTCGAGGACTGTCTCCCAGTTGTGGAAACCATTCTCTGTGAGCGCATCCAGGTAGGAAGTCAACCCCAGACGTTCCAAGACGTCTGGGAGCATAGGAAGAGATGGGGAAGGGATCGACATGGGCGCCGGTGTAGCGTGAAGCCACGGGGGCATGCAGCGTACATATGTGAGGGTGGACCAAACATGGTGGGTGCACGAGACCCTACATGGGAAGACCCGAGGAGGGAGACGCCGGGCCACTCAGATGGCGATGAAAGAGGAAGCGCACATTAGCGGTGGGCTGATGTCGACCGTCCGGACGGCAGTCTAGACCCTCGCCATGCAGCGCCAAGCTTCCGCTACCAGAAGCTTGATCTTGTAGCGCGCAAATTGTGGCAAGCGCCAGTGAATTGACGCGCTGCACATAGACATCTGGAGCGTTCGAGCATCGAGCATCGACAACCACGGCGTTTGCGCTGCCACAGGCAGCATCGACCCACGCATTCTGTTTTTCTCTGTCGCGTGCTTCGCCGATGGTGGTTCGGCGGCGGTCCGGATCCACGCTTGAGCGCTGCAAGGCACATGCACGCCCGCCAGCAGCCAACACCGCCCGGCCCAGGCTTGCTCAGACGTGTTCGCGCACTATGCGGCCAGGCAGGCTGGGGTTCGGGCGCCGCGGCCTGCCAAGCGCGCTCTCACGCTACCGTTGCCATGCGCTTGATTGCCCCAACCCCACCACAACTTCGTGATCTCGAGGAAACGGTCCCACCGCGTCACGATCGCAGGGCTTCATGTGGCTGCGACGCCCTCATGGCCAACTACCAACGCGGGAGAGATCTTGTTTGGTGGGCCCCGATCGGACAAACTCAAATTCCTGGCGGTCCCTGAGTCAACGCCGCCTCCACACAACCCTATGGCAAAGTCGCCCATCTCGATGCGATTCGGAAATCTAGTGCCCATCGGATTCGAGCCCTTCGTGGCGCTAGCCTGTTTCAGCCACCATGCGAATTCGCATGGTAGCCGCTGCATGGCATTCACTTAAAAGCATGCTGACAGAAGAAGACCGCGAATCCAGACCGGCTCCTTGCGTGGAAACTGACGGCGCGCTTAGCGGCCTAGACGGAGGTTTTGCGCCTGGCACATAACATAGCCTTGCTTCCCGTGTTGGCATCTCCAAACCAACAATAATCACCATGTCGTGCCGCGAACACGAGATGCCACAACATGCCGTTCGTTGCGGGACCTGACGAATCGAGTGTCCCAACCCGGGCTGCCGTGATCCGAGAAACAACAGACTAATCATTAGATTTGCAAGGCCATGCAGCCTGTCATGATTCTGCAACTGTTCTTTGATTTCGCTTGCGTCCGCGCGCCTCCCCAACAGCTTGGCAATGTGCCAGCATGTTACCTAACTGCAAGACTATTTTCATGATGCTTTAGCCTCTTCTGGGCACCATGGCAATCCAGTATCGGTAGCTAGCGACTAGCGACGCGTTTCCCTGCCGAGCCAATCACACTCTGCATGGACTACACAGAGACTGTGGCTGACCTATTTGGATTAACATCACCTAATAATGTACTCGCGTACGCTACTGTCTCGGACAGAGACCGATCCCTTGTAGATCAAGATGCCCAAGGACAGTCCATCTACTGACCGCCTCTTTGGGACATGCTCTAGGGGAAACAAGGAATACGTCGTATTCTGACGGGTGTTCGCCATCCTTCAGTCGAGATTACGTTGTCACCTCTGTAGCACTACGAAAGCCTTTCTCAAACCGTCAGTACTTGGCGCGTCATGTGATCCGTACTAATCCGTCATGCGAAATCCGACCTTCGCCATTACTTCAACCTGAAGGGTGGCGCAGCACTGGGGCGAGTGATGACTGAAAAAGGGGGTTCTAGAAGACCTGTGCTACTTGTTGGAAATGACCTCGGTAAGTTCATTCCTCTGCTGCCCAACAGTCAGCGATAGGTGAGACGGTCCAATCTAGAGTTGCGGAAAGAATTGGTCAAACCTCTTGTATCTGCTTGCTCTACACCTTCTTACGCTGCCGTGACGGCGACTAGTACAGCAACTCTTAGAGTAACTTTGAAGCCAGCATCAAGTGTTGACTCCAGTACGACGAGGCGTCGTTCCGTCGCAAAAGCGACATCCAAGAACGATGGAGAGGAAGTATTAATGGTGGAACGCGAGCTCCATGGAACTAGTCGTTGACATCTGTCGGATTCACATCTCACACCTTGCCATGCCAGCTGACAAACTTGTCCTGAAGGAACTCCTCTATACCCCATTTCCCATTCTGCCGACCAAATCCAGATCCCTTGACACCGCCCTGGCTCGCTGTCGGACTCGTATACACGCTTATGCTGTTGATATGGACCTGCCCATATTCCAACTCCCGCGACATCTTTAAAGCACGTTCCATATTGGTCGACCAGATGGTAGCATTCAGACCGTAGACAGACCGATTCGCCAGCTCTATGACAGCATCGTCGGAGGACACAATGTATAGCGAGGTGGAGGGACCGAACGTCTCTTCGTCGACGATGCGGGAGGTTGAAGGGTTCAGGACGATGGTCGGCCGGAGCCTAATGTCTGAGTCGGACGGACCGCCCATGAGAAAGTTTTCGCCTGCCCTCTCTGCGTCGCGAAGCACATCGTTCGCATGCTTCCCGATCGAAGCGCTGACAGCACAGCCCGCGTGGCTGCCGGCGCTCTCCATTGCTTTGATTAGCAGCTGCTGGAATCTCTCCGCCACAGCTGCGTGCACGATGATGCGCTCTGTCGAGAAGCAGATTTGACCATGGTTGACCACGGCTCCCATCGCAGCAAGCTTCGCGGCTTCTTCGAGATCTGCATCGTCCAACACAATCGCCGGGCCTTTCCCACCCAACTCCATCAATACAGGCTTCAGGTGTTTTGCAGCTACTTGTCCAATGATCCTCCCCACTGCAGCACTCCCGATGAACTCGACTTTTCGAATCGCCTCGTGCGCAATGATGGCCTCCGTCACTTCAGCTGCGTCCTCTCTCCTTGTCTGTATCTGATTCAGCACGCCCTTAGGCAGGCCCGACTCGATGAACGCCCGCGTGATCATATAGTGTGTCAAAGGACTCAATTCGCTCGCCTTGAACACGACTGTACACCCGGCTGCAATCGCGCTGGCAACACCCCTCGTCGCCAAGATCAGCGCTGCATTCCAGGGCGCAATACACAACACCGGTCCCACAGGCTCCTTGAACACGAAGCCTATGGCGCCCGGCTTCTCCAGCTGTGGAATCGTGCCGTTGACACTACTGATGACCGCAGCTATTTCTCGCAGATATCGACATGCCAACTCGAGGTTCTGCTTGGCCCAAGCTTCTTCGCACGACGTTTCGATCATCTGGCTCTTGATGAAGGTGTCGGCGTTTTCCTCGTAGTGGGCGGCGACTTTGAGAATGAGCTCGCGGCGTATGACGTGGTTGGTGTTGCGCCATGATTTGAATGCTGCTTTGGACGAGGCGACGGCGCGGAGGGCTTCTGCGGTGGTTGCGGAGACAACCTGGTGGACTGTCTTCCCGGTTGAGCCCTGAACTACGGGAAACGTGGCGAGGGACTCGCGAAGGGCTTCGCCGTCTATCCAGAGCGGGACGGTGTAATCTTCCGAGAGTGAAGACATGGTGGAGACGGCAACCGTAAGGTTGTGGTTCTCTTCGCGCTTGAATGAGAAGATAGTTTTGTAGAGTGAAACACCATGAAGTTCATGTGTAGGTCTTCGCCGTACCTCGCGCCGACACGGCTGCGGGAGAGCGTTGGTGGGGTCATGGTAAACTGTCAGCGAACCACGAACAAGAAGCGCCGCGGAGGTTCAACGGCGGCGGGGATTTTCGGCAGTTCCGTACAAGAAGTCGCAAGTGTTCCTTCGATGCTATTTCCGCTGTTACGTCCGGTTCGGTTATCGTGGAGCTTGCTCGCACGCGAAGAATAAGTTTGATATTTGCCCTACTGTAGCTCATCACCAGCTGGATTCGCTAATGCTCGAGTGAAAGTGCAAAAACCCTGTATTTTATATTGGGTGGACGCTGGAAGTACGTCCTGCATCATGCCGGAGGATGGTATCGACCCAAAGACCAGCGCGTTTCGCGGAGCTAGAACCTTGGTATGTAGATTACCAAGCGCTTCGTTTCAGAGTTATTCATATCCCGAATCGAAATCCTGGCGCGCGTCTTCCAATTGACGCTTGTGACATCACTTTAGCCTGCCTCAACGTGTTTTGACGTTATCATCGCAGGTATTAAGCGTGCGTGGGGCAACGCGTGGGTGCCAACGCGTGGTACGATGACCACAGAAGACTTTCCATGCAAATATATTCGAACCCACAAAATTTCAACGGTTTTGGGCTGTGACATGATGACGCGACACGTTCACCGACGAAGGGGAGCACATGCCATAATATCTTCGGACGTCCATTCGACACCGCTTGTGGCTCCGCATTGATCGTAAAGACCACGAGATCGAAAGTTCAAGATCAACATGCCCACTGTCAGCTTAATGTCCACGAGACAGACAAATTAGTCAAGCCTGGCATGCGATGCGGCAGCGTCCGCATATTGCCGCCGCACGTTGATTGCGCGAGCCCGCCCCAGCTCGTCATAACCTCGCCGGAATTTTGCGATATGCAGGGAGGCGGGAGCTAAGCAATTTGGCACTGTACTACCGCGTGGTGCCTTACGGAACTAACGATACTTTCACTTTCGCGCAAGGCGCAGGGCCTTGCATGTGAATAAGTCAGATGGAGCAAGGGACAGATTGCGAGGCAGAGATCTAGGCGTCAGATTCCGAGACGGGATTGAAAGCGATACCGCACAGGTACTTGCGTAGAGAGGCAGAAGCGCGAGAGTATATGTGAGCGTTGTTATACTTTAGTGCTGTGCTGACGAGGACTCAAATTGGGTCCACCGCCACTTCACTTCCTCACCCTCTGCCAGCCCACCCTTGTTGACAAACATGCGGTTTTTCATCACTGCAGCGGTTGCTTCGCTTCTACAGACCTGCTTCGCAGCGACTGCGACGGATTGGCGGTCGAGGTCTATCTATCAGGTCTTCACGGATCGGTAAGTTCAACCTTATTATACTAGGGTCCAGCAAATGCGTGGTTCCAATCACAAGGGCACGATACTCTTGTTTTCAGCTTCCACCGCAGTGCTCCATATCGAAGGCTGGCAGACACTATTAGGAGATGGGGACTAGTGTCCGGCATTGATACAGTATCTGACATATGACAGCTTTGCACGAACGGATGGCAACACTGCAGCTCCTTGCAATGTAGCGAACAACCTGTACTGCGGCGGTACCTGGAAAGGCCTGGAGAAGAAGCTGGACTACATAAAGAACATGGGCTTCACAGCTGTAATTTCGATTTCGTCTCATTCACAGTAAGCTCATACTGACCGCGAACGAAAGGTATGGATATCACCCATAACAGCACAGGTGGCCAATGCCTATCATGGTTACTACCAGAATGACCTCTACTCACTCAATACTCATTTCGGCACGGCGCGCGACTTGCGGTCCCTAGCGTCAGCGCTGCACTCAAAAGGCATGTACCTCATGGTCGACATCGTGCCCAACCACATGGCCTTCGCCAGCTGCCCCGACAAAGTCGACTTCCGCCGCTTAAAGACCTTCAACCATCCCGACAAATTCCACAGCTATTGTCCAATCAAGAACACGGGGAACCAGACCGAGCTCGAAGACTGCTGGCTCGGCGACTGCAACATGGCTTTGCCTGACATCAAGACCGACGACCCGTTGGTGGCGCGTGAAATGAACGCTTGGATCAGGTGGCTGGTTTCCGCCCATAACGTCGACGGGCTCCGCATCGACAGCGTCAAGAACGTGAACAAGGCCTTCTTCCCACCGTTCTGCCGCGCCGCGGGTGTATTCTGCATGGGCGAGGTATCCGAGGGCCACGCAAACTACACGTACCCGTATCAGAAACAGATGGACTCTGTGCTGGACTATCCGCTGTACTACTCCATCACCCGCGTGTTTCAACAGAAGAGCAACATGTCGGATTTGGTTGTCGCGCTGGCGTCGTGCACAGATAATCAAGAGACGGGTTGCAAGGACCCGACGCTGCTGGGCGCATTCTTCGAGAACCATGATAACCCGCGCTTTGCAAACGTCACGCAGGATCTCAGCCTGGTGAAGAACGCGCTGACTTTTACCATGCTGGGGGATGGCATACCGATCGTGTATCAAGGTCAGGAACAGAATTTTGCTGGTGGCGACGACCCTTGGTGTCGCGAGGCGCTGTGGTCATCCCAGTGAGTTCATCTACTCATCGAGCCAGACGACGCTAACGTTTGTAGATTCAACACCACATCCCCCCTCTATAAACACACCGCACTCCTCAACAACATCCGCAACCACATCGTCTCCGAGAGTGCCCCTTATCTTAGCTACCAGACCCGCATCCTCGCGTATACTGCGACGGAAATGCAGCTCCGCAAGGGCGCGATCCGCACCGTGCTAAGCAATCAGGGAGAGCATGCACCAACGTGGGCGCTCAAGACGCAGGGAATGGAGTTTGAGAAGGGAAAGACTGTATTCGATGTGTTGAGCTGTGCTAGGTACGGTGTCGATGGTAATGGCGAGGTTGACGTGAATATGAGATCCGGGGAACCGGTTGTGCTGGTCGAGGAGAACGTGCTGCGTGGGAGCGATCTGTGTACATGTGAGCGAGGACGTGGGTCGCCGCGGTATCGTACTGTGTGTGGCGGAGAGCGGGGCACGCATGACTTGTAGGGTGTCTTGTGGCAGGGGCTTCGCAAGAAGAGCGAATTGAAGAAATGCGTATACTAAGATCATGGCTTCCGGCTTGAAGCGTTTGTTTGACCTTATTGAGCGGCATATCTGGGATAGTATATGCAATTGCATTCATGACTTTTGTTAATCGTACTTTCATGATGACACAGAAACTACCCAAAGGCAGAGCTACTCTCGCACGTAGCCGTTAGAATACGAGCAACCAAGTCCTCCAAGAAATCTCATCTCATTTCTTTGAAAAGGTTGTATATGATCATTGTGATCACTCTTTTGTTCGTTCCCAGAAATGCGCTTGCGCTAGACTGCGACTCTCGGCATGGGAAACTCACCCTCTCACGATCAAGCACCACCCTCTTGATTAGAAAGAGGAAAACACCACAATTATACTAGACTATAACGGTCCTACAGTCTAATCAACATCTCTAAATCCTCTATATAATCTATGTCTCGGCTATAGCTAGTTTGTTAGACGACAGCTCTCCGCACAGAACGTTCACACCCTCCCACGACTATGCATAATCTTCCCAACCAGAAGGGATAAAACTTTGCGTGTTTTATCAGGCTACACAACCCTTTTGAGTACAATCCTGCAGGACCATGCTCTCCTTTCGCAAGGCCCACGTCCCAGCACTATCAAAGGCACCATCCCCTTCCTCTCCGCCAAGACATCGACACCCTCCCACGGCTACATCCCCTCCCTCCACCTCGTCCAAGCAAATCTTCATAGGTAATTTCACGCTAGCTTAGCATTTGAGCCCAGCTTCAAGCTTTCCTCACACCACGACATAAACGTATCAGCCACTGGCATCACGACTTCACTGCACCGCCGCTCTCGCGCCGGAACTCCCACACACACACACACACACACACACACACACACACACACACACACACACACACACACACACACACACACACACACACA
>NW_017253360.1:1621642-1726362 GCF_001642045.1 Paraphaeosphaeria sporulosa | reverse complement strand
ACACACACACACACACACACACACACACACACACACACACACACACACACACACACACACACACACACACACACAAGTCAGATTCCTCCAGCCACACACAACACACAGTACGCCCAACACGCCTCAGTGCAAATAAGTAACCAACCTATGATGAATTCACTTTCTATCCCCGCTACACGCTCCGTCCACTCTCCCTTCGTTACGAATACACATGTCTATACCTACAAACGCGGTTACGGCTCAGATTTGTTTCCAGAACAGAACGGATAGCACATAATGAAATAGGGGTGTCTGTATATGCCGTCCCCAGCAGAAATGAAAAAGCAAAGAGAACGCAGACTGGTGCTACTGTGATGTGATGTGACGGGACAAAAGAGCAAGAGAGACACCATCCGCAATGCAACACGAAAAGACAAGACTCACCCCAGCCCACCAACACTCCCCCTAATTATAAATCTCCAACGGCGCAATCTGATCCACACTATACAACCAACCCCCGTTACTCTCCTCCGCCTCGAGCCACTCATACGGCCACAAGACCAAATGCCCCTGAACCAGCTCCATCAACTTCTTCGCATCTTCTTTATCCAGCAACTGCTCCGCGTCCGTGGCATTGAACGCCTTCGCACTACTCTTCGTCGTCGCCCGCCGCCGGCTGCGCTTGCTGCCCATCGTGCTCGCGTGCTGCCGGGACGGCACGCCCTCGCGCGGCGCCGGCTCGGAGATGGTGACTGTGCGGGCGCGCGCGGCGCCATTGGCTGTCGCGAAGTCGGTTGTTGCGGTGCCGCTCTCGGGCTCGGGGGGCGGAGGAGGGAAGGTGAAGGTCTGGGCTGGGGGCGCGGTGTTCAGGGGGGAAACGATGGCATCGTCGGCGGTGGTGCGCATGGCGAGCTTCTCGTCGATGTCGCCGTTGGCGTGCGTGTCGACGCGGAGCGACTCGCGCGCACTCTTCGCCTGGTCTTGGGCCCACTCCTCTACTTTCCCAAAGGCGCTCCCGGAATCCCGCGAGTCGCGCGACATCTTCTCGTTCAGCTTCTCGCCGAGCATCTCCGCCGCCTTGAAGGCGTTGCCAGGTGCGGCGGCCAGTTTCTCGCCGACGGAGCCTGAGCCCGGTGGTCCTGTCTTACCCGGCGAGTCTTGCTGTTTCCGCTGCGCGGACTTGCCTGCGCCCTGTGCTTGGTTGAAGCGCTCGGAGAAGGCGGCGTACTCTTTGTACTCCTTCCACGTCTTGACCTCATTATCCGGCATGCAGCGGAACACCTGTCGGAAAAGCTTGGTGTTGTTCTCTGCTGCAGCGTGCCAGATGTCGAGGTAGAAGGCGTCATTCAACGGATCGCGCATGCAGTCGTCGGTGACGATAGGGCGACGCATCTCGGAAAGGAGAGGATTGATGACGGACGATGATTCGTAGCTGAACGTGCGCTGCAGAGGCGGACCGCCGATATCCGTATCATCGAGCACAGGCAGTGACGGTAGTTGACTGAGCTGAGGAAGGCCCAGTTGTCTGGTATCCATTCGCGGCAGTTTTGGTGGAGGAAGGCCGGCGTAGCCCTCGGGAACGCTGTGCGCAGTCGCTCTGCTACCTGTAGTGTTGCTACGGCCTCTTCTACCCGAGTTCTTCTTTGGAGTTTGCCCAACACCTTCAGCCGCAACGTCGCTGGCCAGAACCTCTTCTCCCTTTTCATTTACGTATGAATCACGCGCGCGCGAGAGGCTAGGATGTCTGTTTTCAACTTCACGCATGTGGTCCGCACCTTCGCCACGCACATCCTTCTGATGCGCTGGGTTGTTTGAAACCCGGGAGTCGGCAGAGGGTTTCTTGTTGGAGATTAAGTGCGGGTTGTTCTCTTGTTCCCAGTCAATGTCATGATTGAAGCTGTGAATCTTTTCAGCTCGGGCGATCAGGTCATCTTCCAGTCGTTGTCTGTTCTCCGCTAACTTCTGTTCCGTCTCGCGGTCCCCGGTCGGAGATGACGGCACGGAAGATTCGTCATGAAAGGCGGTGCTATCGGCCTCAGAACGCTGGCTTGCACACTCTTCTGCGAAGATGTGATCAACATCTACGCCCAGGTGCTCTCGCATCAGACGCATGCGTAGGGTGTGAGGGAACTTGCCAACTTTGTAGGGTTCGCCGGCCATGAAGGAATCAAGGACTTCGGTGTCGCGCACGATGGCTGCGACCTCGGAGTCACGCGAGCCCAGCATAGAGCGTTCATTGATGTTCGCGGACCCGATGATTGCAACACGGTCATCAACGACCATACACTTCGCATGAATGTAGAGCTGTTCGGTAACGAGCGATTTTTGTGGACCAATCTCACCCCAAGATCTCAGTGCGTAAAACTGAATGTAGTCTTCGGGCTCAATGCCAACTGCACGCAGGCGGCCGAAGATGGACGTTGGGCCGCGGCAAATACTGCGGTACTGGCAGGTCATGATCAAACGGACGCTGCTACCTTCTTGTTGGTCGACGGTATTCTGGAAACCTGGCATGAGCGGAATGACGAGGCATGCCCTCCAATCCTCTTGATTCTGGTGTGCGCGCTTGATCCGATCCACAATAGCATCACTAATCTTGTTCTCGATCTTCGTACCCAACACCTCGGAGCTGCTGATGTAGAACTGGTTCTCGATATAGACGAAGTGTTCCGAAGTCGATATCATTTGGACATACGCATTCATTATACTGTGCTCAGTTTTGTTAGGCGTGCCGAGCGACCAAGATGTGGCTGAGCGAAGGATCTGCACTTCACATGTCCCATCAAGACCAAGAGCCTTGATGTCAGCAGGATCAAAGTCTGGTGGTGGAAGTAAAAACGGAGTCGGGCGGGAGGGCTTCCGTTGTCTCAGCAAGTAGTTCCAACGTTGAACGAAATGGCGAGTCAGATCCCGAGCCGGTTGGCCAACAATTTGCATACCAATGTCGTGCCATGGCATTCGTGGGACTTTGCTTCGATCGTACATCTCCCCGTAGGGCTTGTCTAATTCGAAGAAGTCCTGGACACGAGGGTTTGAGTAGTCCTTTCCAGGCCAGAGCTGGCAATGGTCGGCATCTTTAGGGTTATCGTCCAATTCAAACCCGGTCAGCTTATCGTCGGTCACCACATGCTGGGGTGTATCCCATCTGCCAAAGCAGAGGTCGACGCCACCACAGAAGGCGATGGTGTGGTCAACGACGCAGATCTTCTCGTGATGCGCCCAGAAGAAAGTATTTTGTCGAATCTGGTTTGGTGAACGTTGGACAAAGATGTTTGGATGCAGGTCTAACAACGAATACTTTGAGTATTCAGAGTCGATGGGAATGGCCGTGTTGATGTTGCGATACATGATGACAAACACCTTGACACCTTCTTGCGCTTTGCGTTGTAACAGACGATCCAGTCTCCATTTCTGACTAATGGCAGGCGGCCGTCGCATGTAAAGTTCCGGGCTTAACCACCAGTCGTGGATATAAATAACGTCCTTAGCCATACTTATAGCACGGGAGACATTCCACATGTAGTCGCGGCCGTCGACCAGCCACTGCGCATAGATTCCCTTTCGGACAGGAGCAAAACTCTGGAATCGATGCGGGTTGTTCCACTCGGTGTTGGTTGCCATGAATCGGATAGAATCCTCAAACTGCTTGAGTTGCCTCTCGTTCCTGGCCAGCAGTTTCATCTTACGCTCCGAGTTTCTCAGCCGCAGAAGGTGGTGTCCGGTTGCTGATGCTTTCGCTTCACTGGCAATGTCCCGAGCCTTCTTGTCCCGCAGACTCCTTCCTTTGTCATCGATAGTGAAGTCTGAGTCCACAAGGAACACATCATACACGTTCATCTCTTCTGGTGAGTCCACGCAGACAACGTAGCTATGTCGCACGAGGAACCACTTCGGGGAGTGTCGCGCCACAAAAGGAGACGGAGTCCACTTCTTTCTAGCATCGACGCCTTTGGAAGACTGGATCATCATAAGACCCTCCTTTCCGTGATAGCCGCCTTCGGCAGCCAACCGCACACCCAGAGCGGACAGCTCAAGAAATTTGCATAACCGATTGCTCTCCGGTCGGAAGATGAGGTAAGTGATGAGTTTCTGCAGGTATCTTTCCAGCTTCTTTCTTTGCCTCTCCTGATATGCGTGCTGTTTGTTGTGCTGTGGTACCCCGATAGCACCAGCGAAACTGCCTTGTCTAACTGCCAACTGTCCGATAAAGCTGCCACCATGCTCGGGACTCCCAATGCTGGATTTGCGACGCCCAAGCCCGAGGCTAGACTTGAGTCGGCTCGGTTTACCAGGGCGGTCCGTTTCGTTCCCCTCAGCCTCTTCTTCGTCCTTGTCCTCCTCTTCATCCTCTTCGTTCAAGACACTGTAGCCTCGCCACCCGCGTAGGTATGGAATTGCACTGCGGGGGAACCGTGGAAGCTTCGGGGTGCGGTCATCTTTGTCAGCATCCCTCTCCTCAGACTTCTCCTTGCCTTTAGCGCTGATTTCTTTCTTCGAGTCCTTTTTCTTCTGGTCTCGGTTTAGGAACGAATTTTGTTTTTCTTGGAGTTTGAATTTCAGATGCAAGTTGGCAAAGTCCCTAACTGAGCGCTTGATGACCCACTTCATGCGGGTGAGACCACTTCCGTATTCCAATTCGATCCTAAGGTTGATGTGGCGATTTTCTTCCTTGACCTCCTTGCCGTCCTTGGTTTCCAGCTGTTCCGAGTCGGTGATGGAGACCTTCAACTGCTCTAGCAGGATAGGCACGCGCTTCCTGTCATGTTCGTCGCGCTGGAACATGCTTGCAAGAAACAAAGCAGCAGGCGCGCCAGCCAAGAGCTCGGCCATGAGCTCAGCGGATTTGGCGTGGTCAACCTGGCGGTCGATTGCCTTTGTGCTCTTGGCAAATACGCGAAGACTATTCTTGATCTGCTTCCATTTTTGAGCGCTCAGACTGGACGTACGTTCGCTGCGCAGTCGCCAAGGCGATGCCTGGGGCCCCTCGTTGCTGCTGCCGCCGAACGCTGTGAGCCTGCGCAAGTGGCTCGGGCGTCTTTCACCTTCGTCTCCATCAGCGTCGTGGCGGCGGAGGCCACCGTATGAAAGTCCCCGGGCACTGTGCAGCCCTCGCGTCCAAGCATTTTCCTTGGCCAAGCGATCGCGTCCTTCATCTTCTGAGACGCCCTGTCTGTGCTCGGGGATGTCGCTCATGGTACCGCGGCGCATGAATGTTGGCCGGTGTACATTGCTTGCGGTGGGCGTGATGTTGGGCGAATCGCGGTCGCGAGAGGGAAAGCCGGTGTGTCGAGGCGTCGTGGGTGCAGTCTGCGGGCCTTCTGCGCCGTCGTCAAACCAGCGCCGGCTCTTCCTTCTCCTTCTGGCCGGACGTGAAGGGCCTTCACCCGCGCTTTCCTCAGCATCAGCATCGGCCTCGCTGTCGTGTCCATCGAAGCGGAACTCGTCCCTCTCGGACGCCGGTGAAAGCTGGCCGCGAGGCGAGTGCTCGTTCATGGGGCCGGCGCCAGCAAACCCGCTCAGGCTTCGCCCGTGGCCCTGGAGGCCCATGGGGTTTGCAGCCAATGCCTTCAGCTTGGTCATGAGGGAAGACCCCTGGCGCTCCCGCTCTTTGCCCTTTCCATCCACATCGTCTCCCTCCCACGACTGCTGCCGCGAGTGCGCATTTTGCTGCGCGTTCTGCTGCTCGTCGTTGAAGGTGGTGTTCCGGGCGAACTGCACGCTCCGACGGCCTTTCGGCGCGGCATCGGATTCATCGCCTTCGCCCGTTCCTCGTCTCGATATCGGGACAAACGCATGTTGAGGCACGCTCGGGGAGCCATTGACGTGGCGGGCCGGAGATTGGGCCTCCTTGCCGTGCGAATCGCGATCGACAAGCTCGTTCGTGGGTAGCTGCTTATGCGCGCCTGTACCCGTGTTGAAGGGGAATTCGTCTGGTTCCGACGCAGAAAGCGGTTCGCCGGTAGGGGCAGATCGCGTTATGACGGGGGCACCGTTAGGGCTCGGTGCCGACGTCGATTTGGGCTCGTTCGCGGGGATGGGGTTTCGTAGGGAAGAGCCTCGTATCGGGAAGCGCGAGCGTGCGGCGTCGGTCGATAGAGTCGACTTGTTGTTCGCAGAGCTGCCGTCTATCCTTGCGGGCGAGCTGGAGCGCGGAGTGGTGCCTAGCGGAGAGATGCCAGACTCGGGTGTGTCACCCATTTCGGCGGCGGAGCAAAGGGAAACGCTCTAGATACAGAGGCACAGCATCTATGCGCATGGAAGGACGGGGTCAGCCACAGAGTCGCGGAGAGGGGAGATTCCTTGGTACTCGCGTACGTTAAGCGGTACGGCTGCCAACGCACTGTGGTTCTGTATACGGATGCGCGCAGAGACTAGGAATGCAGGGAGACCAAGCCTGGTCAGGTTACCTTTGGCAGACGACTTCTCCTGCTGAGCGACGCGTCTTGAGAGGTGTTTGAAATGTGCGCGAGCAACCCCCATGCAATCTCACCATGGATCAACAACCCCTGCACGCCCGCCAGCATGGGATGGGCCAGCGTCCCCGCCCTAGGACTAGCGCTGCGGACTGCCGCGGGAGTGTCGTCCTCGCTCTCCAACGGTCGACGCGCCAACTGATCGCCTGGTCCAGCGCTGGCAGTAGCAGTGCCCGTACGGCCACCAGACAGCCTGCGTCGCCGCCATCACTACGCTTTCCCTGCCATCGCCCGTCGCACTGTGATAGCACCGGCTCCGCTGCGCATCAGCACCCCCTGAGTGCGGTCGCGCATCAGCATCACCGACCAGACACCGCCCAGTGCAACACCACGTCGAGCAGCGCAGCGCACAGTCACCCGCCGCCATGACCGCTGCAATGCATAGCAGCACGACGCGGTCCGGGGTCCAAAGACCTCTAACCCACCCACCGTAGCAGCACGGCGATGGCTGAGGTACCGGCTGCGAGCCTCGGCCCACTTCAACCTTGACCCCACCATCATTGATAGCTCGACTTGATCTCGCCCGACTAGCCTCCAGACTTACCATCACAGCACCCGGCATTGACACAAGTCCACGATGGCAGCAACGAACAACCCCCTCGAGGGCCACACCGCCGACCAGCCTCCCGTCTCTACCCAGACATACACCATCGCCGGCATCCGCACCACCGTCCATGGCCTCACCGAGCTCCCGCCCGCCACCTCCACCGTCGCCTGCCTCTGGCTCCTCCACCCGCGCCTGCAGACTGCCAAAACCATGGCTCCCATCGCCACGGCCATACTCTCCGCCTGGAACGCACGCATCCACGCCGGACGCGCCGGCAAGAGCCCCACCGGCCTCATCGCCGTGTCCTTCGACCAGCGCAACCACGGCACCAGGCTCATCGACCCGCTGCACAACGAGGCCTGGCGGCAGGGCAACCCGCGCCACGCTCAGGACATGTTCGGCTGCATCCACGGCACCGCGGCCGACACCTCCCAGATCATGGACCACCTTGCCTCGTACATCTTCACGTCCCCGTCCTCCCCGCAGATCACCCAGCACTTCGTCCTCGGCATCTCCCTCGGCGGTCACGCCGCCTGGCACTGCGTCCTCGCCGAGCCCCGCATCACCGCCGCCGTCGTCGGCATCGGCTGCCCCGACTACACGCGCCTCATGGTCGACCGCGCACGCCTGTCCAAGCTCGACTCGTACACCGCGAGCACACCCCCGGGCGCCGCCTTCCTGGGCAGCCCAGACTTCCCACGTGCACTCCAAGACGCCGTCGCGCAGTACGACCCGGCGGGGCTCCTGCTGCCGGGGCACTTCAATCCCGCCGGCGCGGACCCCGACGTCGGCAAGCCCGCGACGGACAGGATGAAGGTGCTGCTGCGGGAGCGGCTGCAGGGGAAACGTATACTCAACCTCAGCGGGAAGATTGACAAACTGGTGCCGTATGCAGCGGGCGAGGCGTTTCTAGGCGCGTTCAAGCGCGCGCTGGAGGAGGAGCCGGGGCTGGATATCGGGTTCGAGGATGTGCTGTTTGAGGGCGTTGGACATGCGTTTCCCGCGGCTATGGTGGAGAAGTCGGCGGAGTGGATATGCGGGCTGCTAGAGAATGGACAGGGGCAGGTGAGTAGCAAGATGTGAGCAGGTGCTGTGTGGAGTGGAATAGTCACTGACGAGGCGGGTCCTTGCCAATTGAGAAACACGTCACCATGTCCCCCGCCAATTCTGTCATGACATTTGGCCGTCAAAGTATGCAACGAACCCCCGCCACTTCCCCTTCTCATTGCGCCATCCAAAACCAAGACCCAGAATAGTGGGGGTATAGAACGCCAAAAATGCACAAGCCCAAGCGCCTAGACATGTCCAAACTCATTCCTCCATCCAAACCCCTATACCATCTCGTCATCCAAATCCACAACGTCAAAACCCACCATAGCCCCTTTTTTGCCCTCAAGCCCGTCTCTCCTTCCCAACCTAACTTGCACTTTTCCTCGCTCCCCGCGTCCGCTTCGCCACATTCCGCTCAATCTCTGCCTGCCGCTCGCGCTCCCCCTGCGCCGCAGACGCCATGCGCGTCTGTCGCTGCGGAGGAGCTAATTCATCGACGACGTCAGCGTCAGTCTTGCTGGACTTCCGCTTGCGTCCCGTCGGCGCCTTGAAGCCGTACTTATTGCGCTGCGAGCCCGCGTCTGGCGTGCTGTCGCTGGAGAGTGCGGCGGCGGGTCTGGAGCGCATTGAGCGCGGCGGAACCCTGGGTGCGGCAGGTTTCGGAGTAGCTGGTGTCTTTGCGGGTCCTGCTTTCCTCGTCTTGCCGCTGCCTTCGGTCTTTGGCGCAGATCTGGTGTTACCCGTCGCTGCGTCGGAGTCGAAGTCCACGAGCATTTCTTCGTCATGGCGAGATTGGACGGCGCCTTGCACGGGGATCGCGTTAGCGAATAGTCCTTCTCTTCCCGTTTTTACGTCCCCGCGTGTCACTCTCTTACCATAAGTAGTTTCGAGGGCCCAGTAGCGGTGAGGAGGGTCGGAAACTGGGGTTTGGGTCGGGGGATCGCGGGTTGAGGCGGGAGTGGAAGGATCATCCGACTATACGAAAGTCAGTTCAGTGTGGAGATAGGCCGGAACGCGCGCTATTTACCTCCTGCTCTTGCTCCTCCATCTCAGTGTATTCCCGCTCCACGATCTTCTCATCTCCCGCTGACTCCATTGCTTTCTTTCCGCATTGACCATTGGGCGGCGCTGCGTGCTTAGCATTACCTTTGCTACGCGATGCCACGGCCGGTGCTTGTAAGCTCAGTACCGTAACCCCTCTCTTCTTAGACTTCTTTCTGGCGGGAGCTTCGTACTCGGATTCTGATTCTCTCTTCGCCTTGTATTGTGCGGTGGCATCAGTGTCGGCTTTCGTCTCCTTGAATGTTGCGGGATGCACACGTTTCCCTGGGACGATCCTCGCGGGTTTTGGCTCTGTATTATCGGTCTGGTACGGCTCATCGAGATCAGATGTTGAAGACATAACAGGCGATGGCAACTTCCCAGGACCCTTTAAGGAAGGAAGAGGAAATTTGGGCGCGTGGTGTGGTGTGTCCTGCTTCGGCACAGGGAGCTGCGCTTCTATGGGCTCAGCATCCGGATCGTCCTTGAGTGGTGCTTTCGCAGTCCCTGAAGGAGCAATATCCGGGACCTGAATCTCAGCAGGAAATCCATCTGTGCCTGGTTCTGCTTCGTATGGGGATGGCGGCAATTCGAGCTCTTGCTCCAGCACTGTCGCTAGCCACGGCGAATTCTGGTCCTGCGGCTCCATGACCGGACTTGATGGTGCGATTGTAGTAGGCGATGCGGCGGCAGCGGCATGCTCTTCCAAACCGGGCAGCAAAGGCTGAGGCGTAACTTCCTCTCTATCTGAGAGGGCGCCTTCCTCACGTACGATGGGCAGGGAAGGCTCGTCGGACACCTCCACACCTTCACGACCGACATCTTCGTCGGCACCTGCAATAGATTCTTGGAGAACCAACGAAGAGTTAATTTCGGGTGGCTCGTCTTCTGCGTCTCTTGGTGTTGATGCAGGTGCTACCGGGATACCATCAACGGTGTTTGTGTCTTCTTTGGCGCTGTTGCGCGATATGAGAGACGCTGCGTTCCAGTAGTACTTATCAATTTTCATTTTAAATGGCGTAGGGTGGGCTTCAATATTCAGTAGGGGCGCAACGGCGATTTGCTCACTCGGTGTGGCAACCATCTCAGGTTCCGCAGTTGCATCATCCTCGTGAACATGGAGCGTATCCTCGGTGAGTTTTACCTCGGAGGATTGCCTTTGCACCATGTCGTTTGACTGGGGCGACTGTTCGTTTGTGACATTATCGCCGGTGGGGGGCTGGTCATGTGATTTTAGTGTCGGGGACACAGCCTGTGAAGCAGGACGGGAGCTGCCTTCGAAATCCACGCCTCCTTCGCTGTTTTGACCATCCATTGCAGTAGTTTCAACCCTTTTGTCCTCCAGGGGCCGTTCTTGATCTGGTCCCGTCATGGAGTTTGCCCCATTAGATAGCAGGAGCAAGGCTTCGACAGCAGTTGAGACGTCTTTAACATGCTCCTCTAACGATATTGGGAACAGACTCTCTTGTTCCTCCATGTTGAGTTGCTCCAGTATCCGGGCCGCAATGTCATCTTCTGACAAGGATGACGGTTGATTCGATGCACCATCTGCGACGGGTTCGCTGCTTCGATCGACAATGCTACATGCACACAGTGGCGAGTCTTGGCTGGGTATGTCTGCATGTCCCACTGTTCCAGGGACTGGGCAGACTACGTCTGTCTGTGGATCATCTGGCTGTTGGTCTTGTACAGCGGCCTCGACATCGTCACCATCAAAGAGACTGTCCCAACTGGTAGATTCGGTTTCCTCGGCCTCGTCAAAGCTTAAGTGAGCTTGTGCCCCTTCGAGGGGGTCACCGTCGGCCGGAGATCCGGTACCTTTTTTCCTCGTAGCGACGAACTAATGAGCCTTAGTAATGATTCACAAATCACAACAATGTTGATGCACCGTGAGCCAGCTCTCAGCTTTGACGAAAATCAGGCGATGCATACCTGTGCAAGAGGTTCTTGGCCTCCCCAAACCGCCTCTTGTATGCCCTCGGCATTATGTATCTTATCGACGATAATCCTGTCCGGCGACATTGAGTCTGGTTCAGCCGCATCGCTAAGCGGTGCACAAGATGCCAACAGCAACCCAGTAGAGTCATAAGACTCAGCAACGTGGTACGGCGTGGTTGACACGATAGTGCCTGGAACCAAGATGGCCTTCGATGGCGGGCTCCCAGTCCAAGGCGATGAGCTGGCTTGTGGGTGTTCAGAGGATTTCCGCTGTGGTGGCGGCGTTAATGGCGGTTGGGATAATTCACCACAATACAGAGGTGATAAGCAAGACCCAGGTGTCCTCGCAACGATGTCTGGCATTGAGCATAAGACTACACCATCGGAAGTGGGCTCAGTCTCCATGCGGTCGACGTTGAGCGGAATGCTGTGCGGGGCGACCTGGGATCCGCTTTCCGAGGTCTGCGAAGCTTCGACAACTCCCTCGTCTTGGTTTTGCGGACCCTGCGGCACAAGTTGTCCCCAGTCGAATTCATCAATAATCTTCAGGCCTTCTTGCCATGACAAGTCGTCATCGTATTCGTAACATGTTTGAGATTTGGGGTTATGCTCGAAGCGACTGCAAGTTGCAACATGAGGATGACCCCGAAGGTCTTCTTCCATAACCTCCTCTTCCGTGGCGCCTTTTTCCGTGGCCCCCATGGCCTCTATGACCTTGCTTTCCGATTCGCGCAGCTTCGCTTCACCTACGTCATAGTCAAACGATTCGTCTTGCAAGGAGAAGGGGTAGTAGTCGCTGGCTCTCGGTGATGTCGGGTGAGACGAGGCGAAAAAAAGCTTCTCGTCACTGTCATAGGAACACAAGCCAGGTGGCTGCGACGCCATCTGGATCGGTTCCGGTTCGGGTACCCAGGATAATAACAAGCTAGGAAATGGCTGTGTTGAGTTTGGTAGAGAAGGCGGCATTTCGTAGCAGCTGCTCATGGCCAATAAAGCTGCTGCTCTGGGCGTGACGAGGTGAAGGGTAGGTGGACTGCGTGGGTGGCTGGTTTCTGGGGAAACAGATAAAAAGCGCGACTCACTTTACGTGATCCTCGAACGCGCTGCCAACTGCACTTCAACCTTCGCTACTAAGGGTCCCGCCGGTTGATATCGAGAAATTGTTGCCATAGAGTGAGAGACGCATACAGAGAACGTAAACCTGGAAATGGGAAACGGTCAAAGAAAGCAAGAGCCAGACGGTGCCAGTGTGGCCTTTTCGACCCTGCTGGTGAGCAGTAACTGAGTGAAACAAGTGCGAGCGCGCGGCGATACCAGAAAGCCAAAGAACTTCCGAACATTGGACGGGACCTCACAGCGTGATCACGTGCCAAGTTGATCGGCCTCTGGTGATTGAACCAAGACACATCGAGTGCCTTAAACAGGAAAAGAAAATTAGTAGATTAAATTGTTAGAGCAGGGGATCTTGCCCTCCGATAATCGAATGCTCTTAGCTTCCCTGCTCCCGTCGTCTCTTGCAGGCTCCGTTCGCGCGCTGAGTTCTCACTTTGTCATATCGGGATGGCATTAGAGATGGAATTCCCCGTGTCCACCGGCAACGCCAGAACCCTTGTCACTGTCAGCGCAATTCTGTGTCTCTCGATCGGCACCCCACTTTTTTCCCGTGTCAGTCGCGCAGCAACAGCAGAGAAGGCTTGCTGGCCAACAAACGATCTGGATAGTATCAGCCCCATCACCACTAATAAGGGCCTGTGCGTTCCCGCGAAGACTGAGAACGGGAACGGGTATATACGCACCGCCATGCCAACAGTCACCAGGAATCCAATCGTAGGCCCAACAACCTTGCAATGGCAGGGATTTTGATCCGTCCCGCATTGAAAGCAAACAATTGGCACAGGGATGCAATCCATTCTTGGCGACGTGCAGTTGCGGATGTGATAAAAAGAGCTGGAGAATCTAAAGGAATCAGAGCTGCCTAGGAGATGGTGATACAGGTCTGAGATAAACTTGCTCGACCTGGAGATAACCGTGTCGATGACGCCAAGCTCACGATGACTAACGCATGTGTGACGTTCTGATTCGTCACTGCTGTTAGAGAGGCGCCGCGGCGTCTGTCAATACCCGCATCTCTCCTCCATTCGCGCGTAATGGTCACTGCATGTGCTGATCTGCAATAATGCAGTGAGTTGATCTCCGGTGCGTCGTCGCATCCCAATGTGCATATTGCTTTAGCGTGAAGCGACAGAGTCTTGGAAACTTATAGCTCGTTGTGAAGAATTAACATGAACCGCACAGAATAAGAAAATATGTATCACAGCGGCTGACACCAATGTTGGACTCTAGGAGCATTTCTTGTAAGTTATCCTGTAGGAACTAACTGTAGGTTATGGTTATAGAACTGTTGTGGTATAGTTTATTCGGGGTTTTCACAGCTCTAAACGTCCCAATCTTTCTGTCGGCCAACTGCGTACTATCGCTCGATACTCGCAAATGGGAGTTATCGAGCAAATTATATAGGAAGTGAAAAAGCAAATAGATACCTGAGAAAGCCTATGGGCCAGATCTTGCGCCTTTCGTATCTGCAACAGCAATAGAATGTCGTTGGGCCTTTAAGCAGTCTTGCCTTCGCCCTTTGATTCTTCTTGACTCGCATGCTTTAGCTGCTGCTCCTCCCTCAATACCACTTCCATGGCTTTTCTAATAATCCTCGTCATCGGCAAAAGCACCGGTCTTTCAATGCCATCTTCGCTCCATTGCCTCTCCACCCAGCCCTCCTCTGGCGTTACCGTTCTCGTCCACCGCACCTCTAAAACACGTGTCTTGATCATACTATCAACCTGTGCGGTGCCAATCATCCGACAAAGCGTAAAGTAGGGTATACTGTACGGCGGTTGCGTAAGCTTGCGCATGACCTGTAGGAGGTCTGATGGCTTGAAACACGCAGTATCCTCGCTCGTATCTGTACCCACTGTGGCGGTGGAGAGTGGAGAGAAAGTCTCAAAATTCGCTTGTGTCAGGTGGAGCTGGAGTAGTGTATATGCTTGGATGAATATAGCGGATTGGTAGGGCGTCAAGTTCCCTTCTGCTTGAACCCATGAAGCAACATAGTCGTTGATGTGGCTGAGTTTTCCGCCAAAAGCGTCCCAAATCTCCTCGAAACTCGTCGTAAGCTTTGAAGCCAGATGTGGTGGGACAGACCGCAACATTTGGTCCAGAAAGTACGACAAAGTCTCTTCGCGACTGCAGTCCCCAATAGTGACGATCTGAGAGTGATGACCGACATTCATTGAGCGTAGGAAATGCTGAAAGAAGGGATCGGAGGTGCAGAAAAGCACATGGCAAAGTCTGTCCTGTTTGGTCAAGACTAAGAGTGTGTCGAGGAAGACTTTTAATGACAGTTGGTCATCGACAAGAGCTGGGAGCTTGTGCGCTTCATCGAGTAAGAACACAATTGGCCGTTTTCTGAATATAGGGCTGTCTGATTGTGATTCGGCATTGAGCGCGGTCAGCTCATCCGCAGACAGCACTCTACGGTCAGCTGGCTTTTTCTTCACGTAAGGATCTTCGGAATTGCCGTCTTTGTCAGAAGGTGTGGCTGTTGGGTCGTATTCCCAGTACTGTAAGAGCGCGCTTTGCAAGCTTTCCATTAGGCTGGCGAGGTCAGCGACAGTGACCGTATACCCGCCTTCGGCACTTTCTTTCTCATTCAACGCAAGCACGAGATGTTTGAAGGTCAACGCCTGCTTGCCCATCTCTTCGTCTCGCATCTAGAGTTGATTAGCAGTAGTCTGGTACGTGTGCCTGACCGTGCTCGCCTCATTGAAGAACGTTTGGAACTGTTCGCACAAAGCCAGATACAACGTCCGAAGATCCGCAAAACCAGAGATTCTTAGATCAAATTTTACAACGAAGTAGTCATCGGTCGCTAGCACTTCTCTAAGCAACGCCGTCTTTCCCACAGATGTCGCACCGAAGATTGTTGTCATCTTCGGCTGGGTCGTCAATATCTTGCGCAGTAATGCCTGCTCAGCTTTGCGACCATGAAAGCCTGGGAGTTTAGAGAAGGTGTGCTTTTTGGGGATCTTCTTCGCCTCCCGGGCGAGCTCCATGTCCTCCTTCGCTTTCCTGAGCATTTCTTGGGACTCTTTAAGTTGGCGGAGCGTCTCTGCTGGGTTTGCGATGACACCAGCGAGTTCGCCCAGGCCAAAAAAGGACCTGGTGGCGCATGGCTGCCATGCTTGTCGTGGTGAAAGGAGGTGGAGAGCGCGAGGTCTGCAGACGTGCCGCAACGCGGCGATTCCGATCATAGTTTGACTATCGTTGTCTCATGATAGACGGTGCTAATGTTAATCTGCATAGGAGCAACGCGCAGCGCCGATGGGAAATTGGCAGGCGGGCCTCCTGGCGAAAACGCCACTTACGTCATCGTGCGCTAATTTCTATACCAAACAACCACGAACCTATTTACGGCAACTGCTTCCGCATACATCGCTTTGAACATATCTTTTCCACTACAATGAATGAAATCAAGATAAAAGAGCTCATCGCGGTATTTACTAGCCAAGCAACCCTAACACTCGAATCCTATGAAGCTACACCACAGAAATACGGCTTTCTTACGAAGGATGCAGCTAGAAGGAGGAAGGCAGGAATCCATTGCTTGGGCAGCACGGAGTGAGAAGATTATTTGGAGGCAATGGTTAGTATCAGTGTGCTTCTGTCATCCGCCTGAGCCCTTCGACCAGAATAGCGTATTGGACTACCCAATTCTAGCACATATAACGCGCATAATTCGGCCTAAACATACCCACTTTGCTTACAGTAAGACGAACCCAGGCATTGATTTACAATTCTAATAAGTTTTTCTTAGCTCATCTGGTAGATTGTATGTAACACATAAAACATCCCACTCGCGACCTTCGAGCCCAACGATGGTACCGGACAAGGGTGGCTACGTCAATAGCACGCCGTTCGCAGGAACGTTCCCGTGTACCGCAGCAGTGATTTTGGATAATGCTACCGTCTTGGCTGGCACAGCTGCTCTTACCTTGTTCCTGACCGTACCATTCCATGTGCGCTTGTGTATCACCTTCCACAAGGTCGCTGAGCCTTGTCCAAGTAATCGTCACAGGGGTGCAAGTCGCTCAACTCTCCGATCAAAGCGCGGCATCAGAATACCACACTTTAACCCCAAATGCGACTTCGATGAATTAACCATGTCTACCTCTGAGGGCTGATATGAAACTACTCCCGTGTGCAATGCATAGTTACGAGCCTTCTTTGTTCCAGCTCAGTGGTCCGCTATACGTACCACGTATTGCACAAATCAGTTACTTTTTTCACGTCCATTGAAAAATCATCGAGCCAGCAAAATCACTAAAAACCTTATTAGGTGACGCCACGGTCACACCTCTGTCATGGCGCCCGCAAGAAATTGTCACGCCAGAGACTAGCTGACGACAGTGACGGTGAAATGGAGGCTGGTGACGATATCGTGGGTCCATTATACGTGGCTCGCTGTTCATATGTTCTGTATATGGGTAAGTATTCTTTGACGGTTATTCAGAGTTTTCGTGTCGCACGCTGATACCCCGCTCAGCCACCCTTTACGCGTCCATATTAAGACTCATGCAGGAGGCAGTAGTCTAATTGCTTCAGAAAGAGAAGCTTATTTACATTGGGCTCCAATGCATGTCCACTACACCTCAATGCTTTCTTTTGGTTCATTATCAAAGATCTGCATGTCTCACACCAGGTCTCCGGTAGTGTTACGAGACCGGCAATTTGTGTACAATGATTCGTCAATTCGGAGCCACGCTGACGGTGTTTGAGGTCCTGCGCAGTACAAGTCTCGCGAAACTTTTTATGAATGGGTACACTCTCCTACTTGCTGGGCATTGTCAGGGCTATGAGCGGTCGAGACTGCCACTATGTCACACCTTGAGTTCTCGTTCCTGGTTATTGGGATTCATAGTTTGAATATCTGATAGGTACGATCGCTCCTCGAAGGTTTCCGTGCTAAGAGCTTTTTGAGAAGACTGACATCGATTAACTATGTGAACAGCCGCTGTCTGACAGTCGATAATGTCAAATGATGCAGGGCTTTAGAGCAAAGAACATCCTCCTCTGCATTTACATCTCGAAGCGGTCTCCCTCGTTCCAATCGACGCACACGTTTCCAAGAAGGGCTAGTTTCTGAGAGTTTCGATACACCCTAACTTTCCGAGTACTGCTGCAGTGCACTCGTTTCAGAAGGTTACAATTCATGCCCAGCGACCTGATGGATGCACCGAGGCAACAGGCGACGAAAAACGAAGGATAAGCATCGTGAAACTGCACGTATTCTCGTCGGCCATGGACTACAGCTGTTGTTATAACTGATTGGCCTCCTTACTCGCGAATTTCTACCATGCCGAAGAACTGCCCAAAGACGTAGGACATGGTGACACTGCGTGAGCGTCCACCGGGAGTCAGTGCACAACATCGAAGGACCTCACTTGTGCTCTGATCGTGGTGTAGCCATGTGATGGTCAGCGAAGTTAACAAATTGGACGTCTTATTTGACGTCCTTACGCTTGTCGGCAAACAGTTGAACGAGTACGGAACGTAAGTGGCGCCAAGAACTGGAGACGAGCACTTCGTTGGAACTGTAGTATATAAACTCAGCAACCTCAGCGTTGTTTGTGTGCGAACTCGTTGTCAAGCTACAAATTGCCCCACGCAACTGTCCCCATCTGTCAAACAAGCCTCTTAGCTACGATCGGTTGCAAAAGAAATGCCTGCTGCGGCATCCACTACCAGCCAACAGACATCGCCCCAGAGCGGGTCTCGTCAATCTCCGTCTTCGATCCTTGTACACGCCAAAACCTGTCCAGAGTGCAAGGGGCACCCGTAAGAAGCTTCTTATTTTTTTTTAAATACGTTCATCAAGTAATTTATCATGTTTGGACGTTATTGCTCTCTGGACCTGTGGCCATACATCTCAATTCAAATTGTTCAATGATCGTAACGGGACACCACTCTGACAGACGATTAGTCCCAATAACCGGAAGCCGCCATGTCCTCTTTGCAACAATAAAGGATGGGTTCCAGGCCGGTGCCCGGGGTGTCCTCTCTGTATTTCACCTCCCTAATCCGGAGGACCTACAATCCTAAACATCGACCGCCATACACACACGACCGCTACCTTTCGCTCAGAAGGCCGGTTCCCCTGCTAGCCTACGGCCGAATTTTTGAATAGGCACGGAGACATCAGACTCGAAAATGCAGCTTTGACTCTGGAATCCATGTGGCCGGTTCCTAACACAGCCTTTATTTGCATTACCTATCAGTAGCCTGATTAAGGCGCCACCTCCGACTCTGTTGATGTAATCACATCTCGCGCCTTTTTTACCCAACCATCACTCATTGAGAAACCCCCAAGCATCCCTTATCTTGATTATCGGTATGTGTAGCTCGCCGCTGACAAATACAAGCATTTTGTGGAATGCAAGCACTTTCCCTAACTCACGCCGATAACTTTTCTCTGTGACGTCTTCCATTCTATTCAAAGACATGCTATTCTTGTGTTACCAGCCTCGTGCAGCGTTGTGATCTGGTGTAGCGGTAAATTTTTCGATCTCTTGTATCCCAACTGCATGTGTTGAGATACTAAATTGGGACCTCGACGCTCACGAGGCCGAAACTGTGGTATTGTGGCGGGCACCATGAGCAGAATGGGAGCTGATCGGTGTTCGTGTACCTCTTTAAAGTTTCACTATGCAATGTGCACGACCAATAACCGTGTCGTACTGGGCTCGTGTCTCAAGACTTCCATCTTACTATGAGAAAAAAGGTTATCTAGCAACGCTGCACACTTGCGAGAAGAGATGATAAAGACGTCGTCCGAGCTTTGCCTAAGTACAGCATCCTGCTACTGATTTCTCGTAGACAATCCAGCTATGTAAAGGACAGGGACGAATAATGCCCCAGGAGATCCAAGATTGGTCTCTCGTACGTTGTTCATGAAGAGAGCTACGATTGCAATTGAAGGCAAGCAACTACACACACTAGTATCAAAGCTTACAGAGTGGTGCTTTGAAGTAAACCATAAAACCGCTATGTCCGCAAGTCTTACTCCACGAACCGTGCAGTCCTGTCTAAAATAGCGAGTTATCGGTGCAAGTAAAGACGTCCAACGGGTCGTTCGGATCTTTCACTCTGCCATTCAAATCCGAGATGGAAGTGTAAAGGCCGAAAACGGTCAAGAAAGCGGACGCAAAAAAGAGGAACCAATTGAAAATGGAAAGCAGCGCTTTCCGCCAAGTAGAGAACTGCTGACCCCAGTTCAAGAAGATCCACTGAGCATTGGCGAGACCGAAGGTGAACCTAGACGGTATCAGCGGGATCAGGCATGTTTTTCTTTCGGACATGTCGGCTTACCAAGTAACGAATAATGCGGAGGAGATTCCCAAAATTGAATTGAAGGCTGGAATGGCATTGGCGAAGATGAAAGCTGTCACCCAGAACGCAGTGCCGCATCCAAGCCATACACCCCAGGTCAAAAACGTGTTGTCGGTCAACTTGGCCTTCGACTTGATGACAGAGTCCATCAAAACGTTGTACATGTATTTTATGCCTGTATGTCCGAAAACTAAACCGGACCCAAGCATGGTAGGGATGAGAATGCCGTATGCCACTTTGGAGGCCACTCCGGGTGCTGAGCCTAATGCTGGAGCTACAACATACTGTCCGGACAGATGATAGACTACGCAGGCGATGATAACATACAACGGTATGGCGATTACGTTGAGCCATACAATCGCTGGGGTGAAGTCTTTGCTCGGGTTGCGCATCTCGCACATGACTGTGACGAAGGCCTGGTTGCCAGCATATGCGAATGCGACATTGAGGACAGATTCGAATTGAATATTCATTGAGGCCAGAGGGTTCGGACCGAGTCTCATCGCAATCGGCTCGTTGGCCGGCTCTCCAAAGTAGCCTGTCGTGTCGCGGTGAGGGCCATCGACAGCGAGCGCAATGACTACAATGAATACCGAAGCCACTGGATATTTTAGCGAACCTCCCCAGTTCGAGAGTGAGCAATGTGACACTTACGGATGCTGATAGTAGCAGGGATACCAAACCATCCAGCAAAGTTCATGGTTCGTGGCATACAAAGGAGCCAACAAGCGACCATAGGCAGACCAATGAAGCCGACTGTGCAGAGTGCATGGTCGGATATGGTGTTAAAACCTATAGACAGGGTAACATTGGCGGATGCACAAATGAGACATAGGTTGAGCACGTTCGCAATGCCAACTATGATCTGCAGCGGAAGGCCACCCATGATCTTGGCGCAATCAACAATGTCTCTGACTGAAGGATACCGGCGATAGAACTGGATCAATATGTACGCTGTGTACGTGGCGATGACACCCAGGATAATAATCGTGAAGATGCCCGGGATGAGGCCGATGGTGTGCAGCATTCCAGGTAGACTCAAAATTCCGATACCAACTTGATTGGTGAAGAAAATCAACGTCGTTCGCATCATACCCAGCTTTTTCCCGCCATAATGATCCTCCACGATGCCATGATCAGTGTCGTAGTCGGTATGAGCGGGAGGAGGAAAGTAGTCTCCTGTATGTTTTTGGTCATCGTAACCAGCATACTTGTTGTCCGTTGCGTCAGGCCCATCATGGAGATGGTTTGGGATGTGATCGTCTGTTCGCATTGAATCCTTCATTTTGTCGACGACGCATATCACGATGATCGAAGAGATGGAAAAATGAACAATCGTCGGTTGGTGGTCAGTCAGAAGAATCCCCACTTGTTATAGATGAGTTCCTCAAGGGGACCAAGGCCACCTAAAGCCGGTTACCCGGGTGCCAATGCTGCGCTCAGAAGTAGGCCCAGGGATGACCGCTTTAATTTGATGAGTTTCCTATTCAATACGTTATACTTATTGGCGCCATGTGCCTCGTGCTACTGGTAGTCCACCTTAGTCCTTGGAGGTCTTGGTATATGACTGAGCGCGCAATACGGCCTGATTGACTACCATACAAGGTAAACGGTATGGTTTATCGCATACTATGGACACGCGAGTTGCGTGTGATCCCTGGGCTAGGATTCTGGAAGTCCTTTGGAAGGCACTTGGTTACTTCAGCGATTTAGGTCGTCTTGGAGCCTTGGGAGTGAAGTCATCCCGCGATGCTTCTCCACCGAGTCCCGCACGATCTCCACTGCATGCGATTCATGGAAAAGGCACATATGAGGAAGCTACGCTATCTCAGTGTTCGGGAAACCGACCATTGTTTGCTATGTGTCGATGTATAGGCCGTCTTCGTAATTGAAGGTAGTTGACACTGCAGGAGAGGAATCAACGACTGGATGTGGCTTGGCCCCAAGGTGGCGGTGATCACACGTCCAGAGCGCCCGATTGGTTC
Organism: Paraphaeosphaeria sporulosa; assembly: GCF_001642045.1. Lineage (NCBI taxonomy): Eukaryota > Fungi > Ascomycota > Dothideomycetes > Pleosporales > Didymosphaeriaceae > Paraphaeosphaeria > Paraphaeosphaeria sporulosa. Next base: position 1,704,907 of record NW_017253360.1, on the reverse strand, counting down.
GCGAGCTTAGCTCCCTGCAACACCTGGGCAATGCGCCACACAACCTTGGAAGTTTGCCCAGACTCTTCAGTGACACAATTATGATAGAGACTATGTCGATCAAGTTGATATCAGTCTCGCAAAGAGCTAAAAGGTAAGCGACAAGGATCTAGGCGCTCTCTGACAGGGTCGATCAGATGCCGTCCTTGAGGTATGCCTCACTGTACCTCGGCGAGAGCTGTCATCGGCAGCCAGTACACCCATCGCACGTTTCCCCCTTCTACGCCAGTTTCATTTCGGCTCTACAGCCTTCACACCTCGATCGCTGCCTTGCGTGCCAGCCAGGCGTTGATAGGACACATCAAGGACAAACTCGCATGGACTTTCTTATTTCGGCCTAATCAACTGCACCCCATGACGACTGTCATGGTTGTTACCGTGTTGCAAAGTTCGTTGTTCCATGCCTATGGATAATCGCGGAGATAGACGCTGGGGTCGGATTGCTTATATGCATCGCAGTCGCCGTTGAAACGAGCCACGCATAACTCGTCGACACAGCAACATGGCGGGAACATACCATAAAGATGAATCGAACACCGTGAATCGCTACAAACATCAAGGTTCGTCAGCTGCCTATAGTGGTTGCTGCGAATTATAACCGAGACTGATGGTAGGATGCAGCAACTTACGATGTCGATACAATCCATGCCATCGTCAACAGCACGCCCGTCCTGCACGTTTCCTTCGTCCCGGACACTTCCGTCCCAGTGCCAGTAGTTCTTCCTATGATCGGCCAGATCGGACACTATCCAAGCGACTCTGAATCCCATTGTTACTTGCACGGCTATGTATCCAGTCGTCTCATGAATTTGGCTGCCTCCCCTCCAGGGATCCCGCTCTGCGTCGCAGCTACCAAGGTCGACGGTTTCGTTTTGACACTGACTCCCAACACGCACAACTACAACTACCGCTCCGCAATCCTCCATGGGCATGGTACTGTCGTAAGCAGCGACGAAGAGAAGCTATGGGCCATGCAGCTAGTCACTAACTCCGTCGTTCCGGAGCGTTATGAAAACAGTCGCGTACCGCCGGACAACGCAGAAATGCAGTCCACACAAATTCTGAAGATGAGAATCGAGAGCGCAAGCGGAAAAGTGCGCGAGGGTGTACCAGAAGACGAAAGGAAGGACATGAAGAGAGACGACGTGTTAGACTCTGTATGGACAGGCGTTATCCCGGTTTACGAGAAGCTGGGTGAGCCCGTAGGCGGGCCGTACAATAGGGTAAAGGAGGTACCAGAGCATGTGAGACGTTTTGTTGATGGCGAAAATGCAAGAAGGTGGACGTATGCGGTCGAAGCCTCGAGGAAGCCGGCGCCCGTCAAAAGAGTGAAGAAACAAAACCAGGTGGAGTAGGCATGATAACCATTGACAGTCCTCTCCTCAGTCGAGTAAGTAAGCTATCTACAACTTTGCAGAAACCCCCTGGTGCGCGCTCATCGAACCTAGGAATATAGCTTTATCCTCAATCATCGTTTTGGCCAATGCGTCCCGTGAGGAACAAGTAGTCGCCTTATTTGAGTTCGAGCGGATATAACGTCTGACGACTTCAAGCACGGCCGTGTCGGGACTTGTCCTTGCATCGTACAGCAGAACCAGACTGCTTGTGATGAACTCAACAGAATCAAGAATGTCTCGCCCATGATAGAGAAGTTCCTCCTTTGAGGCACCCTGCACTAGGCCAAGCAAGTCCTTGAGTCTCTGCTCAATGGCATCGACTTCGACATTCGATTCTGCACCCATCGCTCCGATCACGCCTCGGATCCAAGGCGCAAAAACATTCGCCATTACGTCGCCATTTCCGAGTCTTTTATCGAGTATGACACGTACGCAATCTTCTGCCATGACACTGACAGTACCCTCCCATATCGGATTGACCAACTGATCGCGATAAATCTTTGCGATGTTCATCAATCCGCCATCTTCATTGTTCTCGCAATATCCAACGCCACCTAGGCATTCCATGCAGTTCCTCAGACCATGCACAGACGCTACACTGATCTGCGCCTTCATAGCTGGTAAAACCAGACGGAGGAGGTCTGCAGTCTGTGCCTTATCTTGTGGTATCAGCTTGGAGGCCCTCGTGTTCTGCACTGCATTTTCCCAGCCCTGGTCCAGCGCGCCTTGCAACGCGACACCTAGAAAGGCAAAATGCGTACCGGCCCAGTACTTGACCGTCTCGTCTGCCATCCATCGTAGATGCGCAGGGTTGTCCGCGAGCAGACCGCCACGAACCTTGCGGACCTTGCTGTAAGCACGGCAGATGGCGAGGCCGCGTGCCCAGCTTGCTGCGCTGGTCACCGCTGTGTGTAAACGGGTGATGTTCAGTATAGCTGATATCTCTTTCACGCCTTGCCCTTCAGTGCCTACGAGCCAGCCGCGGGCACCCTTGAGCTCGAGTTCTGCGGTCGGCAGAGACTTGGTGCCAAGCTTGTTCTTCAGGCGCTGGATACGAATGCCATTGAGCTCGGTTGGGAGCGCGGCATCGTGAAGCAGGCTTTTTCTCTTCACGCGTCGACGCATTGGGATATAGAACGCTGACAGACCACCTTTGGCCGTGCGGGCAAGCAGCACACTCATCTCTGAATCTGTCGCGCTGCTAAACCATTTGAAGCCGTCAATCTTCCAGTTTCCTAGTGGCATACCAACAGCGTCTGATTGTCTGCCTTCTGAGATTTCTCGCTCGATCTCTTCTGGCGTCAATCGGTTTGCTACTGTCTCCGTGCCAGAAACATCACTGCCCCCTGTTCGTTCCGTCATCCACTAGTTAGCCTTAGTATCTTGCTCCACAGCGTATCAAAACGAATCTTACTTGACCACTAGTCCATGCTTCTTTGTGATTCCGACTTGTCAGCCTACGATACACCTCCTCAAAGACCTGGCTGCGGCCCGGCTGGTCCCCATCCGGATCTCGCAAGTGCCTGCTCATCAATACAGCAGCGCCATCCGTCATACTCTGTGGACAACCAGTCATAGTCCCAGTTGGACCCCAGAGATACACATTGGCAAATTGGTGAATTCGGCGGTTGAAAGCGGTGTTCGACTTGTCGTACGCCACGGCGACGATGCCCTCTTCGTAGCCAATGTCTTTCAGCTTCCGCCAGCCTGCAGTAGTCCAAAGCGGGTCATTTCTGTTTTCTTCCCCGAATGTTGTTAGGGGACGTAGCACGGGATGATTTGTTTCTGCATCTGTGGCGTTGGCGAGAACGTCGGGATCGAGGGATAATCGAGCAATGCGGTGGGCATGCTGCGTTACTGCTTTGGCATCTTTTGGCAGGTATAGATCAAGGATGCGACAGAGGACTTTGTCGTCTGATGCTTCCGTGGCGTTTTGTGGCGGAGATTCTGGCTCTCCCCTTGCAGACAATGAGTCCGGTGATGTGTATTGCGGCGGTAAGGCAGGTAGGGTTTGGAAGAAGCCTGCTGTTGACGAAGAAGCGCGTAAGGACTGTTGCAACATGTTCACCAAAAATGTTTCTGGTGTCGGGCTTCAGGTATGGGTTTGGTGTTGCCCATAGGATTTGGTGAAGGAAGTTGCCTCGGCTCAACGCCTGTAGTGCGGTACCAAATACGGCTTCCCCGCAAACGCCACATGCAAAACATCCGCTTCATCACACGATGACTCGGCTCAGTTGATATCGCAAACAATGCCTCACAATCGGAGAGGTGCTTAGGCTCAACATGATGCGACGGCGGAGTTTGGTCTTTGCATCGCCTACGTGAAAGCGAAATTATCCCCGACACTCGCCGATTGCCAAAGTATCAATTGGTACAATAGAAGTATATATACAGAGGAAGAAAAAATGGTGTCCACCTGCAATCCTCCCGGCCGCATCTAAGTATAAGTGTGCGACTCAATGCTAATCGTCTCGATAGTCCAAGTCTTGCCTCCATCCGCAGTGACCAAGTCGCCAGTCGCGCCAGTCACGCCCTTGGTCTGTTCGTAGTTCGGATCGGCCACGTCCATGATCAGCGTCGTGTCGACATATTTGTGCGCCGGCACCGTACCGCAAGCAGCCTGCTGGCACTCAACGGCTGTGCCCCAGCCCTGTGCTTTCCCGCTGTCGGTAGACAAAGTTGAGACGACTGTGCCGTCGAGGGAGACGGTTTGGTCGTACTTGGCTGTGCCGTCGTTGTACTTGTCTGAACGAAATGTATATTAGCAACATGATCCATAAGAATCCCAACGAAGTAGGTCAAAAAGGTGGAACTCACAATGGAAAGTCACAGACGAGCCAGGATCAGCAGTTACAAACTTGCCCATCTGCTGAGTATCCTCAAGCGTGCTCGCGACAATGCACCACTTTCCAGACGACTTCTCGCAGCCGGCGCTGCCATCGGAAACCGAGATCGCGAGACCCTGAATCAGGTCACCGCCGCTCGTGCCCATACCAGGCCACAGCGCGAGGTTGCCGGTTTGGGGACTGTTCGTTTCAGGCAGGATCAGGGTGGTGTTTGCTTCGCGGATAAAGGAGTTGGTTGCTACAGGGCCGGTGGAAAGCGCATTTGAGAATTGGTACCCGTAGTCGTTCTGGCGCCGGATGGCAGCGGCGTTGGCGAGCGCGGTGGCTGAGAGGGCAAACGCGATGGTCTTCATCTTGACGGATTTGTTGTTTGAATTGGTTAGATAGGTCAAGGAAGAATTGAAGAATCGAATCACTGAAGTAACGAATGGAAGATAACTAGGAAGTTGACCAGCAGCTATCAGAATGCAAGAAGCGTAAAGATGAGGAACACCATACTGCCCTGATCTTATAGAGACGCTTGAACTACACCGCGCGTCGTTTCGCAAAGTTCAATGACGATCAGGCAATGGACGGGTACGCATGGGGAAACAAATGCGCCAATAGGAGAAAGACGTCGTGGCGGCTGGTTTCCGTGCGCTCTGAAACACTGGTAGCTCATGGGATTAATTAATTTGTGGAGCACACACGGACAGTCGAATTCCACGATCTCCTGATTGCAATCACATCGCATTGACAAATGTACCTAGGGATGGGCTAATAAGTTTTCTAGATATTAAGTTAGCCTGAGGGACGATTCTCCGATGGTGGTTGAGCGCCCACACAGACTGTTAACGCAGAAAAATAGCAAACTATCATAACATTTCCCTGCTTCAACAACTTAGTTACCAGACCTCATCCTCGACCCATCGTACTTGCTGATCTCATCAGAAAGCTCCTTTGCCCTATCTAACACCTCCTCCATCCTTTCCGCCCCGACACTTCCTGACAGCCACGCCTTCGCCTTGTCGACGATCAATTCCCAGCTCCCCTGCAAACTGGCCAGCTTCGTCTCGAGGCACACTATCGCCAGAGAAGTAGCCCACACCGCTTCGCTATATTCTACCGTCTCTCCAGCTGCAGCCTTCGAAGAGAGATGATGATTGAGCCTGGTCCTCGCTTCTTCAACCACATCTTCCCTTATTTTGAGTGCAAGGAACAGAGGGGGTGAGTACTTCCACTCTCCTTCGAAGGTCTGGACGGAGATGAGCAGAGCCAAGGTCTCGTCGTCCGTCTTGGGTGGCGATGTGACGTTTTCAGAACAGGTACTTCTAGATGATGCAGCCAGTGTCTCGACTGTTTTGGGAGGGGAATTGACGCCTTCAGGGTTGGTAGTTCCATAGGAAGCACTGGCTAGCGTATCTTGCTCTTGTCGCGCCATCAGAAGCCGCTTTTTGTTTTGCTGCTCCAGAAGCATGCATTGCATTTGGTAATCTTGCAATGTGTGGTTACCTTGGGGGCGCGGTGCAGGGTTAGATTGCCCGAAAGCGCTTGCTTGCTGCGGTTGCGCCATCTGGTGTTTTTGAGCCATTTGATGCGCCGGTTGCTGCTGGGGTTGTTGTTGTTGTTTTTGTCCATCCTCGAAGCCAAACTCGACGCCTATGGAGCCAAAGCCGGTGGAGTTCTCCTTGACGTGTAGGAACGAATCGAAGTCGAAATTTTCCAGAGCATGCGATTGGTCGGAAGCAAGCCCGAAATTGTGGTACGAAGGATCTTGTGACTGCTGTCGAAAAGGACCTCCGCTTTGCTGCGAATGCTGTTGGGTCGATGCGAAAGGATTCCCACTGTGTTGGTGCGGTGGTTGCGATGATCCAAAAAGCCCTCCACTTGGCTGTGACTGGGACTGTGACGCTCCAAAAAGTCCGCTTGCCTTGGGATGTGGCTGGGACATTGCTCCAAATAGAGTTGGCTTCTGTTGCTGCTGTTGCTGCTGACCTCCAAAGAGACTCCCACCTGTGGCAGCCGGTCCGCTAAGTGTGTGAGACGTTGAACCAAAGGAGGTGCCTACCGACGGCCTACTGCCCCATCCGCCGCCTTGAATATATTGGGTGGACTGATATCCTTGGGGAGAGGGTGTAGGCGCAGAGGGAACAGAGCCAGATAAGCCACTGCCTGGGCCATGAGCATCACCGTGAGGAAGATAGGTGCCAAAACCGCCGAAGAGTCCTCCGCTCGAGGGAGCTGCTGTTGCTGGTGGGCCGCCAAAGAGGCCCCCATATGCTCTCTGATTTTCGGGCATAGCACGCCCAGAGGAGGGGCCTGGAGGAAACGCATTAGCACTCTGTATAGCCTGGTTTGTGCCTCCTCCGATAACCGAAGTGTTGCCCGGCGCAGAGGGACATTTATTCAACATACCAAACAGACCACCATGTGGTGGCTCTGGAGCGGCTTCGTCTTCGAGATATTCCCACTGTGTGTGCGCCTTTTCCGGTTCGGTCGGCCTGTTTTTCTCAACTGCCACAAACGAGCACCACTTCCCGCTGACTTGGAATTGCACGCCTAGCCTCACTGCCTCTCGCTCCATCATGCTGCTAAATCGGCTTTCGTACCGCTCTTTCAGCAACTTCCCTGACTCATCTTTCGCTTCGGCGAGCCAGCCTCTGCCTTGCTCGAGCTCGAACGTGGCCTTTTTGGCGGCAAGCTGATGGATTGTCGTCCCGGGCCTATCTAGCACCTGGATGGGAAACTCAAGCTCGAGAGGACCATGGGTGCTGGTGCCGCGGAGGAGGACGGAAAGGGGTGTTTGGTGTGGGGCATCGGGACCGAGGAGTAGGTAGACTGTTGTCCTGTTGAAGGCGAAGAGGGGAGGAATCCTCGAGGGCGCCTGAACAATCTTGGGAGTCGCAACGTTGTGGAGGTTTGAGGCTCCTGAGGCAGGCTTTTCGCTTCTGTCAGGGTCGGCAGACGGGTCGAACAATGAGATCGGCTTGATCTGCAACAAATCAGCAATGGTTAGGACACAACGGCGAGCGATAATTTGACTCACTGTGTTCGGCTCGTCTGCTTTTTCGTTCAAATCAAGCTTCACCGTCAAGCTATCTGCAACTCGTTCCACAATTTCAAAGTCCTCCTCTTCGTTGAGGCTCTCTATACCACCAGCGTACTTGACCTCAAGCGAGTAGTCGTTAACATGTGGAGACAAGGCCCCCTTCAGCATTCTAACAACCTTGCTGTCCATCTTTTCGCCCTCGCCCACGGTCTGCGAGAACCCATTCCCTGCTCTTGCGATACCCTCGATAAGAGAATGTGACACACCCGATCCCACACCCAAGGTGTAGACGCGAATCGGCGCTGTGGTGTCTTGGACCTGCTCGTTCAGGTAAGTGAACAGAATATCCTGGTTCCAGATGGCGCCATCAGTAAGCATCATCACTTCGAGCGGGATGTCCCGATAGCGTTGATGAACCGTCGCTTTGAGCGGCTCCAGCATCTCCGTCCCACCGTAGTTGGCCGCGAGAGAACCCACGTGCTGCACAGCTTCGTCCAGTGTCTTTTGGCTGTAAGCTACACTTCGTGGCCATAGGAACGAGTAGCCGGAGCCGAACGAGCAGATGTTGAACATGGCGCCTACTGGTAGCGACTTGAGGAAGATCTGGAGAGCTTGTTTGGCCAGAGCGATCCTAGTGCCTTCCATTGATCCCGAGCGGTCGCATACAAAGACGATCTCCGGACTCTGAGGCGGGAGGGCGAACTTGGGAACCAACGTGGCCATCAAGGCTCGCTGATTGGGAATGGTGGGATGTGTTTCGAGGATGGCCTTCGGAATACCAGTATCTTTTGCGACGATCTGAAGGACGAAGTCGGTGTCGAGATGCGTGCTCTGAATTCCAAGGGTTGCAGACGCTTTTGACATTTCAGGTACGTCGTTGGGAGCGATCGATGTAGTACCCATGGAAACTGAGATAGGATGACTGGGGGAAAGTATCTTCTGGATGAATGAGCCCTCTGCCATCTCAGCGTCGACGGTGATTAAGATGTTGCCTGAGTGACCTCCGCGTGAGGGTGTAAAGTTTTGGAACTGAGCCAAAATAGCCTCGGATCCAGGTGCTGTGCGGCCATACCGAGACGAGATGATGCTCGGAATGGTGAAGCGGATACCATCCACCTCCATGTCGTGCTTCAGTTCTCCGAGGTAGGTAAGCTCGATGACGACCCGGACACCAGGAGGCACGTTCCCAACGGTGGTCATGAACGTGTCAGCTGTATCAAGTTGCTCGAAGAGACCCGCGGTCTCTCCTCGCTGGACAGCTTGCGTGTAGTCTTGCTTCGCTTCATTCTTTTCCTTGACCTCGCCAACGATAGTGCGGTCCGCGACATGGCAGGTGAAGGCAACGACACTGATACCTTCGTAGAGCGGGAAGACGTACTTGACTTCACGAATGGCCTTGGTCGCCGAGGGATTGATGAAGGTCTGCGTTAGCGTGACGCGGGATGTAGTTTGGAGAATGGTGGCGTGCGCTTCGAGCTGCACCTGGGGAAGGAACACACGCTCACTCACGACGCCAGGGAACAGACCAGGGTGGTTACGCGGGGGCGAATGCATATAATACAGGCCGCATGTGGGAGCGGGCTTATGTGCTATACCGCCAAACATGATGGGGATAGGGGCAATGATGCGAGCACGAAGTGGCGCAGAAGTATGAGACAATCAAAGTATCACAATACCCGTCTGGCAATTGATAGCAAGGCGAGCGCACAGCAATACAGTGTTCGACCAAGAAAGAGCAGTGGAATCGAAGTCAATTTAAACTTGTCTACTTCCTGACTGGGCGGCCTCTCGTATCGTTCTGGAGAAACACGCAGCAGCAAGACGATGGGGAATGCTTCAATATATTCACTTGTTCGTTTCGATGGATCTAAGCACCAGTCATCAACTGTTGGCGAGTAAGAGGTTCAGGAAGTTGTGGAACAATAATAATTGAGGGCGTCGCCGTTTTATAGTGGTGGGAGGCTGTGGCCTGATCGGTGCCTAGTCCGGTCGAGCGAGGCACAGCCCCAATTAGCCCAGGTCCAGATGTCCTGAACAATCTCGCAGCAGCACGGATCGATCACGTGCGAAATTATGAATTTTGCAGACCGGGCGTAATAAATTCGGAAGCTGAACGGTGGTGCTGAGTTGAGTGCAGTCAGAATGCGCTGCGTGCGCATGTGAGAAAGGAGAGAACGGGTGGGCGACCGATCGCTGCAGCCGTGCGCAGAGTTTACCAACCCCGGAAATAGCTTGAACAAGCCCCTGAAGCTCGAGCTTGAAAATAAAGAACCAGTGCATCGGTGCAGCAGCCCAGGAAGGGGATTAGTGTTGCACGACGACGCAGGAGACTGTTTGATGATTGGAGGTGGTGCAAAGGCAGGAGTCAAGGGTCGCGACGTCGACATCATTGTCCTTCACGCGCGCGCAGGGGCAACTCGTCTCGGCTTCTCTTACACCACACGGCGTACATGGATGACCCCGATGATCAATGTTTCACCGTTGTGGGCGCGGGCGATTTTCCAAAGCGCCTAAAGGATATTCACTCTTGGCATGAATCTCATGCCCCAGAACTGGCCGCGAGACGATCAACTCATCATTTCAACCGCCCCCTTCCCGGGTGGTGTGGAGCCCCCCGCGCCATGGCTGATTGGCCCATTCTGATGTCCCTATATCACTGGCCAAAATTTCCGGACCTCTGAAGATCTTCGCCTCGCGCCACCCGACTTCGCGAGCCTCACTAGCCGCACTGGTACGCATCAGTGGAATGGAGTCCGAGCACTTGCCGAGCAGGTCTGTATGAAAAACCATCGGGTTCTCCCTGTTACTTGCTCTCTTATTGCTTTACGTTGGACCTTTCTCGTGCATTCCTCGTCGTTTTCGTCATTCATTGCTAACCGCGTTCTGTTACTCTCGTTCGCGCTCCACTGTTTCCGGAGCCCCAAAGCTGCCTTTTTGGCTGCTGAGAATCGCCTATTCTTACCTTCCTGCATCGGCTCCCGAGCTGGTCGTTGGCTGACTCCATCAACCGCACATCTCAGCATTCGCCCCGGGGCGATAGCGACATACACAGACCCCACTCGGGGCTCCATGCTCGGGGCTCTATTCTGGGGCTGCTGTTGAGGCAACGCTGTTATTGCTGCGTCCTGCTCACCATCGACTAGCTCAAACAGCTGCACTCGACTTTCTTCCTCTCTCTCGTCTGATCTTCAACCATATATTTGCAAGGACTGCATATTATTTCACATTCGCTGATATCAGCGCCGGTCGCTGGACGAACTAGACCCCAGTCTTGCTACACCGTGGATATATATTTCCGCGCGTCTTCATCATTACGACACTGCCCTAGTGGACGCAGACCTCACTCTTCATGAGATATGCTGGTCGTTGATCCCAACGAACGCATCATGCAAGACAGCGGCTGGGCAGACGGTCTGCGAGGCATCGCTGCCGTCTATGTCGCCGCCTCTCATCTGGTCCTCTGCTTTGGCAGACAGTTCACGAATCCTTGCTGCACCGACAACGGGACCCCATGGCTTTTCCAGCGACCCATCTTGCGTCTCATCGCCTCCGGACACAGCTGGGTCGCCATTTTCTTTGTCCTGCTGGGTTTCGTCAACGCCCTGAAGCCCATCAAGCAGGCACGAAGTGGTGACTCCGAGTCAGCGTTGTCAGGCCTCTCTACAGCAGCTTTCCGTCGCTCCTTCCGCCTGGTCTTGCCGGCTAGTGTCGCCACTCTTATCTCCTGGACACTGTGCCAGACTGGAGCTTATGAATTAGCCAGGAACAGCGATGCCTACTGGCTATACACCAACACCCCGCCGCGGAGCGACTCGTGGTGTGGAGCTATCTACGGTCTGGTGCGGGCACTAATGTCTACCTGGAGACTGGGCGACGGCAATCTATACGATCAACCCCAGTGGGCGTTGATTTATCTGTTGATGGGCAGCATCGTGGGATACTTCGTCTTGCTGGCCACGGTACAGCTTACTACGGTTTGGAGGAGCATTACGCTTGCGCTTTGCTTATTCTGGTCCTGGAGCTGGTCCTACAACCTGAGGGATCCCCTGGTCGGCTTTACAGTCATTGGAGGCATCCTGCTTGCAGAGTTCAGCGTCTCTCCACAGCCAGCGAAACTGGCCGCCTTCCCGCTCGTGTCGACCATTCTATCGCCCGTCCTCGCCCTGATCGGATTGGTGTTCATGTCTTACCCGTCGAGCAACCCAGACTCGGCACCATGGTCCGCTGTCTTGAAGTATGTCTTCGGCAGCGTTTTTCCAAGATCGGCTTCCTTCTCGATGCCCCGTCTCGTTGGCAGCGTCGGTGCTCTAATGCTGTGCTTCGCCATTCTCATCAGCCCGCATCTGCGCCGCGCACTCTCCGTCAAGCCGCTCCGCTGGCTGGGCAAGCTCAGTTTCCCAATCTATCTACTCCACGGCACCGTCATGCGTACAGTTCTCGCGTGGGTCGTATTCGCTGGCCAGCCTTTGGAAGCTTTCCCACTCGAACTTGCAACCGAGGACCGCGACACTGTTTACCGGTATGCTCAGCCCGGCAACGTACGCATTACGATCGGTCTCATCATCATGAGTGCCTTCACCCTATACGCGAGCCACCTCTGGGCAAACAACTTTGAACCGGCGTTTGGCAGGATCACCGCATGGGCGGAGGGGAAGATGAAGTTCGCGAGCGACGGGCCGATACTGACGGGCGCTCTCAGCCCACGATCAACCACCATGACCCCGCGGACTCCACGAAGCCCAATTGACAGGCCAGAAAAGAGGGAGGGATAAGAAGAGAAGGGGCTGAAAGCAAACAAACTCGAGATTGCTCGCTAGAGCCCTCCATGCGGACGCGGCTCAGCTTGACAGCAATTATCTTGACACACCCTGCTAGGTTCGGAATCATGAGATTGAATTACCTAAAAAAGCTGGATCGATCTATTGTATGAAGATTCAGACGACGGCCGGGTCGACTCGGGGATTGGAGCACGATGAAAGACTCGGACTCGGTACTTTGAAGACGCGAGCGGCACAATCTTTGCTTCATCTTCAAAGCCTTGCATACAAAGAGAAGGAAGGCATGAAACAGCATTGGATATTACATGCTTATTGAGCTACCTAGATAGATGGATGGTGTGGTCAAGAGAGCCACTCTCGCGTCCACGACCAGCCGCCAGCGCAGGCCAGGCCTAAGATAGAATTCACTATGTCAACACAGCTGTTCAAATCTCCACAAGTGTGACCAGTGATCAAAGTAAGCGATGATGCGAGATGCCGGGAATAGTGGAGTCGGCGATCCCTTGACGGCTCACGTCGCCAGTATAGGGTTCTGGAACAAGGCGGCGCTGTGCAGCAGGCTTTGGCATGAACCCGAGCACGACGGCATGACGCTGGGCGTTTCATGCCAAGCGAGACGTTCTCAACGTGAGACGGTGGCACTCGGTGGAGCACCGGCGGGTAGCCGACGAAGCCAAGCCTGAAGCAGTTAGAGCTGAACCCTGACGCAAGTGTGCAGCAAAAAAGTAGCCCAGTCATCGCCTGCACCGCAGAACGAAAAGAGGATGAGGGGAGTCTTGCCCCACCTGCACTCCTTCCCCGAGTTCGAGCGCCAGCTGCACCGCCTCTTCTGCACCCGTCGCAGCTTCCACAAGCTCTCGCGCGTGCCCCGCCGCGAGCAGATCCGCAACCAGCCCGGCGCGCGAAGCACCATGGGCCCCGGCTACGAGCAGTGGACACACGAGCAGCTTGTCGCGCGCATACAAGACCTCGAGGCCCGGCTGGTGGCCAGTACCAAAGTCTCCACGTCGAATGCCGCCGAGCCCAACGCTGCGACCTTCACGAGCTTTCCCATCCCGTCGCCCGCAGATGGGGAAAAGTACAGGAAACCTCCGAAGCAACAGCCGAGTGCTTTCGACGCGTCCAAATACAGTACCAGGCTCATTGCGCTCAAGTTTGCATATCTGGGGCAAAAGTACAATGGTTTGGAGCACCATGCAAACAACAAGACGCCCTTGCCCACGATAGAGGAGGAGCTGTGGAAGGCGCTGATGAAGACGAGGTTGATCAGCCCGGCGCCAAAGGATGGCAAAGAGGCGGAGACATTCAGGAGGCTAGACAGGAAGACGTTTGACAAGTGGGATAGAGACGGGGCAGATGTGAATTGGGAGGGGTGCGAGTACTCCAAGTGCGGCAGGACAGACCGAGGCGTGAGCGCCTTTGGCCAGGTCATCGGAGTGCGGGTCAGGAGCATGCGGCCCTGCCCGAAGCCTGCAACTGCATCGGAAGATCAAGCGATGCAAGATGCCCCACAAGAACTCGAGACCGCGATGCTCGTCGAGAATGAGGAAGCGCCCACGCAGCCCTTCGACGACACCAAAGACGAGCTCGCCTACATCCAGCTCCTCAACCGCGTCCTCCCGCCCGACATCCGCATCTACGCCTGGTGCCCGAACCCACCGCCCAACTTCAACGCCCGCTTCTCCTGCAAAGAGCGCCGCTACAAGTACTTCTTCACGGACCCGTGCTTCGCGCCCGTCCCCGGCACATCCGGGCTATACCCGCCCTCCCCTTCCGCCTCCACCTCCTCTCCGCCCATGCGCGAAGGCTGGCTCGACATCGCCGCCATGCGCGACGCCTGCGCCCGCCTCGAGGGTCTCCACGACTTCCGCAACTTCTGTAAAGTCGACCCCAGCAAGCAAATCACAAACTTCAAGCGACGCATCTTCCGCGCCTCCGTTGAGGAAGTTTCGCCTCTATCGGTGCCGGGCTTCATCTCGCACCCCGCCATCTCGAACCCAGCCACCGGCGAACCGCCCAAAATGTACGCCTTCGTGCTGCACGGCTCCGCGTTCCTCTGGCACCAGGTCCGCTCCCTCGTCGCCATCCTCTTCCTCATCGGCCAGCGCCTTGAGAGCCCCGAGCTCGTCTCCCAACTCCTCGACGTCGAGCAGAATCCGACCCGACCAAAGTACGAAATGGCCTCGGACGCCCCGCTCGTCCTCTGGGACTGCATCTTCCCGCACGAGCACGAAGTGCAGGACTCGGAAGTCCGCGAGCACGGCTACGAGGACCGTCTCCCCTGGGTCTACGTCGGCGACGAGGGCGGCATCGAGCCAAAGTCCCTTGGGACAGCGAAGGCCGGCGGACCGAGCAGCATGGGCCGCGGCAAGTGGGGACGCGGTGGCCTGGTGGACGACGTGTGGGAGCTGTGGCGCGGGCACAAGATTGATGAGACGCTGAGCGCGCTGCTGCTGGACGCGGTTGCGGGGCAGGGGGAGGCGGATCTGGACAACGCGGGAGGTCTGGAGGGGAACGCGATGCCCAAGAGCGGGCCGCGGTGCTTTGATGGCGGGAATGTTGGCAAGGCGAAGGGCAACTACATGCCTGTGCTGAAGCGGGAGAGACAGGAGGCGGTGGAGGTAGTGAATGAGAAGTATGCGAGGAAGAAGGGGTTGGTCCTGGATAGGACGAGGCCCAAGGAGGGGGACGCGGATGAGTGAGATTCCGATACTAGACGTGGCTGAGGATAGAAATGATACCCAGTGCGAACCAAGTGCCTCCTATTCCTGAGATTCACGAAGACGACAGTTTGCGGAGAGGGCAGAACGTGCGCGTCCAAGGGTATCATTATTCTGTAGTCCATGTCTCAAAGTCGCCGCGCCGAAGCATGCATGGCGATGTTCAATGCAACCGCATCCCCTCCCAGTCCGATTTACTTCTATGCCGTCCCCTCGCGTCGCGGAGCTTATTCGCCATTCGTCCGACAGCCCATACCTGCCCAGCCCCCACTGCATCCTCCCCGTCCCCTCCGACGACTAGTCCCCAGTATTCAACTCCAAATCAATCTGCACACCATGACTCACCCCGTAATCCGCCAAGCTCAACTGATCATGGAACGGCCGCTCCCCTTGCCGCTTCAGCATAATTTCGTGCACCGGCCGCCCGATCTTGGCCGCCACCATCGCTTTGAACACCTTCACCGGATCTGACGCCATGCACGGGATCTGCGCTTTGGTGCCGAGTCGGTCGTTGACCGTCACGATGATCATGGGCTCGCCTGTTGCGACGGGCGCGGGCGCGGCGGCAGGCTTGGTGGGTTTGTCCTTGGGAGGCTTGTCTGAGCGCGAAGGGCGGTCGGAGCGAGGCCGGTCAGAATCGCGGTCTCGCCCTGATCTGCCGCGGTCATCGCGGTGGTCTCGGCGGCGGTCGTCGTCCCGTCTGTCACGGCGGTCGCGGTCGTCGCGCGATCTGTATCCTCGGTCTCGCTCTCTGTCTCTGTCTCTGTCGTCGCGCCGGCGGTCGTCCCTGTCATAGCCGCCTCCGCCTCCGCCTCCGCCTCCGCCTCGTCTATCGTCCCGGCCGCGGTTGCTGTCCCCGTCGCCAGAGCGCTCTGGCTTCTTCCACTTCAGGCCAGAGAAGCCTTTCGGTCTGCGCGGGGGGCTTCGGCGCGGGGAGCGTGAGCGCGAGCGCGGGCGCGAGGTGTTCTGGCGGTCATCCTTTCGCACGGGGGAACGCGGTCTTGCCCCCTCGACGAGGGCGATGCGGTCGGGGTGTGGTGTGGGTGAAGGCATTGCAGTGGTATGGAAAAGCTGGGGCGAGCTGAAGTCAGTGTTTGAAGAGGCAGCGACGACCGAACACTTTTGGAAGCTATGACGCTCGCTTGTCCCCGGCGGCGCGTTGGTAGGGCTGAGCCGCAGTCTGGTGCTCCACCCACCACTCACTTGCCTACCACTACCAGCTGCTTTGCTTTGCTTTGCGCTGCGGTACGCGGCCATGACGATATGGCGACCATGGTAGCAGCGCTGCAGCGGCTCAGCGCGCCGCCCGTGCAGACGCTGCACACGCTGCAACCCACCCCCGCCACCGTCTCCTACACCGTGTCCACGCGCCCCGAAGCGACCACGCTGACGGCCAAACTGCGCTTCTACGCGGGCATTGCGCTGCGCATACTAGTTGGGCTTGCGGTCGCCCTCCTCGCCTGGCTGGAATGGTGTGCTAGTCGCGAGCAGCCTGCCGTGGCTCTGGCATGGACACTTGGTGATGCGCGCGCAGAGGAAATACTCGTGCTGGTCTCGCGGCTCCCATGGCGGTATCTGGCCCCCGCATCTTTGTGCGCTGTTTACCTCGCTCTTCGCAGGGGCTATGCAGGTATCATTGCCTCGCTCCCTATTCTGCCTACACTGCATACTGACTGCTGTGATAGAGGAATCCCTACTCGTGCTCCGCGGCCTCGGTCTCCAGACCAGCACCGCATCCTCTATCTACCTCCGCACGCCTACCACGCGCTTCATCCCCACGACCAGCGTCCAGGATATCTTCATTCACGAAGCATTCAAGGGGTTCGAGATTAGATTCTACCTCGCGGTCGTGGTGAAGGGGGAGGAGGATGTGGTAGTTGTGTTTCCACGACTGTTGCCGAGGCGTGGGATACTCGAGGAGGTGTGGAGAGGGAGCAGGCGGTGCTTGTGGGAGGATGCGGGGGGTGCGAAAAAGAAAGGGGAGGAGAAAGGACGTGAGAGTGCCTGAGTAGTCGTGGAAGCGCGAATGTGTATCTATGAATGATGAAACCCTGTCTGTCGCTCGGCGCTCTGCCCGTCTGTGATAACCAAGAACCGTACTCATATCCTACTCACCAGCCCAGCCTAATTACCCAACACATACCCACCAACCCCCATCGCCATCCTCACATGCGTCTCCTAGTACCGATACCTTGTCGAATAATCCTTGGGACTAACCACCAGACCCCGCCCCTTCTTCGCGCCCCGGTAAATCGTCTCGATGATGTCAATCAGCTCCTGCTTGTCCTCGAGCACCCAGTTGAGCTTGTTGTTGTTACCCGTCCCGAAATCGCACATCATGTGCTTGTTGCGGAAGAAGAACATGACGGTGCACGCGTCGTAGAGCTCGTACATGGCTTTGAAGTCGGGCACTTCGTCCAGGTCGCAAAGGTAGATGACCTGATATTCCTACCGTCAGTCATACGTCCCTTGCTCACGACTAAATTGGACGGGAGGAAAAGGAAGGGGAGAGGAGGGGAAGTGGGGTCACGTGTGCTAGGGCACACGAGAGTAGAGGAAGACTTACAGCAAAGTTCTTCACCTTATCGGCGACCTTGTACAGTACCTCGTCTTGCCGCATGCAGTCCTGGTCGTGGTCGCGCCCGAAGCGGATCACAACGAGCCGGTCTTCTTCGCTGAGGATGGCCTGGTCGACGTGCCAGCCTGTTCGGAGGTGCGGGAGGACGACGGAACCCATGGTCGCACTTCTAATATAGCACCTCTTTTTATTTCAAGTGAGGATTTTGGGTGGTCTGTCGCGTGTGGACTATCGTCTTGCTTGCTCTATCTTGGATGTTGAGATAGGCACTTGTGTGCTGATTCGCGATAGAGAAATGTGGTCGTTAAAGACGGGGGGACGTGCGGGCGGAGGAAGCAGGTCAGTGCGATGTAGAAGAAATAGAGTTGATCAAGCTTCTGTGCTGTGAGATGCTGGTTCATGCGTGTATATTTCGCGGTTGTAAGTTTCTACGAATGTTGCAAGGCTGCCATGTCACGTGCTGCCCAAAGATTCGCCCCGCGCTAGCCGTGTGGCATCTAGCGCGCCGCGTTCTGGAAACCTCCAGTGTCTACACTCACATCGATGTGGAGCTCCACCTGATAGAGACCTTACGAAGTCGATTGCTGCCGCACAGGCCTTCATAAAAGCTGGCAGGAACGACTATGTCGTCATCATGGTTCCTCCTTCCACCGGAGCTCCTGGAACACCAGATTGCTCAAATTGACTTGTTGATGGCCATGTACCTCGAGGAAGAAACATCGATGGATAAGCCATCTCAAGACACCCTCAACCTACTAAAGGCTGGCATCGAAAACAACACACTCCCGATCAAGAACACCTTCAACTCTTCAACAATCACGCTCCTACTCAATCTCGAGATCTCAGAAACCACCACACTTCAACTAGACATTAACATTCCATTCGCGCACCAGAGCGAGGATTCGCCAGAAGAAGCTCCCCTCGCAAAGATACGCATACGACAGCCCCCCTGGCTAAACAGAGCAGCGACCTCACAGCTCAACGCCCAAGTCTCCGAGACGGACGACCTCTTCACCGCAATCGACGACATCAAGCAAGCGGCATCCGACCTTCTCCAGTCTCAGCTCACTCTCGCCTCGCAATCGAATCCCACCAACTCTCAATCCGATTCCGCCCCCCTTGTCCGCGCCTGGTTCTACTTCCCCTCCATCTCCACGCGGTCCAAACGCGACGACTTTATCATCCATGCCCCCTCCTACAAGCTCACTGGCTTCCTGTTCGCGGGCAAACCCGGGCTTCTTTGCCTAGAAGGCACGTCCACCAACATCGACGCTTATATGAAGTTCATCAAGACAGAGAGCTGGGGGGATATTCCCAGCCATCATAAGAAGGTTAGTGAGAGGCTGCGGGAGGAGGGTGACGAGGAGGGAGAAGGGAAGGGGATAAGGAGAGTTTTCGAAGATATGCGGGAGATTACGGATGAGGTTGGGGAGAGGAGGGGCGCGAGGGCGAATAGAGGAGACATGGGGGCTGTGGAGGGGTGGCTGGGGGAGAGGGGGCTGGGGGAGGCGCTGGGAAGAGTTTTGATGTAGCGGGCGGTGTTGGCGGGGAGGCTGCGGGTTGGTGTGTTGGGTTGGGCTCGATTGCACTGAAACAATTTGTTAGTGCCATGACACGATCCCCTGCCATTATCTGTTTACGGACGAGGTCGCTTGGACTGAGAGTTGAGACGGTTGCCTTGGGTGCGTACCGGTGGCGAGGTGGTTTTTCTGAGAGACGTGGACTTGGATAGTAGGGATGGTGGTCAGCAGACGGCAAAACGGGAGTGCGTGAGACGCGGCGCGGTGCGGACCCGCGAGCCATAAGAATCTCTCAAATTCCGCGTAGTGTGGCACGTTCACATGTGTCTTAAACTTAAGCCAACAAACGAACCATTGGAGCTTGCGCAGGACGACAAGCAACTGAGCCGTGTGAAATTCGGAAGATCGCGGACCTTGGTCACCAACCGTGCGCCTACAAAATGAGGCGAAGGAGGAGCGGTTGGGGCTGGAGCTGACGCGTGGTGCACACCCCTGAATTGGGGGCGAACACATGAGCATGGGGCCACAACCTTGACAGTCATCGCTTACAGGCTTGCCGGCAAATCCGTGATGGAATTATGGGCAGCGAGTTTTTGGTAATTAGAAAGCAGTTTAAGACACGCTTGCTTGTGTATTTTGTCCAGGGGCAGTCAACTGACCAGATGATGCCAGATTTGAAAACACATCCCGGTGAATCTGTACAAGTTGTTGTGCTGTGCAAAGTTTCTTGATAATGAGGCGCGACGAAATTTACTCGCAAACTCGTTGGTAACAGGGACGTATGCAGCTTCCGTCGTAGACGGGTTTGATACGTGTCCAAGTTTTGTCCGTGAAAGCGCTCTGGATGCATAGTACAGGGTTGCCCAGGATTCTATTTGGCGATTGACGCATATGCAAAATTTTCGATCACACAAATTACTTCCCGTGTGCGTTATGTTTCTCATGGTTGTATTGCGCTCTGTGTGTCGTTTGTACAGGAGAAACCTAACAAGGAGGACTGCTCACAGAGCAGATTCTTCGTAATACGACTGGATAATCGCACTTCTACCTGGTGATCGCTCCAGATTGGGAGAATCCTGTTGCTGGCTTCCTTCTGTGAGTTGCATTTCTGTGTGGCTGGGAGTGCAGGGGCTGGAAAGTGAGCTGTCGAACCGGAACGTCGCCACTTCTCCCATCCGTGCCGATGCCATTTTTTGATGGGCTGGGTCAATCTCCGAGTGAGAATGTCTCGTATTTTGTAAACGGGAAGGCTCCGTTTCCCTATAACCTGGAACCTGCTGGGGATCCAGTAGAAGTCGTACAAGTATGAAGGAAGCCTCACCTGAGCCAGGGTTAACAGATTGAGTTTTGCTACGAAACAAATCTTCCATACAGACTTGCGAAAGATGATGCAAGTCAGCTGGCTACAAATCCGCAAGTTCTGGGTTGCATGATGGGTTGCCAGCCGGAGTGCAGCCTCAGCTTACCCGACCAGCAAGGCTCATTTCACATTGGTATAGTTCCTGTGAAGGCCAAAGACCTGCCCAACTGCTGGCTACAGGCATCTCAGTCGCTTGGCTGTATCCGCAATTGTAGTTCCAGGCAGCAGCACGGTTTGCCATCCGCCTCGCCGAATGCCAGCGTATAGAATACAACCACCACATGGCTTATGCCAATGAGCTAAATCTACCAAGACTTCAAATGCTCTCTCTGTGAGCTTGTTCGCCACATACGACGCAGTCCAGTATTGAAGGATGGAAACCAGGCTCTCTCTCAATCTGCTCGCCCTGCATTGAGTCAAAAGTCGGTGAAGGGCAATGTCCTCATCCCAGCTTTGCCACGTCTGATATTTCGCAAGTTGTTTGTGCAATCTACGCCACAGTGGTGTAGATATTTGGTTTGAGTCGCTGTGCTGTTGTCTCAAGAAATGCCACAGTTTTGACAACAAGTTGACTTAGCATCTGAAGACGATAGCGAACCGCGACATACTACGACTCCAACTGCTGTATTCGGAGCCGGCAGAAGAGACGCTTATCAGGATTCCGAACAGTCGTAGTTCGTCACCCCGAAGCAAAGATAAAGTGTCACCTCCAACTCTGCCAAGAGCACCTTCAATAACGCGGTGGCTCTTTGGACTCAGTCATCTAGTAAGTCTTGTGAATACACACGAGAACGTCACACGCGAACGTCACATGTAGGATGGTATTGATCATAAACCTCCAGGAATCAAAGGCACGGGTACCCGAGGTCCATACGATATTCTCTGATCAGCATTTGCAACTGCAAGTCGACTTGATGATGACGATGATCAGACGCTTTGCGAACAGGACCCGAAGAACGATCAACAACATATTGTGGTCGACTACAATTACTTTTGCGTGGATGGCACTGATACCTTCCGTGGCTGCAATTACGCCAAGTTCCAGCGACGTTACAGTCACGACACTGAAGTCCGGACAATCGACGCCTGCATCCGACGCTATGCGGTCAGGCCTTAACGATGGAATTGTTGGCCCCATCATATGTGCTGCCACTTCTTTCGTATTCGTCGCAGTAGCTGTAACTGCGATAGTCTTGCGATGGAACTGGAACCATATAGAATGGGCTCTTATGAGTGTCTCGGGAAGTGTGTTCTTCCTGTGGTCCCGAGAGAGCAGCGTTCATGCCGCCTCGAAGTGGATGTGAGTGATTCAAGCACAGCATCTCTCTGCGATGCTAACCTCAATGTTCGCTAGACCTCTGATGATGTGGGTTATGTCGTCTCTCGTGCATATCTGGACGAGGAAGAGAACACTTCCGGCTAAACGTTTCGAATTGTAAGCGCCACACCACCACAAACGATCTGGTGAGATTGACCAGTTAACCTTGAATAACAGATACATCCTGCTGGTTGCGCTCTTCACGTGTGGCATGGTTTTCCTACATGACACTGTCTCGCAGGACGGACCGACTAGAGCTTTCCCGCTCTTCGCTTTGCTCTCCATGTTCTTCAGTGAATTGTTGTTGCGTCTGCTTATTCGCAGTGTAAGTGTGGAATTTGTGACTGGCGATGGAAATGGAGCAGTTTGACGGCCTGCGCAGCCGAGATTATGAAACATGCCAGTGAGAGCCCTATGCTGGGTATGTGTTATATGTCGGCCGGACACAATTTCGGGTACCAATTTGAGCGGGAGCTGCCACTACCTTGTCTGTTGAATGTTAAACCAGTGAGACATATTCGTGGAAGTTGTATGAGAAGGAAATTGCATTTATCCAAGATGTGAAATTGAGTTCCAGCCAGGCATTCTTCTGAGCTTTTGGAGTGCTCAAGGCCTTAGTGTGCGGTTGGTGATGTGATTTGACGAGTCGAAGTCGTTGACGTGCCGCTGTCTGAGGGCCCGCGCGAAGGCCTCAATTCCCAGCCAGAGACAAGGCAGTTGTACATATAGTCAAGGAAGACCAAAAGCAACCGAAATAATATAATGCGACTAACTGAGATGCTTCTGGATTACGGTTGTGAAGACCGGAGACGATTTTCAGCATGTATTCAAGCCACAGCCTTCAGTCTCAGCGACGGACAGCTGTCCTTGTCGTTACTCTGCTGCCCAGCCAGCTCATAAGGGTACAAGAATCTGTGGCTTGAGCAACAGATCCTTTCTCCTTTAGGGGCTTGTGTGCACCGACGCCAGACAGCCCCGTCAACCCGCATGTTCTGTCCAAATTGTGTTTCAGGCGTCCACAGCTGATCTGATCCCTCTGCGACGGGAGGGCCGACATGTCTGGTCTGCAGAGGATTTCTTAGAAATCTATCTCGATGCACCATCATGGATGCATGGGGAGACTGCGGATGTAGTGCGGGCGATCGACGCAAAGTGACTTGAGGTGTGCGCGGAATTGCGATACGACGAGTGATCGAAGATAAGGTGACCTAACCACATGTCACCTACATACCAACGTTTGAAGTGCACCTGTAGACGTATAGGTTTGTTAGTGATTTTGGTTCGAGGCTGAGGCCGGCATTGACGGAGGCACTGCTGGCCCAGAAGGAGAAATAGGTTCTGATGACAGCAGCTAGGGTTGTCGCATAAGGTCATTTAGAGCCGTTAGACCACCCAGAGCCTTTTGGAAAGCCTCGCTGAGAAGGAGAGCAACCGGAAGCTGTTTATTTCCTCATTGGTGTCGAAGTGAATGGCGAGTCACATGACATGGGGACTCCTTGAAGAGAGTCGCACATCTCGATCGTTTGAGTGGAGAAGGCGATATGCAGTTTTTCAGGCCCACGGTCACTCGTTCGTAGTCGTCTATGTTGTCTGTGACGTGAAGATTGAGAAAAACCTTTGGGGGAAGGCCGCCCCTATAAGGGTATCAGCAAGCCACCCCTTGACTGGTGCCCTTGTGACACTGCGCAATCCCTGTATTAAACAGCTTCTTCATATCACGTACTGAATCCTCTAAACGGCTTTTGCGATTAGTGGTACCTTCCTAAACCCCTCTTTACGATGACCCGCCACCTCGTTGTCGGTAGCGACCGAGATCGCCCACACAAAGCAGATCTAAGAATCTAGCGATGCTGGCCCGACATGCATGCAGTTGGACAAGCTTATCGCGTAAGATTGTTAACGCAGGGTCTGAGTGGAGTCTCGATGTTGCGGGTCTTACGTATGGTAGGGTGACGATTCGCTCGGAGTTGACCGTAAGATGAAGGCCCGATGTCAGATGGTCGGTGGAGCGGGGCGGAGCCCTATGATGACGACTAACGATACCCAGCGTTATAAGTGCTGCAGTGGGATGGTGCCTACCTGGTACAGTCACCGAACGCGAACTGTCCGCACGTGGTAAGTGAAGGGATGGACCTTGAAGAGAGCTGTTTAGGACGGAGGAAGGCTAGAATGCGGAGGTTCCTGGAGTGTGTACTAGGTCCACTACTGCAACGGCCCGCAAGTTCATTGCGTCACAGTATGATGTACTGATTGGACGCTGTACAGCTTTATACTCAGCAGCATCTCAAGACAATCTGTAGCATCCACAAGTACGACGCGCGAAGATACGACGGCACAGCGCAACAGTCTTATGGAAGAAAGGCACAGTAAACAGCTGCCGCAGACTTGTGATTGGAATCAGCCTTTCAGTGTTTACGCAATGGCACTATGAGCTGCTGTTGGGCACGTGTCACTATGGACGGACTAGTCCCTACCCAAAAAGCAAGCGTAGCTCGTGACTTATCGAACACTTCCTTTCGACGCTTGCTTGATGACAGAGCCGGACGAAGCATTTAAGGCATGCCATCGTGACTGTGCAGCCGACGATGTCCGATGTCGTCTAAACAGACTTCTGCACCGCCACACATCACCACCTCACGACACCAAGACAGAGGGAACGCCTGTCAAGCTCTATTATTGCAAGTAATAATTTTTCACTCATAGTCCCAACTTCCGAAACTACAGGCTAACGACCAGGCTGAATCGTGAGTCGAACGGCGGCCAATGTTCCCGCCATCCCGTGCCGCCCGCACTGAAACACAACGCCGGTAGCACAACATCTGGACACCCCAACCCATGCACCACAGAAGGATCTTCATCTGCATCGCGCTCCCCCCTGCAAAACTAACTTCAAAATCCCTCACCCACATCTGCCGTGGTACAAGGCCCTAGGCGCCGACCATCGGCGACGTTCAGCTTACCCGGTGCGGTGTGTGCGTATAAAACGTCGACGGAAGCAGCAGTGATCGTCTACTCCGCTTTCCCCAGTACAAGGACACGTCGGCGTCCTCCAAAAAGGCAGGTCTGAATGAAGATCGAGATGTGGATATTGCCCACGCGGCTCGGGATGTTACCTTCCCACGGAAGACACCGCATTGCCAACGCTCGAGCGCACAGATTCTGCACAGACACGATAATAAAAATTTGCAGGACACCAAGAAGACGATTTCGGCGCTAAGATGGAAAATGCTACCAAGATGCTTGTGTACAGACGATGATACGCGCCGAATGTGTTACCCAAACAAGCGAATGAACAAGAGCTTTTGGCGGCCCAATTTCCGCGGAGCAAACGACGCCCAAGAAGCAGTATGCAAGGAATGCGAGCGCCGTCGCAGATTATGAAGACATGTTGGAAGAGAACAACGCCGGAAAGGACAAAAATGCGTCACCGCCATTGTGTACGTGGAAAGGAAAAGCGACAGCCTCACTGTGCGATCTCTAGAATATCATCCTCACCCGCGGGTCCCACGTTTAGCGATACGTCCTCGTACAAGGACTTGAACCAGCTACCTTCGCGCTCGAGGAGCTTGTATGGCTCGCCATACTCCACAAGCTGGCCCTGGTTCATAACAATGACCTTGTCGAAGTCAAGCACCGTGTCAAGCTTGTGGGCAACAGCGATGATAGTGTGAGCCGTGAACTTCGACCGCAGCAAGCGCTGGACATGCGAGTCGGAGGCTTGATCCAAACTGCGGCGGGGTCAGTCAGAGTCGAGTGGGTGAATACACCAGAGGGGGACTACTCACTTGCTAGTTGCTTCATCGAGCACGAGGACACTCCCTTTGTCCTTCCTCAAGATCGCCCGAGCAAGACAGAAGAGCTGTCGCTGTCCATGCGAGAAGTGCAGGTCTTCGACATCAACGTCGAGCGGATGCGCATACTTGCTTTCATCGCCCTTGCTTACGACGGTGTCCCAAAGCTGCACATCCTTGAGTGCCTGCATGATGGCTTTGTCGTTACTTTGTTGCAGTGGGTCGGCATTCAGCCGAATGGAGCCTGGCAGGAGATATGCGTCTTGAGGGAGACCAATCAATCTTGATCGTACAGTCTGGCGAGGGATGCGGTGGAGGGGAAGACCGTCGATGGTGATGGATCCGGCCGAGAGTTCGATCATGCGGAAGAGTGACAGAACAAGGGAAGATTTACCGCTTCCAGTGCGACCGACAATTGCAACCTTCTCGCCTGGCGCGATCGAGATGGAGAACTTCGAGATGACTGGTTCATATGGCCGGTAACATGCGGTAACATCCTTGAATTCGATCTTGCCATCGCTAGGCCAGCTTGGCGGTGGGACCTGGTCCTCTCCTTCTAGGTCTTCGCTGATCGCGTCGGTGGTGAAGGTTTTGATACGCGCCACACTTCCAATGTGTGTCTCAAGCTGCGTCCACCAGTGAATGAGCAGCTTGATGCTCTGCGAGAAGAGGATAACGTTGAGTAAAGCGACACCGACGTAGCCGGCGCTGAGCTTCCCTTTGAGCACGACCACCAGTATAATGAGGAGAGTGGCCACGGCCGCGACAATGAGATCCAGCACCAGAGTCAGCCAACGCTGGACGGCAAAGAGCAGATAGAAGGGACGTTGGCTGCGATCCAGTAGCTCTCTGGCTTTCTCTCCGAGGAAGTCCTGCCACCCGAAAGCTCGGATAGTAGCTAGACCCTCTAGCATCTCGTTGAATTGTGTGTATAGAGGCGACTTGGCTTCGAGGTCGAGAAATCTTAGCTGTCTTGAGGTGCGCAGGTAGAACTTCTGGATAAAGTAGACACTCCCACCAACTACTGGGAAAGAGATGGTCGCGAACGGGGCGGCGACGGCGATGAGAATCATCTGTGCGATACACAATATGAAAGCTAATCTGTGTTAGTGCGTTCCATGAGAAGTTACAGAGAAGATTGACTTACTTGCGAAAGTGTTCAGCGCAGAAACGGGCAGCTCCATATCAATGAGCATGAGATCCTGACTGAAGCGGTTCAGAGTGACACCGGTATCAGTTGATGCAAAGAATGACATTGGAGAGCCAAGGACCGTATTCAGGAGTCTCTTGTGAAAAGCGATACCCGAACGTGGGACCATCTCAATGATGAGTTGCCAGCAGCTGATGATAAGGAATATCATAGCTCCGACACCAAGAGCAGCGTACACACCAAGGTAGTATCCAAGTCGCTGATTAGGAAACTCATTGTTGTACTCAGCCCATAGCTTTACCCAAATCGTGGGGAATGATTGTCCAAAGATAAACAGGGTGACTGAAACCATAAAGATAAGCGCGGCAGTCCAGCCCACAGATTTAATGTAGTAGTAGTAGATGGCCACATCACCTGTGCGACGGTTGGTCTCCGCTTGAATGTCGTCTTCAGTGACCATGCCGTTGTTCGCACGCTCGGAGTACCGCGGCGGCGCTTCATAGATGTGCTTCTCTGGAACAAAATCCCAGTCCGGAGGGGGCAGATCGAAGTTAGCAACATAGCCACCGGTCGCGTTCAATTTTTCGAATGTGCCTTGCTCTGAGATGCTGCCCTCTTTGCTAAGCGCGACGATGTGGTCGCAATACGGCAAGCGCTTTGCTGCAGACGAAGAGAATTAGCTTCGGCGGGCAGGGCGGGGCAGGGCTGAAGAGTGCTTACCTGACGAAGATGCGATCAGAACGGTGGATCTGCATCTTCGAAGAAGACCATTGCGACCGAAGAGACTGTGCCAGACACGGTTTTCGGTCTGACCGTCAAGCCCACTCAAGCAATCATCGAGGATGACGATATCCTTTTGAGCGTAGATCGCTCTCGCAAGAGCCTATGAAATGCGCGCGTTAGTCATGAGCACGAGTAGTAGGGTCAGGGGCTGGGTGCTCTTACAATACGCTGGCTCTGACCCCCACTCAGGGCAATACCCTTGCTACCGATCTGCGTCTGGTCTCCTTGCGGCAGTTGGCGCAGATCTTCGTCTAAAGCGCAGCTGCGAACGACCGCTGCATACCATCGCTGATCGAATTCCGATGCTCCGATGATACTCTGTTGTACAGTGCCATTCACGTGCCACGGCGTCTGATCGCACAAGGCGATACGCACGGACGACAGCTGGACTGTGCCACCCATAACCGGGAGCTCACCCAGGATGGCCTTGATCAATGTCGATTTGCCGCAGCCTACCGGACCCACGACCATGGTAATTTTACCTCGTGGGACAGCCATGTTGATGGCTTGCAGGCAACCTGTTGCTTGTTTTTCCTTGTCCCAGCCAAAGTACCCATTCTCAACTAGCACGGCCGTTGACGATGTGGATCCGAACTCTCGGACGTCTAAGGAGAAGCGACTCTTCTGGGATTCGTCCGAATCCTTGTCAGAGTCGTCGCCTAAGTCCGACGTTGACCCAAGGGTTCCGATCAGATATGGAGACCGACGATGCTCGACCTGCGATGGGTTGACGAGAAACCTTTGGATCCTCTGAAATGAGCCGACACCACCCATGAATGAGGACAAAGACATGATGAGCGAACTAAGAGGCTCTGACAAGAGCGTGAAGAGTGAAAGCGACGTGAATACCTTGGCCGTGTTAAGCGTGCTGGTGCCGTTGCTCTTTTGCGCAAGGATAGAGAATACCGCAAAGGTAAGGATAGGCGACAAAAGTGGAGAGGAGAACGCTGCAGTCATGTGAGAAAGCGTCTTCAAGCTGATATCACAGTCACCTACATATCGCCATTGTCCAGATCAGAAGCTTCCTGAACTTTCTTGATATTGTGAGCTCCTCGACGCGCAGGCGCTGCAGGTCTGCTCGCAACACATCTGTAAGGCCGGTCATCTTGACCCCACGTATAGAGCTTAGCATAGCGGTTGTGGCTGCAATCCGTCGCTCAATGCCCTCGAGCCACAATGCTTGTTTTTGCATCACCATGCTAGTCGCGACAAGCGACCCGCCAAAGGACACTGTGAGACAACGTCAGCAAGTGCCACCGCAAGCGCGAAAGAAGTTACCTACAAACTGCTACTCCAACTGGGATAGTGCAGGCAATACCAAGCTGTCGTTGAAGCAGGTAGATAGCCAGTCCGACCTCAATAATGTTTGCCCAAATCTCGTGACCAGTTTGCATGCCCGTGACAATGCGCTCTATGTCAGCACTCATCAATGTGAGTGATGATGCCGTATCCACATCGGTCAGTGGAACGGCTACAGCCTTGTTGTAGAGCATCGAGATGAGACCGCCCCGCATCATGGTAATGAATCGAAAAGTAAAATGCTGGTACTGTCCAGTGGATACCTTGAGAGTCATTAGTGCCAGTAGGTATCGCTGATCGGGTCACATACCGCAATGCCCACATACACAATGACGTATGCGCCAATCAACCCATAACCTATGTTTGTTGTCTGGGCTGATGGAGCCTGTTCCGAGTAAGATACGGCGCGGTTGATAAGGAACGGCTGGCAAAAATTGAACGCCATGAGACAGGCGCGAGGTGGTACAACTGCCAGGATGGGCAATTTGAGTTTCCTCAAGGTAGTAACGAATAGCGAGTTCGAACCGACGTGCGCCACTGCCGATGTCAAGCCAGTCAGTGTGCCGATTGAGAATGGTCGCGATCGTTGGGGCTTACCTTTGTCCCATGCTGATCTAATAATCCCATGGAGATAATCAGCACGGAGGTACTTGTCTAGTTGGTACAAGTCGTCGATGGAGAGAGTGTTGTTGAACCCTTTCTTGAGTAGAGGATTCTGCCACCAGAACAGCGAACGACTGTAGACACCAGCAGCAGCCTCTGGAGTCTCGTCTGTGTAGCCCGACAGCAGAAGGTTTCCCTTTCCTCTTGCTTCGAAAGCCGCGAGGAAGACTTTGACTCCAACTCTAGTGGTGAACAAAATCGAAATTTGGTTCAGCTGTTCGTCAAGCGAATAGCTGCGTGAACGAGCCGTGTCAAAAACAATCGTGAAGAGAAGGTATACGTTGAGCCAAAAGGAGGTTCGGATGCATCGCGAGTGCTCGAAGTAAGACAGGGTGCCCAGTACGAGCGCTCCCAAAAGACCTGAAGAAGGACCTAGTCAGTACACGCAGTGAACAAGGCTGTTGCGGCATCACTTAGAGGACATGAGGAATGACTCACTAAGAACGGCTGCAGGAACTGCTGCATCGCTCCTGAACCCGCGGTGGTTTGCCCAAAGTACGAGCAGGGCGAGATCAAAACCTGCAAGACTGAACAAAGGGACCAGTTAGCGCTGCACTCAATGGTGTAGTCGATCAAGATGAACGTGCACATCAACCGAACTCTTGGAATCAGCCGGGTAACATACAACACCCATGCGATCTATTCTCACCATCAGCTATTTTATAAATTTTTGAGTGGAGAAGAATCTTGACTTACAAGTTTCGCTGGTAATAGCAGAGATGTCGAGACCTTTTTGCTTTTCCGCCAAAGGTATCCTATTCTGAGGGGAGCAATGCATAGGAGCAGTGCGATCGGTGCTATACATAGGAAGGCATCTTCAAAAAGAAGAGTAAAATCAAAACCTCCTCGACCTTGGAGTGCGATTAGCAAAGGTTTCGAGTGTACACATAATAACATACAATGTGCACCAGCGTAAGGACCGATTGTGTTGTCGACAGCGGCACAGCGTTGACTAGAGTCTGATGCCATTGAGTGGTGCAAAGAAAATCAGTTGCCTTTCCTGAGGTCGATGTTCAGCACATTAGATGGAGAGTTGATGGGATCTGGGGGTTCATAGTCTGGAGCCGATATGCGACCACAGGCTACTAGCCAGTGCTGATTTCATCAGCCGGCACCACACTGCAATGACCACTCAAAGGCGTGGCAAGGCCGGTCGTTTGCTATGGGGCCCGAGTCGAGCATGCTGTAGGTATGTCGATCTTCGACGGTTGTGAACTTGTCACGGAATACTCCATCCCAGCTCACTTGGGCTAAGGATGCAACCCCGTACGGCGCACGGCTAGCTCTCCGGCTTCAACGGAAAACCCTGCTTCTGTTCGAGCAAAGGACGGCTTGGATCGGATCCCGGCTTCGGCGCATCGTCCAGGATCAAGCATTGCGCGCTATTGCCGTTTCAATCGCCTGCGTCCTGTATGATCAGTGCAAGGATGGCAAGCTCGAGTCTAGGGGCCGAGCGAGCGACGATCCGTGGAGATCAATCCAAGAGGCGGAGTGATCGCGCAATCAAGGTTGAAAATCGTGTTCCTGAGCGGCTCTTTGACGTACCATGCGTCTGCACGATTATGGATGTGGCGCTGATCGTTACTTCAAACGCGGGAAAACCAGACCGAAACTGTACGAACAATCTATTTGCTGTACCAACCAGAACCCTACAACAGACCCTGGGTACACGTCGCATCTCACTGCAGAATAGCAACATGCAACTCGCCGCTGCCAAACAACGGTTCTATTACACAGCTCGAGGATCCTATTACACAGCTCGAGGATCCGGGTCTGCGGATTCACGTTGCCTAATGGTGGTGTGGTAATACTATTCGCTACCTAGGGTGAACAGCACGGGTAAGATGCCAAGTCCGATTCGAAGTGGTTGGAGAGACGCTGATTCATCGTTACGCTGGAAATGTACATTCGGGTTTGTACAATCTTTCAGTCAAAAATATTGTACTGTTGGACTAGATCGGTAAGTATTTTTCTGGTGTAAGTGACCTCATCTCAGTGTCATGCCACAGCCTGGTCACTGTGCGTGTCGGACCAAGTCCGGTTCTCGCCACACCCTGTATGCTGCGGCCCACCGCTGACTATTCAGCTGCATAAGTAGCATAGCCCCTTCTAGCGACTTGAATGACTAACTCACTGGATTCGTCTCGAGGATGCGTCTGCCTTCTCGCCCTGACTACACTAGGATATGTGGGTCCCTTATGTTCCCTGTTTCCCTCAGCTCCATCGACTTGCGGCTCTCGGGATTGAGCGAAGGCGTCGACCAAAATTGAGCACCCACCGTTTCGTCGCAGGCGATTGGCGGAAGGATCAGCAAACATCCGAAACTGGAGGTTTCCGCGAGCCATGTACCACAACATCCTCTGCGAATGGGCTGCCGTGTGGAGCATTGCATCTGAACGTAGAAGGTTCTTGGTGGGTGTGAATCGCCGATGACAGCACTTTCCATCCGTGGCATGATAGTTGAGATGCATGCACTGCACGTGCCGAGAGCACTTCCCTGAGGGGTTATGGCAATTGTTTTTTTCATCGCATGAAGCCAGTTCAGTTGTGTAACTCAGGAGTTTCCCCTACAGTAAACGACACATGCATCAACCCTGGGGAGTAAGAAAAAGTACGTCTACGAAGGCGTCGTCATACTTCTAGAAGTGTATGTAAATTCGCTTCGACACGAAGGATGACACTGAACCTGATGTATAGGTAACGTAAAGGGTAGGCAGTAGCTTGTGTTGCATGTCCACTTTCAGCCGAACAGCTAAGCGCTGCGCTAGTTTTGTTTGGAAGTCGGCAGAATAGCGTATTGTGGAAAGTGAGTCCAGTGCCCGCGGACGAATAATCACCAGCAACGCAGACATTTCAGGCGAGTAGCGAAATGAAGGTGTACGCACGAGAAAGCCTAGCTCGAGGCCCTGGATGCTCTAGTCTGCATGTAGTGGGTTTGGAACAGCGAGATCTGAACGCCACATCCTTTGTGTGGTCTCGCCATGGACCAGGGTAGGTGTGACGTATATTATAGCTAGTACGCATTTCAGACAAAGTATTCAGACTTTTCTCAAGTTACACCAGTGATCCCTGGTTCAATCATTACCGGTATTCTCCCCTCACGGCAATGCAGTTGTTCGGGTGTTGGTGGAAGCTGCCACATAGTGCACGAACCTCGTATGGCTAAATTAAGAGGGTCCAGGGCAAGCACCAAGACCTTAGACTGCCGCTCTGCCGCTCCCGGCAGGTCCAAGTTCCCCACAATGAATGGTAATCTCTGGGACCATACCTGCTCACTATGCTGGTGATCGGCATATCAGGTGGAGCGGGTGTCAGCTAGTACTGCGAATTCGGCGCTACGAACCAGGCAGAAGCGGCATAATGAAGGCAGGGTCTAGAAATGGAGTGAGGCCAAAAGCTGTGGCTGCAGCGTCAGGGTCTTTTCACAGAGATGGCGAACATGGGTCGGATTCCAAATGGCATTGCAACGGACGTCGCCCATCCCGGAGAGACGCCCGCTGCTCAAACTCGAAGCAGAATGAGCAACACAGGTACATAGGATACGAGCGGAAGAAGCCGCAGGCATCCACTGCAGCTGGGGTTGACGAGGGCGGGCCGGAGATGGGAGCGGGAGAGCCGCCATGGTTTCCGCTACGCTACACTACTCCGTTGGTGCAGAATTTCTGGAACCTATTGTGACGTGACCGTTGAGTGGCTGCCCGGTTGGCACCTGTCAGGTGGGTCGCACGACAGGGGAAGGCGTACGAGGCATCCACAGGGAGCTGAGCGCGTTTTCGTGGACCCACGAAAGGGTATTGACAGCGTATCGCTCTTGCTCGGAACGGCAGCCCATGACGACGATCGCGTCGTTGAAATCAGACGGCGAGGGGCAACAGGTGGCTGAGATGGCTGTGAGGCTGGCAGCTGACGGGGGCGTGAGGAGGTCCAGAGAGTCGGCGGGGACACCGGGGGACGTTGACGGAGAGGATGTGCCCGTTCTCGTAGACGGCTAGATCGTTCCACTGTGTCGGGTCGCTTGGCCTTGCACATCAGGAACCAAATGTGGATCAGTTGGTGACATGGACACAAACTGGGTGTGCGGGTGAGAATACACCAGAATCCATCGACTTCCTAGGCCCGCCATCGCAAATGCGAAACGCCCCTTGTGGCTGTTTGCGTAGCCGTATTGGCTGGTCGTTGCGACGGATGTCACTCCCGCCTTGCGCGCTTAACCGAAAGGTGTGTCGTGAAGATTTTGCGGTTTGTCACGTGGACGCTATGGCCGCCCCGCAGTGTTGGCGCCGAGGATGCCTGCCACCGCACGCGTCGCCAGCTCTTCTCTCCACCACAACTCGTATTTCGTGCGACGCGCGACGCATGCATGACCGCCGGCCGTATTGATATTTTACCTGACCGGCATCGACTTCAGCTTGCTCCGGTGCGCCGTGGCTAATGTGCAGCGCCTATTGCACCATCACGTGGCAGCGCTACACCCAACTGATGCATCCAGCGCAGTGCGATGACGATCGCTCCAGCTTCGTAACTACCCCGGAGTTCAGATCGCTTTGACACTGCCGATCGTTCGTGATGCTTCCATTGCTCAATCCGGTACACCCTGGCCCTGGCCCGGGCCTGGCGCAGCGCCTTCGTACACAACGATGTTTACCCGTACCCTGAGACCTCAGCAACGGTGTAGAGTGAATGCAACCCGAGTATCGTGGCCATTTCCGGCAGCGACTGGTGGCAATGACCTCATCGGACTGTCGATGAATTATGCTGGAGAAGACCTCGTCCAAGAGGCGGCTCGGGGTCTGGTAACCCCCCGGAATGAGTAGTGTGGACGGACTAGTTTGTCAATTGCACCATCCTGATTCTGACCGTGGTCCTTTCTGCTGTAGTTTTGTGGAAATATCATTGACCATCTGCGCATCTTTTCCGGATATCGTGTGGATCCCTTGATTGCAAGAGCGCGTAAGCAGCTCCCCCTGCACAAATTCTCCAAGTGCTAAAGCTGCCCGTCACTGATCCAGAGAGGCAGCTAAACTTTGGCTCCCTCAAATCAACCAAACTTTTTGAAGCCCCAAAAGCTCGCATTGTCTTACGCCGCAGTTTTTGCACGCCGATTGAGTGGACTCGGGGCTGTAGTGTTGTACGTATATCCCAAATTATAATTTCTAACTATTAGCTCCATTCGACATCATGGCTTCGAACAACGCTCAAGTTCACTCATGTCAATTCCCGTCCGTCGGTAGGGGTTCTGGCAGTGACCAGAAACGGCCACTTTCGGTCAGGGTTGAGCTACAACATCCAGAGCGGCTTGAACAGCTCTTCGCGAAAGACGACGGCAAGGCTTCCCTGGTTGCTGCTGTCAGAACCGCGTGGGCACTCGTGTTGCGCACTTATACTGGCTTGGACCAGGTTTGCTTTGGCCTCGGTGAGGTTGGGGGCGACGAATCACCCCGCAAAGATGGACAACAAGACTCTGTTATCGCGCATCTTGTCAGTGACGAGATGTTGATTGCCGAACTTTTCCAGCACACGAAGGAGGATTGCTTTGCAATTGACCGGCCCGAGCATCAGGGCTTTCAATTCAACACCTCGGTGCTGTTCCGATTTGCTGTGCAAGCTGGCACGGCTTCCGGGGTTAGCAGGACGGCGTCAAAGGCAATGCCCGCGTCGGTATGCCATTCGCGATCCTCGTCATTGCATTGCTTGCTGACAGCCGCAATAACAGTGCCACCTCCGCCTGCTCGTCAAGGTGCTGAAGACTGGTATCAGTCTCCTCCTGGAGTATCGCAACTCTTACATTCCGACCGAGTTCGCCAAAAGCATTGCGAGTACGACCGATAAAGCGCTCGATCTTGCTCTTTCCACGCCACACTTGACCATTCGCGAAGCCGACCTGCTCAGCGAACGCAACCGGAATCAGGTCGAGAAGTGGAACTCGAAGCCTTTGGCCCGTGTCGACCGCACGATCCATGATACTGTCGCCGAGGTGACAAAGCAGAGTCCGCACGCTGAGGCAGTCGCGTCATGGGACGGATGCTTTACATATCGCGAGCTTGACGAGCATGCTTGTCGGCTTGCAGGACGGTTGATCGAGCTCGGTGTGGGCGCCGATGTGATTGTACCACTGTGCTTCCGAAAGTGAGTTATTCGATGAGGCAGGATTCGATGTGCTGACGAACACCAGGACGCGATGGAACGTGGTTGCCGTGCTTGGCGTGCTGATTGCGGGAGGCGCATGTAAGTAGTTATTTTCTTATCGCGCATCCCGCGCCTTCCCCACGCCACTTCTCAACCGAGGAAGTGGGGATAGGGAACTTGTCTGCACTCCACCACGATTTGCACGTACTCACTCCCGACAGTCCTCCCACTTGACCCTGCGGCGCCTAGGGAACGTCTTGAATACCTCGTCAGTGCCGTCGGCGCGAAGGTTGTTCTGTGTTCTCCTGCGGAAAGCCATTTTGTTGAGAGCCTCGCGGAGAACATTTTTGCTGTTGACGATGCCCTCTTCGAATCCCTTCCGCCACTCGTAGAGCGGCCTCAAGGCCGTGCTGACAGTCACAATGCGGCTTACATTATCCCCACTTCAGGCACTACCGGCCAGCCAAAACTGTCCTTGCTTGAGCATGGCAACTATTGCACGGGAGCAAGTGCACATTTTGTGGGACTTGGGATGGACACAAAGCCCCTGCGCGCGCTACAGTTCGCGGCCCACTCCTTCGATTCATCAGTGCTAGAGATCTTGTCCCCACTGATGTTCGGTGGCACCATTTGCATTCCAGATGAAAACGACAGACTGAATGACATCTCTAAAGTGATTAATGATATGCACATTACATGGGCCAGTCTGACCCCGACCTTTGTTCGCTTTCTCGAACCCTCAATGGTACCCACTTTGGCTACCATTATCCTTATGGGTGAGGCCATGTCGCAAGCAAACCTCGACACCTGGTCCAGGATCAACCTGATCAATGGGTGAGCACAATAGCGATGTAACCGAAACTTAGCTAACACACCTGTCAGCTACGGCCCTAGCGAATGCGCGGTCTGCTCCTCTTCTTGTCTGCATATGCGACCAACCTCGGACCCTAAGGATATTGGCTTTCCTGTCGGTTGTAACCTTTGGGTTGTTGATCCGGAGAATCGCCACCGCAGACTTCCTATCGGGTGCACGGGTGAGCTCCTGATTGAGGGCCACATTGCCGCTCGAGGCTATCTGGGAGATGAAGAGAAGACAGCACAAGCCTTCATCACAGACGTTTCGTGGGCTCCCCAGCCTTTCCGAGGCTATCTGACTGGAGATCTGGTTGTGCAGCGACCTGATGGCGGCTTCACCATAGTTGGTCGAAAAGACAACCAAGTGGTACGTGAATGATTACTTCGGAGGAAGCTTACTGACCCGAATCGCAGAAATATCATGGGCAGAGGATTGAGCTTCTGGAGATTGAGCATCACTTGAACCTTGATTCATTGGTCAAGCACAATCTTGTCTTTTTGCCTAAGAGCGGGCCTTGCAAAGAACGATTGGTAGCAGTTGTGTCTCTCGCCCAATATACATCGGAACAGCAATCGCTCCAGCTCTTTCAGGGACAGGAGAAGTCTGCCACCGATGCTGATGTGGAAGCCATTCGTGCTCGAGTATCTACTCGACTTCCTTTCTACATGGTACCTACCGTCTGGATTGCTGTCGGGTCTCTGCCTCTCCTCGCATCAGGAAAGCTGGATCGAAAACGGACCTCGCAATGGCTCGATACAATGTCCGACGAGACTTACCAACAAGCCGTTCCAGCAAATGTGGAGCCTCAGTCCCAGAATGAGTCTTCCTCCCCAAAGGAAGATATATTGAGGTCAGTCTGGGCCCGTGTTCTGAACCTACCAGTCGAGCAGATTGGCTTGAATAGGGCATTCTTGTCACTTGGTGGCGATAGTATCAGCGCTATGCAAGTCATGGGACATTGCCGAAAACAAGGCATTAGCGTTGGCGTGCAGGAGATCCTGCGCTCACGCTCAATAGCCGAGTTAGCTACCATGGTGAAAGACGTCCAAATGTCTACCGACCGCGCAACGGAAGAAATAGATGTACCTTTCGATCCGACGCCAATTCAGTCGCTTTGGTTCCAGCTTCCTAATCAGGGACATGGCCACTTTAATCAGTCGTTCTACCTCCAAGTGAAGCGCAAAGTCAATCCGGCAGATTTCCGCGCAGCTGTAGAGACGCTCGTGGGCCGACACTGTAAGTGAGCACCAGATCCTAGTCAACGGAACCCCATACTCACCATACACCATCAGCTATGCTCCGAGCTCGTTTCACTTTGTCGGATGATCAGTCTTGGCAACAGCGTGTGACGAAGGATGTCACTGGGTCGTATCGATTCCGATATGAGTCAGTGTCAACAAAGGAGCAGGTGGACCACATGATAGAGGATTCACAGAAGTGCCTCAACCATGCCACAGGTCCCCTGCTGGCCGCTGACTTGTTTGAATTCGGCAACGAGCAGCACGCCTTTCTCGTAGCTCATCACCTTGTCATTGATTTGGTATCGTGGCGTCTAATTCTGGAAGAACTTGAGGAACTACTGACAAATGGGTCGCTATTGCCGCCGGCTCTGCCTTTCCAGAGGTGGGCGCAGTTACAACGTGAGCACGCCCAGACGCAGCGAATCGATAAGGTATTACCACCAGCGGACATACCACCGCTCGACTTCAACTACTGGGGCATCCAACACGCAGACAACACTTATGGCAATGCCGGTCATGCTAGCTTCGAGCTAGACCATAATCTCACTTCCTTGTTCTTGGGTGATTGTCACGCGCCCCTCAAGACCGAGCCTGTCGAGGTCCTTTTGGCATCACTCCTCCACTCGTGGGTCAAGGTCTTTGACGATAGGGCCATACCAGCTATCTTTAACGAAGGGCATGGCCGAGAGCCTTGGGACTCGAATATTGACATCACGCGTACAGTGGGCTGGTTCACGACCGTGTATCCCATATCTGTCATACCATCTGACGATCCTGTCGAGACTATTCGCATGGTCAAGGACTTCAGACGCCAGATACCTTTCAACGGCAGACCATACTTTGCTAAACGGGTCCTTACGAAAGACGGGAATGAATACTTCGACACTCACTGGCCAATGGAGATCAGTTTTAACTATCTTGGCCAATACCAGGTAAGCCAGACATCAATCACCACATTGTAGCCACACCGTTACTGACATCCACTAGCAATTGGAACGTCAGGACGCCTTACTACAGCCCCTCGAAAGCATGGCTGGCGAGACCCGCGAGGCTGGCGGCACGGCCGATGTGGGCTATGCGTCTCCTCGCTTTGGCCTTTTCGAGATATCCGCCATCGTATTCAAAGGCCAGCTGAAGTTTGCGTTCACGTTCAATCGCAACATGCAGCATCAGGATCGCATCCGAGACTGGGTGTCGAATTGTAGTCAGGTTCTCACAGACATGATCCAGAAATTGCCCTCAGTCGCCCCAAGGCCAACTCTAAGCGACTTCCCCTTACTTACGCTCAACGAAGAGCGCTTTCAGGCTATGTTGCACCGTCTGGCTCAGATGGGAGTTTCGGCCACTGAGGTTGAGTCCGCATATCCTTGTTCTAGTATGCAAGAGGGACTTTTGCTTTCTCAGTCTAAAAATGCAGGCTTCTATGCAGCTGTGACTATCCACGAGCTTACTATACCGAACGGACACCCCAAGTGGGAGGATATTGCCGATAGCTGGTCGAAAGTGGTTGCGAGACACCCCGCGCTACGCACGATCTTCCTGGAGAACATTGGTGCCGAAGAAGGTCTGTATGATCAGGTCGTTCTGAAGAGAGTCGAACCCAACGTTGTGCATCTCCAATGTGCCAACGAAGAAGAGGCACTTCGACTCATCGAGCAGCAACGCTCCGTCACGTACGAGAACAATAGCAGCCCTCCCCACCGGTTCACCATCTGCAGTACAGCCGATAACAAGGTTTTCTGCTGCCTCGAGATCAGTCACGCCATCATGGACGGGCATTCCATGAGCTTATTATTCCGGGATCTGCGAGATGCCTACGGAAACTCACTTGCCGAAGACGGGCCTCCGTACGCCGACTATATTGCATACCTCATGAATCAGCCCCAGGAGGCTAGCCTGGATTTCTGGAGATCCTATCTCAACGGAAGCGAAGTTTGCTCATTCCCAATGCTCAACGACGGCGTCGTAGCTGAGAAACAGCTGCAGAACATTCGCGTAGACTGTGGCAGCATTAGCATCCTCGATCTGCAAGCATTCTGCAGTGTACACGGCATCACGTTATCAAATATCTTCCATACGGCATGGGCTGTGACTCTCAGCCTCTATGTCGATAATCCTGATGTTACATTCGGTTACCTTATATCCGCAAGAGACACTGATGATATCCAACGCGTGCAGGATATGGTTGGACCTATCATCAACACACTCGTCTGCCGCGTGCAATTGACTGATGGAACGCGGTCGCTTCTCGATGTCATCCAAGACGTACAGCGCGACTATGTGGAGTCAATACCGCATCGACACATCGCGCTCGCAGAGGTGCAGCACATGTTGGACCTAGGAGGCGCGAACCTCTTCAATACTGCGCTATCTTACCGCCGATTGCCCCCGGATAGCACATCAAGCAACGAAAAACTTCGGTACACCGAGAAGGCGCCTATCT
Source organism: Paraphaeosphaeria sporulosa (assembly GCF_001642045.1). NCBI lineage: Eukaryota > Fungi > Ascomycota > Dothideomycetes > Pleosporales > Didymosphaeriaceae > Paraphaeosphaeria > Paraphaeosphaeria sporulosa. The sequence goes on along the minus strand of NW_017253360.1, from coordinate 1,664,971 downwards.
ATGACCCAACCGAATATCCAGTCTCGATAAATATTGAAGTCTCGGACGAGGCCGCTATGATCGATCTCGATTTCTGGACTGATCACCTGTCCGCTGCACAAGCTGAAAACGTCGCCAGCACTTTTGTACGTACTTTGGAGAATGTCCTCCACAATGCTGAAAACAGCATCAACTCCCTCGATAACCTCAGCGGCAGGCACTGGCAGAGGATCCAAGACTGGAACGTCATGCCTGACACCATCCATGAGTGTGTACATCGCAGATTCCAGGAATGGGCGAAAGTCCAGCCCGATGCTCCGGCTATCCGAGGACACGACGGCGATTATACTTACGCTGAACTGGACGCTGTCACTGAGCGCTTGGCTCACTACCTCGTCGATCTCGGAGTTGGTCCCGAGGTCTTCGTCCCCACTTGCTTCGACAAGAGTTCATTTGCAGTCGTTGCCATGCTGGCTGTACTCAAAGCTGGCGGGGCAGCAGTTCCACTGGATGCCAAGCATCCGAAGCCAGCTCTTGAATCGCGAGTGGAAGACACACAGGCGCAAGTAGTCTTGACTACAGCAGCCCGATCAGAACAGTTTGAAGACATAGCCCCAGATGTCATTGTTGTGGATTCAGTGCTACTTGATGATCTGTCGGATGTGGAGAGCATTGCCTGTCCCGCTGTTGAGCCTCACAATCCAGCGTTTGTTATTTTCACAAGTGGAAGTACTGGACGACCAAAAGGCGTTGTACTGGAGCACGCAGCGTTCGTCACAAGCGCGTCGGCCCATGGAAGTAAACTGGGGGTAGGTCGTGATACCCGGTTCTTGCAATTCGCGTCCTACACATTCGACAACTCATTGGAAGAAATGTTCACGACATTGCAAAGAGGAGGTTGCGTTTGCGTTCCATCGGAAGAGGATCGTAAGTTTCTACTTACTCTACTGTATATTTTGAACACTAATACAAGCCCTCTTTCTAGGTATGAACGATCTTGCTGGTGCAATTGCCCGGTTGAATGCCAATTTCATGGACTTGACGCCCACAGTCGCATCGCTTCTCAACCCCAAAGACGTTCCCACGATCAAAGGCCTGGCCCTCGGCGGAGAAGCCTTGACCAAAGCGGTACTGGAGCAGTGGACTCCATATATGCAAGTTGTGGGTCAGTATGGACCAAGTGAGGCATCGGTCAATTCGGCGTTCAAGAGCTTCAGATCTTTCAAGCAAGGCGACGACCCTACCAACATCGGTAGAGCAGTCGGCAGCGTCTCGTGGATCGTGGATCCAAAGGATCGCAATCGTTTAGCACCGATCGGATGCAAGGGCGAGCTACTGATTGAAGGCCCTATCCTTGCCCGAGGCTATCTACAGGACCCAGAAAAGACCCGTTTGGCTTTCATCCAAGATCCTGCTTGGGCTCGCAGTAGCGATGGACATAGTCGCCGGTTCTACTGTACTGGTGATTTGGTCCATTATACCGGAGACGGAGAGTTGATGTATCTGGGAAGAAAGGACAGCCAAGTCAAGGTGAGCGGACATCAAAAGACGAAGCAATATATTCACTAACTTGGATTAGTTGAACGGCCAACGCATCGAGCTAGGGGAGATCGAGCATCACCTCAATCTTGCTCTACCCTCCAATGCCCAATCTGCAGTCGAGTTGGTCAAGTTCACCGACAGCAAAGGAACCAAGGCTCTTGTGGGCTTTGTTTGTTTAGCTGAAACATCGACTGAGGTCATCCCAGGGATTGGGGAGATGACAGACGACGTGCGGGCGAAGGCAAAGGAGGCCGAAGTCGCTCTTGCGAACGCACTTCCAGCATATTATGTTCCTTCGATATTCATGCCCATGACGAGTATGCCAATGACAACATCTGGAAAGCTCGACCGAAAGGTGTTGCGGCAATTGGCCCAAGCAGTTTCTGAGGACCAACTTCATATCTTCCGACTTGCCGGTAAGAGTGGCCGAGCACCATCAGGTCCTGTGGAAACAACACTTGCACGGCTTTGGTCGTCCGTCTTAAATCTGCCCGCTGATTCCGTCGGCGCCAATGATTCCTTCTTCCGCCTTGGCGGTGATTCCATTGGCGCGATGCGGCTAGTCACTGCGAGTCGCAAGGAAGGCATTGTGCTTGCTGTTTCCAACATCTTCTCACAACCGCAATTGGCAGAATTGGCGGCAACTGCTAGCATTCTCTCTTCGGATGAGCGCTCCACCACTTCCGAGCCGGAGGCGGCTCCTTTTGAGCTGATCCCTGAGCACAAAAAGCGCCAAGTGATCGAGTTGGCTGCGTCAGAGTGTGGAGTCTTTCCAGACTCTATCGAGGACATCTACCCATGTAGTCGTCTTCAGGAAGGCCTCATCGCGCTCTCCGCGACAGAACCTGGATCATACGTAGCTGAGACGATTTATCGACTGCCAGCTGATATCGATGTACAACGTTTCCAGGATGCCTGGAACAGGGTTGTCGCAGAAGAGGCTATACTGCGCACGCGTATCATCTATGTCGAGGACCAGGGCTTCGTACAGGTTGTGTTGCGTAACAGTGTAGACTGGTCTCAACTGGAGAGCTTGCAGGACATTAGCAACGTACACCGTCACCTTCCAGCTAAGCCCGGAGGTCCATTGGCTTCGTATGCCATAGTCGGACAAGGTACATCATCTGTATTCTTCGTCTGGACTGCACATCATGCAGTTTATGATGGATGGAGCCTGACGAGTCTACTCGGCAAAGTAGAAAGCTACTACCAGAACAGCACTCAAGCGTCGCATGCTGCTGTTCCGTACTCGAGATTCATCAAATATCTTGATTCCTTGGATCCGAAGCAGGCTGACAATTTTTGGCTTTCCATGTTCGAAGACATCGCTGCCCCTCAGTTCCCTCAACTACCGAGCCCCGATTACAAAGTCGAAGCCTCTGGCCAACTCCGTCATCAAATACCTGTGACCCGCCGAAGCGGAACAGATATTACAATGCCTTCTATAATACGAGCTGCCTGGGGGCTGGTACTAGCAGTATACTCTGGTTCAGATGACGTTCTATGGGGAGAGACGAACAGTGGACGTGAAGTCCCTGTGTCTGGCATTGAAGACATCATCGGTGCCACAATTACTACATCTCCTATGCGACTAAAGCTGGATCGTCAACTTACGGTTCAAGACTACCTCCAGGAGGTACAACGCCAGACGTCGGCTGCAATTCCACACCAGTTCGCTGGGCTCCAGCACATTCGCAAGCTTAGCTCGGATACCGCTGCCGCATGTGACTTCCAGAGCCTGTTGGTCATCGCAAGTGGGGACAGCATGAAAGACCCCGAAGGCGGATTGTGGAACCTGCAAAGCACGGGTGCCGTGGGTACCAACTTCTTCAACTATGGTCTCATCTTCAACTGCTCTGTCGATAAGAACGGCATCGAAGTTGAAGCACACTACGATGGCCAGGTGATACAATCATGGCTCGTTCAACGCCTACTCGAGCAGTTTGGCTTCCTCATCAATATTCTCAACCGGGAAGATGCTCTCCAACGCGTCCTGGGCAACTTGAGCATGTTGAATCCTGCCGATGAAGCAGTGATTTCATCATGGAACAGTAGGCCAGTAAACGTTGTGGACAGATGCATTCATGACAGCGTTTCCCAAAGCCAAGTTATCCTCCGCCCTACTTCGATTGCCATCGATTCATGGGACACAGGTGAGATGTCTTACAGAGAATTCGATGAGCGCACCACGCGGCTCGCTTCTCGGCTCATGCACCTCGGTGTTACGCCTCAGAGCTATGTACCGATTTGCTTCGAAAAGTCCGGCTGGACTATCGTGGCTATGTTTGCCATCATGAAGTGCGGCGCAGCCTTTGTGCCACTCGACTTCGAAGCGCCCCTTCTGCGACTCCGCGAGATCGTCGGAGATGTGAAGGCCGAACTTGTCCTCTGTGGTCCAAAACACGAAGATTTGTGCAGGTCCATCCCTTGCAAGGTGCTCGTTGTAGATCGAGAGGCTACCGAACAACACTCTGGCCACCTTCACAGCCAAGTAACAGTTCAGAGCGACACAACTGCTTATGTGCTCTTCACTTCAGGCTCCACCGGTAAGCCGAAAGGGGCTGTCATCAGCCACCGCGCATTTTCCTCTGCGTCGGCGGCCTTTGCCCCCGCCTTTGGTCTTTCCGAGAACTCTCGCGTTCTCCAATTCTCCTCTTACACATTCGATGCGTGTTTGATTGAGATATTCAGCACTCTTATCATGGGTGGAACCGTCTGTGTACCTGATCAGAACTCGAGAACGAATGATCTTGCTGGAGTCATCAACAAGTTCAGGGTCAACTTAGTCTGTCTGACTCCCTCCGTCGTCCGAATGATCCAGCCTTCCCAAGTGCCCAGCGTGAAGACACTCCTCTTAGTCGGAGAGGCTATGTCTCAGCAGGATCTGCTTACTTGGGCTGACCGTGTGGTTTTGTGCAATGGCTACGGCCCCACGGAGTGCAGCGCTATCGCCACTGTGAACGTCATGACTACCACCACGAAGCCAAACAATCTAGGCAAGGTTGTAACCGCAAGAGGATGGGTTGTGTCTCGGAATGACATCAACCAGCTAGTTCCTGTCGGGGCAGTGGGTGAACTGATTCTAGAGGGAGGTGGTGTTGGGTCTGGCTACCTCAACAATCCCGAGAAGACTGCCTATGCTTATGTCGAAGAGGTCAGCTGGACCATGGGGGAGGATCGGAATGTTGGCGCATCGAGGAAATTCTACAAGACGGGTGATCTTGTCAAATACAACGAAGATGGTACTCTGCTCTATCTTGGGCGTAAGGACAACCAGGTAAGCTTCCTGTTATATCCCATGGTAAGTCTGGCAAGCTAATTCGCCGTACAGACAAAAGTGAGAGGACAGAGGCTCGAGTTGACTGAAGTGGAACATCATCTCATCCAGGACTCTGTAGTGCAAAACGCATTGGCCTCAGTCCCTAAAGCCGGACCATGCGCGAAGCGTCTTGTCGGTGTCGTTTCGCTGCGAGATGTGGCGCCGTCCGGCTCTTCCACAGCAGAATTGCAGCTGCTCCCTAAAGATACTGCTTCATTCAATATTGCGACGATTCGAGAACGTCTTGAAGCACGCCTTCCATCCTACATGATCCCATCGCTGTGGATTGCCATATCGAGATTTCCACTGATGCCATCTGCGAAGATGGATCGCAAGAAGGTGGTACAGTGGCTCGAAAACATGGACAACGACACTTACCGTACAATCGCCACTCTCGGAATGGAAGATCCCGAAGAAGATGCGAACGTAGTCGACCGAAAACTGCAGACAATATTCGCAAAGGTTCTTAACCTGGCGCCAGAGGACATTCGTATGGGCTCGTCCTTCTTACGGCTTGGAGGGGACTCGATTGCAGCTATGCAAGTATCTTCGATGTGTCGTGCTCAAGGCTTGGCTGTCTCTGTTCAGGACATTGTCAAATCGAAGTCAATCGCTGCTCTCGCTGCAGGAGTCTCTATCTCTAGAACCTCTACAACTGCGAAATCGCAGCCTCAGGACTACAACCTGCCTTTCGACCTCGGTCCTATACAAAAGCTCTTCTTCGACACAGTTGGCGATAATTATCGCCACTTCAACCAGAGCACAATATTCAAGCTCGCCCGGTCGTTTGAGCTGCAGGAGATTGAACAAGCGCTCAGCGCTCTCGTGGATACGCACCCCATGCTACGAGCTCGGTATTTCCAAAATGAATCGATGCTTTGGAAGCAAAGTGTTGCAAAGACTCCCACCCCGTTCAGGCTACGACACCACCAAGTTAAGTCAGCCAAAGAGGAGTTCATACGTCCGGTCATCGACGAAAGCCAGGCTACACTAGACATCGTGAAAGGTCCAACTTTCTCTGCTGACCTCTTCGACATTGACGACAATTTCTCCCAGGCAATCGCGCTGGTCGCGCATCATCTGGTCATTGATGTCGTTTCATGGGGCGTTATTCTCGAGGATTTCGAGAACCTGCTCAATGGCACAGCACCTCCGCCTCAGAGCCTTCCCTTTCACGCTTGGACACAACAACAAGCTGCACAAGCTCGTCGGGAATCTGCTGAGAAGGTTATGCCCTTGCCTACTATTCCGCCCGCAGACTTTGACTACTGGGGGCTCGATGCGTCTGATAATCTGAACGGCGATGTCATTAGTGAGGACATCGAGCTTAGCCCCAAGGACTCGATGCTGATTCTCGGGGCACATGACGCATTGGCTACTGAGCCTGTGGACGTATTTATTGCAGCACTACTGGAGTCCTTCCGCAAGGTATTTCCTGATCGACACGCTGCGACAATCCATAACGAGGGGCACGGCCGTGAGCCATTTGACTCCCAAGATCTGAGCCGAACAGTGGGATGGTGCACGACTATGGCACCAATCCACCTGCCAGTAGCCCCCGAAGATCCTACGGATATCGTAAGCACAATCCGTTGGGTATCGAGCCTCCGAGAGAAGACTCCAGGGAAGGGTAGACCCTACTTTGCTTATCGACTCCTCACCGGCGAGGGTCAAGATCGCTTTGCATCTCACTGGCCTGCGGAGGTAACCTTCAATTACCTAGGAAGGATGCAGAACATGGAGCGCAAGGACGCCTTGCTGCAGAGAATGACCAGCATCTCTACTACAGACATCAGCGCTACCACTCCACGATTCGCACTTTTCGAGGTTACTGCACTCGTCGCTCAGGGAACCATCAAGCTCTCTTTTGACTTCAACCGCCGTATGAGCAGGCAATCGCAAATCAAGAGCTGGATGGCTGCATGCAAAGACACGCTGGTTGATGCTGTTGATCAGCTTCTCCAGTTGAGGTCTGAACCCAGCCTTGACAACTTCAAGCTGCTGCCTCTGACCTATAATGGCACGTCGAAGCTTTCTGCGTTGCTGCCTACAGGCACCACTATTGACGAAATCGAGGATGTGTATCCCGCTTCCCCTATGCAGCAAGGCATGCTATTGTCTCAGCTCAAGAACCCTGAGCTGTACTCATATCACTGCATCCTAGAAATCAAGTCGACGGCTGCCGCGCAGCAGATCAACCCACGTAAGATCGCTGAGGCATGGCAGGTTGTGGTGCAGCGCCATCCAATCCTGCGTACCGTGTTCGTTGAGAGTATCTCTAAGACCGGCTTGATGGATCAAGTCGTGTTCAAGGAGAGACCTGGTAGGATCACATGGATCGCTGACTGCGATACTGAAGATGTGGCTCGGTTCTTGAGGGACCAGCCTTTGATCGACTTCCGCGAGTTCAATTGCCCTCATCGTTTGACTATTTGCAAAACAAAGGCGAACAATATCTGGGCCAAATTGGAGATGAGCCACGCCATTTGCGATGGCACTTCGATCCCCATTATCCTGAACGATCTCGCGAGGGCGTACGGGAACAAGCTAACGAGAGCGGACGCTGGGCCTCTCTACAGCAACTTTGTTGCTCACACTCTTACCAACAATCGCGATGCCGATGTGAACTTTTGGAAAGCTTATTTGACCGGAGTGGAGCCATGCTTCTTACCAGTCCTTCACGATGGCGTGCCCGGACCACACGAGATGGGGTCGTATGAGCTACATCTGCAGGATATTGCCCCCATGACGACATTCTGCAGGAAGTTCGGCGTGACTCTATCCAACGTACTGCAGCTTGCATGGGCTCTACTTCTGCACACTTATGTCGGCGCGCCGGATGTGTCCTTTGGCGTTGTGGCATCTGGTCGCGATGTCCCAGTGAAAGGCATCGATGAAGCAGTTGGCTGCTTCGTCAACATGCTCATCTGTCGACTCGAGCTTTCAGACGATTCCACAATCCATCAGTTATTGGAAATGATACAAACCCATTCAGTTGATGCAATGGCCCATCAGGGATGCTCACTCGCTGATCTTCAGCATGAGCTTCAGTTGCCGTCGCTTTTCAATACCGTCTTCACCTTTCAACGTCGCCAACTTTCACGCGACCCCACCAAGACGGCACTAGCGTTTGACAATGTCGAGGCGGCTGATCCAGGCGAATTCTTGATGACACTGAACGTGGACGTATCAGATGAAGGAGCCTCCATCGACTTTGGTTTTTGGAAGGACAAGGTACACCCTTCGCAAGCACGCAACATTGTAGATGCATTCGAAAAGATACTATCAAGCATCATCTTAAGCAGCGACAAAGATGTCACTGTAACCGAGCTCGACATGCTGACAACAAGCAGCGTGCAACAGATCATGGAATGGAACGCCGACCTACCTCCGCCTGTGCGCCGATGCGTACACGATGTGATCCAGGAGCAAGTCCTGCTCCGGCCACGTTCTGCGAAGGCCATCGAGAGCGCAGAGCTAACGGTTACTTACCAAGAGTTCGATGAGATCACCACGCGTCTGGCACTACACTTGCAGGGTCATGGAGTTGGCCCTGAGATCTTCGTGCCGATTCTGTTCGAGAAGAGCCCCTGGGCGCCAATTGCGATGATCGCAATCATGAAAGCGGGAGGTGCATATGTAAGTGGAAACGAGCATCTACATGGAATGTGCAGTTACTAACAACAATTCCTAGGTTCCTTTGGATCCAAAGCATCCGCCAGCTCGCCTTCGCGAACTGATCAGCGATGTAGGCGCCAAGGTCGCTTTATGCTCAAGGATGTATCATTCTCGGGCAAGCGAGGTCATTGGATCCGCAGTCATCGTCGACCGACTATCCATCAACAAGCTTCCTCTATCCAGGGGAGTGCAATTAAAATCAAATGCAACCCCAGAGAACCCTGCGTACTGCTTGTTTACGTCTGGCACAACGGGCAAACCAAAAGGAACCATCATCCCACACGAAGCCTATTGCACGAATTCAGCATCGTTCGCTCCCGCGATAGGCATTAACAGTAACTCTCGGACCTTCCAATTTGCGAGTTATACGTTCGACGCTAGCTGTTCAGAGATTCTCTCGGCCCTCATGGTAGGAGCGACCATCTGCGTGCCAACCGAGGATGAGCGAATGTCAGACCCAGCCGGAGCTATGCGCAGGATGAAGGCTACCTGGTCTCTATTGACTCCATCGGTATTGAGCACTCTCAAGCCAACACAGTTACCTACTTTGAAGAGTCTATGTGCTGGAGGCGAGGCAGTGCCTGCGGCTGAGGCCGAAAAGTGGCAGAACAGGCTACACTTTGTTATCGGTAAGCAACACCCACACCCACTGCGCACCGCAACTTGTGAACCAAACTAACTCAAGCACAGCCTATGGTCCGACTGAGACCGCTGTCATTGCCAGTACCATTCATAAGACGGCCGATATCGATGGAAGGAACATTGGGCTTGCTTCTGCATGCCGTTTATGGGTTGTTCATCCCCGCAATCATGACAAGCTCATGCCTATCGGCGCAGTAGGTGAGCTTGTCATCGAAGGACACACTGTTGCTAGAGGTTACCTTGGCGATGAGGTCAAGACGGCGAAGGCCTTCATCACCAACCCGGCTTGGGCATCGGCGCTTCCTGCAGAGAACGGATCATTCGACACCGCACGGATGTACAAGTCTGGAGATCTCGTACGCTACAACCCAGACGGTACCGTTGGATACATCGGTCGGAAGGACACACAGATCAAGCTCAACGGCAGAAGAATCGAACTAGCCGAGATCGAGTTCCACGTCAACGACAAATTCGCGGACAACATCCAATCCGCCGTAGAGCTTGTTGCACCTGCAAGCCGTACCTCTGCGAAGGCTTTGGCTGTCTTCTTTGCTCTCAACGACGACCCACGGGCGTCCTCCACAGAAGTCGTTCAACCGGCATCATCCGACCTTCCGCAATCCGATGAACTCCTCCTCCCGATGGATGATGATGTGCGAGATGTCTGCAAGACCCTTGAGAATGCTCTAGTCGGTGTTCTACCTGCTTACATGATTCCTTCCATCTTCTTCCCGATGAAGAAACTGCCTTGGACGCCGGCCGGAAAATTAGACCGTAATCGACTGCGCGTGTTGGTGCAGAACCTAAGCAAAGAGACATTGTCGCCATACCGCCTGGCGAACTCCATGCACAAGAAGAAGCCGGCAACCGAGGCCGAGAGGAGGCTCCAGAAGCTGGTCTCTTCAGTGTTGAACCTGCCGCTGTCATCAGTGGGTGCAGACGATAGCTTTATCCGACTTGGAGGGGACTCCATAGCGGCCATGAGGCTTGTAGCCGCAGCGCAAGCAGAACATCTGGATCTCTCGGTCATTGACATCTTCAAGCGACCTAAGATATCTGACCTGGCTGCCAAATGCAAGTTCTCTGCTTCAGAGCCCAAGGTCGAGCGCAGTATCGAGACATTTGAGTTGTTGCCTCGAGAGCTACCGAGGGATCAGGTGGTCCAGGAGCTTTCCGAGATCTGCCGCAAACCCAGAAACAAGATTCAAGATGCCTACCCAACAAGCCCGCTACAAGAAGCATTCATTGCTCTCTCGATAAAGCAACCCGGTGCTTACGTTGCTCAACATGTTCTGGTCCTCGCGGAATCTTTGGACGTCAAGAAGTTCAAGGCCGCATGGGAAAAGGTCGTTCAAGAGATCGACCTCTTGCGCACGCGTATTGCCCAACTCCAGAATGGCGCGTTCATACAGGCCGTTCTTGTTGAAGATCCTATCGCCTGGCGCGAGGTCAGTACTCTCGAAGAGACTGAAGGAGACGCTGAAAACTTACCGGCCTACCTTGGAGGCAAACTTGCGACATATGCTATTGTGCGCACAGCCTCCGCTGCACGATACTTTGTATGGACTATCCACCATGCACTTTATGATGGCTGGAGCATTGGTTTTATGCTCCAACGTGTGCAACAAATTTATCAGTCTGGATCGTCCGAAGTTCCCAAGGTCCCTTACACCAAGTTCATTCAGTACCTCCAGAGCATCAGCCGAGATGCCTCCGCGGCTTTTTGGAAGCACCACCTCGCTGGTGCCGCACCTTATCAATTCCCACAACAACACAGCAACACCAGTGAAGTTCCCGACGGACAAACATTGCAACATACTGCCAAACTCTTTTCCCAGCGACATACAGACATTACGCCACCAACTGTCATTAGAGCTGCCTGGGCTCTTTTGCTCTCGGCGTATACTGGTAGCGATGATGTTGTCTTTGGGGAGACACTCACTGGCCGTGACATTGCGGTTCCCGGCGTTACCGACATCTGTGGTCCTACACTTACAACCGTGCCAACAAGGGTAGAAGTCAATCGCGATGGAAACGTTCTGGACCTTCTAAGAAGCATCGCCCAGGTGGCTACAGATCGTATACCGCACCAGCATTTTGGTCTCTCCGAGCTAAAGCGCATGGACGAAGATACCGCTGCTGCGTGCGACTTCCAGAATTTGCTCATCATTCAAACGGGTAGCGAACAGCCAGCTGAATCCATGTGGTCTCATCACAACAACGGCGTTCAAGGACAATACTTCACGTACCCTCTGGTTGTCGAATGTCAGACTAGTCAGACGAGCATCTCCATCACGGCATATTACGACGCGAACGTCATTTCTTCATGGCAGATTCAGCGCATCCTCTGCCAATTTGATGCTATCTTATCACAGCTGAACTCGGTGGGCAACATCCGCGATATCCACGTTTTCAGTGAGCAGGATGCTCAGTTTGTAAGTAGATTGAACGCTGCGGAACCTTTGATTGTCAATGACACGATGCCCTCGTTGTTTTTCCAACAAGTGGTTGCCCGCCCACATGCCCCAGCTGTGTCGGCATTTGATGGCGACTTCACTTACGGCGAGCTTCGCGACCTGGCATCACAACTCGCGCAAGAGCTCATCAAGTTGGGAGCTGGTCCCGAAATCCTTGTGCCGATATGTATGGACAAATCACGTTGGGCGATAGTAGCGATCATGGGCGTTCTCATCTCAGGTGCGGGATATGTTCCACTATCTCCGGATCACCCAGTTTCACGCCACCGACAGATCATTGGGGACTGCAAGGCTTCAATCGCTCTATCATCGCCACAGTATGAATCACGCATGGCCGACATTGTTGGGAAAGTCATCACGATAAGCGAGACTACCATTAGGCAGCTCTCGATGCGTCAGGCTCAATTGACACCGCGCGCGACACCCGAAAACATCTGTTACGTTCTCTACACCTCTGGAAGTACCGGTGTTCCTAAGGGAGTTACTATCGAACACCGAGCCATCGCGACCAGCTCTGCGGCTATGTGCAAGTCGCTTAACATCAAGCCCACTTCCAGGGTGTTCCAATTCGCCTCGTTTGTCTTCGACGTCTCAGTCATGGTAAGCAGGCCACCCGCATGACTATAGCTCTACTGACCCATCGTTAGGAAATCCTCACTGCTCTCAGCTGCGGTGCAGTCGTGTGTGTTCCATCCGAAGAGAGTCGTACCACAGACATCGCTTCGGCCATAAACAGCCTGAAAGCTACTTGGACATGCCTGACGCCTTCTGTTGCAAATGTCATTGAGTCACCGGAGAGCGTGCCGACTCTACAGACATTCGCATCTGCTGCGGACCCATTGACGCCTGAAACAATCAAGAAGTGGGGCTCGAAACTCCAGCTACTGAACGCATATGGGCCCACAGAAGCCTCTGTGATTGCCCTTTCGAACAAGGTGGCCTCGAGCCCTAGCGAGTCTACGATCATCGGTCGCGCTCTAGACAGTGGGCGCGCTTGGCTCACCAACCCAGAGAACCCACATCAGCTTGCTCCCGTTGGAGCGGTCGCGGAGCTCTGTCTTGAGGGGCCTTTCCTTGCTAGAGGCTACTGGAACAATCAAGCAAAGACTGCGGAAGTGTTCATCGAAAATCCGAGGTTCATGAAAGAATTCTCGAAAGATTCCTTTACGCGGATCTATCGTACCGGTGATTTGGTGAGGTACGCATCTGACGGTCGTGTCCACTACCTAGGACGCAAAGACAATCAGATCAAGTTGGCAGGTCAGCGTATGGAGCTCGGCGAAATCGAACATCACCTACAAGCCGACAAAGTCATCAAGCACGCTGTTGTTCTTTTGCCGAAGTCAGGCGCTGCAAAGAGAAAGCTTACGGCGGTTGTGTCGTTACATCAGACGCTGACTAAAGTTGACGTGCACAATGAGCCTTGGGACACGCCAATAAACCACCCAGACGTGCTCCAACAGATTAAGGTTGCAAAAGAGCGACTGTCCGATCTAGTGCCCCCCTACATGGTACCAACACTGTGGATTGGGGTCCCTCGCATTCCTGCTTTGGCTTCGGCGAAGCTTGACAGGAAGCAGGTCGGGGCTTGGCTTGCAGACATGGACGAAAAGACCTATCGCACGATCCTGGAAATTGAGAGCAGCATGGAACCAGCTATTCCTTCCTCTGGAGTAGTGATGAAGATGCAGGGTATTTGGGCAAAGGTGCTCAATATGCCAGTCGAAAAAGTGAAGCCCAACAAAACATGGCTGTCACTTGGAGGTGACAGTATCACAGCCATGCAACTGCTGGCTAGATGCAGGAAAGAGGGCATCAATATCACATTGAACCAGGTTCTGAGAAGTAAATCGCTTGCCCATCTTGCAGAAAACGTCGGAGCTTCTGGTATCGTCGACGTTGGGAAGGATAAGACCGACACGCCCTTTGCACTGTCCCCTATCCAGCGCTTCTACTTCCAAAGCTTGAACGATGACAAAAACTCTCACTTCAACCAGTCTTTCACACTCAAATTGGCTCGCAAGACGGATTCCACTAGCTTGAAAGCCGCCCTTGATGCGATAGTGCGTTGCCATTCGATGCTACGTGCCCGGTTTGCCAAAGACAGCAGCGGCATATGGAGCCAGATCATCCCAGGCGATTTCTCCAATGCATACGCATTCAACGTTCACAATGGCATACCACTTTCCGACGTCCCTGAACTCATCTCGAAGACCCAGGAGAGTTTGGATATCGTCACAGGACCCGTCTTTGCAACAATGCTGCTCAACATACAGTCTGGGGAGCAAATCCTATTTCTCACAGCGCACCATCTTGTCATCGATGTTGTGAGCTGGCGGATCATCTTGGGAGACTTGGAAGAGAGCCTCATATCGTCAGCTTCGGCCGAACTGCAAAAAGGTCTTTCCTTTGCCACATGGAATGAGAAGCAGATCTCGCACACGACTGATGCAACTCAAATTGCCGCCGTTCAGAAGCAATCGTTCCATGTCGAGCCGGCCGACTTAGCATTCTGGGGCCTCGACAAGCGTCCCAACGTCTATGGTGATGTGGAACGTGAGATCTTCTCGTTAGACGAGAAGATTTCGGCATTGGCTTTGAGCCACCACTCCGCATTACGCACCGATATCGTCGATCTTTTCCTGGCAGCCATTGTGCACTCGTTCTCACGGGTCTTCGTTACTCGCAAGACGCCGACAATCTTCAACGAAACACACGGTCGTGAGCCGTGGGAATTCAGCAACCTCGACCTGTCAAGAACCGTTGGCTGGTTCACCACAATGTACCCTGTGCATGTAGCCATCGCTGAAGACGAAGACGATGTTATACAGACAGTGCGCCAAGTGAAGGATCTTCGCCGAAAGGTCGCGGACAACGGACGTCCTTACTTTGCTCATCGCTTCCTCACCAAAGACGGACAGACTGACTTTGCCGCGCATGAGCCAATGGAGATTCTGTTCAACTACCTTGGAAAGATGCAACAGCTCGAGACTGCAGATGCACTTTTCCAGCCGATGCACTTCAGCGAGGAAGACGAAGCACGGATGACTGATACCGGAGCTGATCTCCGGAGACTTGCTCTCTTTGAGGTCTCTGCGTCGGTCGATAACGGCAAGATCCATTTCACCTTCATGTACAACCAATTGATGAAGAACCGAAAAGGCATCCGTAGGTGGATTACGGAGTGTCAACGGACGCTCGAGGAGATTATCTCGGCTCTTGCAGAGATAGACACCCCTCAACCAACTCTATCTGACTTTCCTCTACTACCGTTGGACTCTTACGACCGCCTGAATCGCGTGATCAAGTCGCTTGCGTCTGTGGGTGTTTCATACCCTCAAGTTGAGGACATCTACCCTTGTGCTTCTGTGCAAGAAGGTATGATATTGAGCCAGATCAAGGATTCCAGCGCATATTGGTCGTTCACAACCTTCGAACTCAAAGCCAAACGAGGCCAGGTGAATGTGCAGCGCGTGCTACAAGCCTGGAAACAGGTTGTCGATCGGCACCAGGCTTTGCGCACTCTGTTTGTTGACAGCGTCTGCAAAGGGGGCGTATTCGACCAGGTCGTTGTGCGAATCCCTGACACTGGCGCCCTCACAGTGACTTGCACCGACGACGAACTTGACACTAAGCTTGACTCCATTCAATACCGCGATCTAAATGGGAGGAAGAAGCCTCACCTCCCTCATCAACTTGCCGTTGTGCAGACTACATCAGGTAGAGTTGTTGTAAAGATGGAGATCAATCATGTTGTCATTGACGGTGGGTCGCTCGCTGTCATCCGACATGACCTAGAAGAGGCGTATGAGGGCCGTTTGCGTCAAGAAGATGGACCCTTATACAGCGACTACATCAAGTACTTACGCGCGCTTCCCATAAAGGATGCACTCGACTTTTGGAAGGGGAAACTACGTGGTGTCAGGCCATGCCACTTCCCGATTGCGCCGCAACACTCGAGCAAACACCGACAGCTCCATTCGCTGTACGTGGACTTCGACCGATTCTCAGAAATTCAGGTACTTGCCGAGAGGAACAATATTACTTTCGCCAACATCTTACTCGCCGCATGGTCACTGGTACTCCACACCTACACAACCTCTTCAGAAGTATGCTACGGCTACTTGACATCTGGCCGCAATGTCCCGGTCAATGACATTGAGAACGCAGTAGGGGCTTTCATAAACATGCTCGTATCTCGCGTGACAGTGTCCAGCTCGCGTTCGCTCCTCGCCATGAGTGAGAACGTCCAGAATGACTTTATCGAGAGCGTTCCGTACCAGCATTGCTCTCTTGCCCAATTCCAACACGACCTTGGTCTCTCTGGCCAGGCGCTCTTCAATACGGCTGTTTCCGTTCAAAATCAAGGTGCGACAGAAGCTGAACGCGCTTCTGACGCAAATGTGGAGTTTATACATATTGACGGCGGTGACCCAAGCGAGTTTGCATTAACAGTTAACATCGATACAACAAGGCACGACGAGGGTGTGCGGTTAGCGTACTGGACAGATTCTGTGTCCGACGACGAAGCGAAGAATGTTTCTTCTCTGCTGGTGAAGATCCTCACACAGGTTCTGGCTGACCCAGATCAAACGGTCGCGGAGCTTGATGCCGCTATCTCAAACAAGCCAAAGACGATGCCGAAACCCAGAGTCTACACACCTTCGGTTCGATCGCCCATGTCAAGCCCTCACCTCGACATTTCGGATCCCATGGCTTCCGCCCGGATCATACCGAGAGTTGAAGTACCCCAAGCACCAACTCCTACAACGATGGATGCGCCGGACTGGAGCAATCTGATTCGATCCATCGTAAGCGAGATGGTACCTCAGATTGTGAACCAGGTCATGGAGAAGAACAAGCTTTCACCCATCGCCACCCAGTCGACGGTTAGTGAGATGACAAATCAGATGGCAGGTATGCTTGCGAGGCGAGCATCGACAAGCAAGAGAGGAAGAAACCTTGAGACCGCTTCTATGCGCTCACGGCGGCTTAGCACGGCTAGCGATACCGGGAGCAGAATTCAGACTGCGGCCGACATGGTGGCAGCAGCTGGCGTCATGGCAACCGAAGCCTTGAAGTCAGTACCGCCGGATTTTGTGGAGAAGAAACTTCTGGGATTGTGGAGTGACCTTCTTGACATGGTGGAGGATTCAATTGATCAGGATGATTCTTTCTTCGTATGTATTTCCTTCGTGGATTCTCGTGCATTACTCACCATTTGTAGCAACTAGGAGGCGACTCAATCATCGCAATGAGACTCGTTGGAGCTGCAAGAGAGGAGGGTCTGTCGATGACTGTCGCAGATGTCTTCAAGAACCCGACTTTCGCCGACATGGCTAGGGTAAGTTCATTCTGCATGGAAACGAGACATCGACTAACTACTCTAGGTCGTTCGTGTCGCTGGCGAAGTCATTGACGAAGTTATGTCTCGAGCCGGTGGAGATAGCCTGAAAGATGCACAGGCGAGCTCTTCTAAGCCAAAAATTCAGATTCCAGAGCGTACTGTGTCAGCCTGGCGCGACTTCCAATCCATGGTATCTGAGCAAGCCATCGATGATAAGACTACCGAGGGTGGAAATACCCCACCAACTCAACAAGAACGACAACTGCAGGAAAAGACTGAGCAGATGTTCAAGAAGTGGACAGGGTTTGCGAACGGACAGAATGGCAGCCCTCTGCCACAGCGCACAGCCAGCCAGAAGCCCACTAGGCCCCACACGATACACGAGGACTCCGCACCCAAGTCGATATCCCTGCTTGGCGATCCCAATGTCGACAGTGTCATCTCGAAAGTCCAGGTTTTCAAGGGCGGTATTACCGACGTCCTTCCTGTGACCGACTTCCAGGCGCTTGCCATCACAGGGACCTTGCTCGAATCGAAGTGGATGTTAAACTATTTCTACCTGGACGGAGAAGGGCCGCTCGACCTTCGAAAACTAAAGCAAGCGTGCTTCCGTATTGTACAGGCGTTCGATATCCTGCGTACGGTCTTCGTGCCGTACGGCGATCGCTTCCTACAAGTCGTGTTGAGGAAACTTCAACCTGACTTCCATTACCAGGAGACTGACCAAAGCCTGGACGACTTCACGACCGAACTCCGCCACAAGGACCAGGAACATGGGCCTCGACTTGGCGAAGCATTCGTCAAATTCGTTGTGGCCAAGCAGAAGGCCAGTGGCCGCTTCCGGATCTTCATGCGACTCTCCCACGCACAATACGATGGCTTCTGTTTCTCGAAAATGCTCACCTCGCTCCAGGCGGGCTACAACGGCTTGCCAGTGTCAACTACTCCAAGCTTCGGCAACTTTGTCCGGGAGTCGGCAAAGGCAGTCGCAGGAGCCCACGATCACTGGCGCGAGGTACTGAGAGGATCCAAGATGACCGAGATCGTACATCGCTACGGCCCCAACTATCAACGATCAGCTGGTCGTACCGTCACCCTCAAGCAAACACTGACAGTTCCATCGCTGTCTCATATCAACATCACGACAGCCACTGTGATGAAGGCGGCTTGGGCAGCAACTCTTTCTCGTGTCGCTGGCAATTCGGACATCGTCTTTGGTCACGTTGTTTCTGGCCGCAGCGGCGGCGTACCAAATGTCGAAAACATCATCGGGCCGTGTCTCAACATGGTTCCTGTACGCGTGGTGTACCGCCCCGAGTGGACCGTCTTCGATCTCCTTGGTTACATCCAGGAACAGCAGATCAACAACATGGCGTATGAGTCTCTGGGATTCCGAGAGATTACACGCAACTGCACGGACTGGCCCGACTGGACGAATTTCTCCAGTGTACTGCAGCACAATCAAAACATCCAGTCAGAGGATGCGACCCTCCAGCTCGGCGGCATTGAGTTTAAGATTGGAGCTGCAGGCAACCAAGAAGATTTCGCTGACATCTCAATTCTCTCGGCTTCCAAAGCCAGAAACGAGGTCGAGGTGACTCTCACGTATGCACCTAACAGTACGTTGACGGCCGATTTCACGCAAAACGTCTTCGACATGCTTTGCGCAAATGTTATCACGTTTTCAGAAGACCCTTACACACTGCTGCCAGCTCAGTCGGAGATTGGGTCTCAGAGCTCCACGACTATCACATCGGAAACTGCGCGCAAGAAGTCCGCGGAGAAGCAACCTCTCACACTTCCCACTGACACGGGGCTTTCCAAGCACGAGCTTGCAACGCTCTCAACGAAGTTGCGTAACGCATGGGAGCAGAATCTTAGGGACAATAACAATGCGCCTCCTGCCATAGATCTAGCATCCGACTTCTTCCAGTTGGGTGGCGACATCCAGGGCATTGCTCAGATTGCTTCGATCTTCGATCATGAAGACGGTTGGAAGGTGCGAGTCGAAGATCTCCTTGACAAGCCGGTCTTTGTCGACCAAGTGGGATTGCTGGCCGCAGAAAGGAGAAAACAGATTGAGAAAGATGAGATGAGCCCGTGGGGAGAGAAGGGCAAGGTCGCTGCCAAGGGATTGCTTGGCGATAAGGAAAAGCTCGAGCGAAGGCAGAGCGGACTGGGTGCATTGGCA
Source organism: Paraphaeosphaeria sporulosa (assembly GCF_001642045.1). Taxonomy (NCBI): domain Eukaryota; kingdom Fungi; phylum Ascomycota; class Dothideomycetes; order Pleosporales; family Didymosphaeriaceae; genus Paraphaeosphaeria; species Paraphaeosphaeria sporulosa. Next base: position 1,645,796 of record NW_017253360.1, on the reverse strand, counting down.
AGAAAGATTGGACTGAAGCGGAAAGATACACAGAAGGAAACAAAGTGAGTGGGAATGACTCTAGCGCGGAACACATGGGACATTGTGTCTAAGCCTCTTTCTTGGTTTGGGTCGGTTTGCACTGGCGTTTGGATACTGTTGCGCTTTCCTGATTCCTGAGTACACCATGAAGCGTTTTGAATAATACAATATACGATATTTGAATCACGACTTCTTACCCCGTATTACTTCCGCTTTAAGCTATCAAGAGGCCCTCGGTCCGCTCACAAGGAATGGGATCAGTCCAGGATGCGTCCAAGAGGCCGGCATCCGATCTTCCCTTCCACGCAATGATCAATCCCACTCTCTCGTATATCCCATCGATGCTGAGTTTCAACACCACATAGTGATACCTGCGTTTCTTGGTTATCTTGCATCCAATCTGCCACACGAGCCAAGGCTCTGCTCTCCCCTTCGCGCATCCACTAGCCTGCATGTTCACTTTTTCCACAAGGTCACCATCCCAATATGTCTCGAAGCCCTCATCCAACGCTGTTCCATCGCGTAGTGTAATGCGGATGGTGCCGTTCTCTTCTACTGCAATTTGTACAGGGGCCACGCGGGCAGATACGACTTCCAACTTGGTTGAGATGGCGTCCTTTCCCTCGTATTTGATTTCGCCTCCACGCTTCAACTCTTGGCGCAGGTAGGGTCGAGCGTCGACGTTTTTGAGTGAATGTAAGCGTACGTCGAACTCCTTGTTTATGACGATATCCATGTACCGCATAGGGTATTCTATTGGTCCTTCCCAGCCGAGGGGTGACCAACTTGGGAAGCCAGGCCTTCGTCGACTCGACTTTGGGTGAATCCAGTTGAGCGCGAACTCGAAGAGATGCTCTTTCGTTGCAGACTGGAACCTGCCGTTTTCGGTCTCCGTTATGGCGCTGTCAAAGTGCCTATCGCCACTTGGCAACGGCGCCAGTGGCACACCCCAGAGATGGTATACTGGTTCCGTCTTGTCGGTCGATATGTAGTTCAGGATTCCAATGATGGCGTTCAGGGCGTCGGACGACATCCTCATGTTGCGTCGGCTGTACGCTGTTACATATCTCATGGCTTCCTTGAAGCGCGACGAGCCAGCGGAAGACTGAAATTCGCGTGGAAGGCGGGCACACGAGATGAATTCGGCGAGCGCAACAAGTTCGAAGTTTATTCCGGAACTGTAGCCCGGAGAGAGGTCGTGCAGGTAGTCTGTTGAACAGATGTATAGCACAGCCTGAGGAGTGAAGATGAGACGGCGCTTGGACAGGATGCCCTCTTGGAATGTCCAGGCGCGAGTAGCCCACATCGATTGCTGGAAGTCGCTCGCAGTAGGTGTGTTCAGCTGGACCAGTGTCACGGGTCCGACTTGTTCTGCCACTGTTTCGTTGACTTGTCTTGGTTGGCTTACACCGGGCAGGCCGTGGGTTGGATCAGTACCAGCAGCTGCAATGATAGTGAGGTGTGCAGAAGCGTAAATCTGCCCCATCTGCTTGATCTGCAGGGTCTTGTCCATGATGCTCGTCTGCTCAATGCAGTATCTGTCGACCCAAAGATATCGGAGGCCAAGGCGCAAGGTCACCGTAATCGCATCTTCGATGGTCCGTGTTTGTTCTGCAGGCAAAGGCTGTGGCGCAAAGTCTTCCTGCGGCCCCCAAAGGTAACTCAGAGCGACAAAGGGACACTTCTCAGGTGCTAGTTGCACAGTGCGTGTTTCGCAGTCAATCACTTTCAGCCTTTCCAGGTCACTCGTATCGTCAGGAATGCAGTCATCGTGTTGCTGGCATCTTTCATTCCACGTCCTGAAGAGGTCAAAATCAACCTGTGGTTCAGAAGAAATGGTAAGCTTTGCGTCGGGTGCAGGTTTGGTGCTGATGCCGAGATGTGGGCTTGTGAGATCAGCGTCGTGACCTGAGTTTGATTCCTCTTGCGCAAACGTCAGTCGGCCAACGAAGTGGCTCTGATCCATAGACACGATCCACTTCAGATTGCTATCTTCGTCGAACCGCTTGATGGAGCCAATCATACGACACATGCGACCTTCACGTGTCAGCTAGGTATCTGCGATCAGGTGATATGCTCACATTTCGATCTTTGTAGCTCCTCTTTCGATTCGTGTACGTCCTGCAAGACAAGGACAGGGCCCGCATGGTGAGCCTCAAGTAGCCTAGTCCAGGGTACTGCTGCGCAGCGACTACAAAGTTCAGTAGTCGCTGGAACCTCTACCAGTGAATGAGCAGCGCCATTCTGCACTAGATGATCTGGCGTCTGAACGACACGTAAGTTAACTCCGAACAGTAATCTTTGCGAGGTAGGATCTGCCTTACCGCTATGCGCTTGTCGATGGTCTTAACTTTCCGCTTCGGAAACATCCACGTGAAGAGGAGTATCCTCTTCCATCTCTTAGAGATGACCATGTTTGCTATAAGCACATGTAGGGTTCTGTCATTGCATTTTCATCACAAAGAGAGTGAAGGGGGATCCGGCGAGGCTGAGCTCAGAAGGTCGCCCCCAACGATGATCCGCAGCCTAGGCCAAATGTGGCGCACACTGGGCCGGCTAAACCGTATAAAGAAGGCTTTTTGCGAAGCTATACCAGATTCGATGTGCACCTGCATCGCAGCGCCAAAGGTAGATTATGTATCGTGCGAATAGTAGATCGTCTTTGTCTTCGCACATCTCTTTTTTCATCTGCGAAAACATCTGCGAAAGAACATTGCAATACTGACGTTGGATTTTGGCATCTCAAACTCGTGATCAGGCACTAAACTTTTGCGAAGTTGTGTTTGGGATGAGACCAACATTCGATAGGTTGGTTACTCCTTTAGTGCAGAGGAGAGCCTTGTGCGTTGCAAATATGATTTGGACTGCAAGGCTCTCGATAGTATTTTGTATGTAGACGTAGAGAGACCACACATTTTCGTCCGACTGACGCCCTTTCGTTACTGAGTTCTACTCTTTCGAGACGGCTTTCCGTGCAGAGCAGCAGAAACATCCACAACTGATCGCCACAACCACCACAGATGAGTCCGAGTGGTTTGGAAAGGGGGTTCACATCTTCTTTGGCCCATCGGACATTTCACCATACGTTCGCGAGTCACCACAATTGCAGCATAAGATATCGATGCATGATCTCCAGGAGGGCCTAATCCGGTATGTAGTATTATTTATGCGCAAGGAAACATCTGTGATACCGAATCTGTCACAAATACTACACCAAGCACACAGGTAGATTCTACCTCGGTCCGCACCTCAGGCTGAAGACGTATGAAGAGTCTAAGGCGCAGATGACCTCTACGGGATCTAAAGCTGGTTTTGATGATTGGATATTCAAGTTTGCGATGGCGGTGCAAGACGACCGGCGCCAGAGGCTGAGGAACCTGTTATCTATCTAGTACGGGAGGACCCCAGAAACTGGCTATTCAGAATCATGTGGAGATGTGTACGAAAAGCTCAGAGGGTGCGACTAAAGTTTTTGGAAGCGCATTTTCACGCTCGCAGGATGCTTTTCATACCCTGGAAATTATACGGGGTGGCTTGAGCAGTTGTCCAAACGGTGGAGAAGAGTATTACAGTAGCGAGACACACGTCTCACCACTATCGGTCCACGTATCGCCTATTCTGAGTCACTAAACTGATCTCGGGACTTCCATCTGGCGCTATGCGTTCATGCCTGAGCTGTATGAAATTTCTATAGATGGCAGGCATCGTGGTTCAATTCACAGTATCATCACACAGACTATTCTGAATGCTCTACATCACACGGTGAAGACCCGTCTCACATATGATGAGCAGAAACCAAAACGCTTCGCAACCATTTTCATTTTTTAAAACGAGTGTTAACCCTACACTTAGCTACCTACACCCCCTCCCCTCACAGCCCCTCCACTCACACATCCGACCATCTTCCCTTACCCTGTTTAAGCCGAAGCCGTGGGCGCAGGAGGCGCGGATGCACTTCCAGAAGGATGTCCCGTAGGGCGCGGTGGGCGGCTGAAGCTAGGGACGGGCGCACTTCCAGTAGGACGAGGTGGGCGGCTGAAGCTAGGGACGGGCGCACTTCCAGTGGGACGAGGTGGGCGGCTGAAGCTAGGGATGGGCGCACTTCCAGTAGGACGAGGAGGCAAGCTGAAGCTAGGAAGCCCGGGCACGGACGTGGCCTCCTGGCGGGCCTCGAGGTCTTCGGCGCTAGATGGGGCGGGCGGCGCAGAAGGGCGGGCGGAGCGCGAGAAGGAGTGATGCGCCGAGTGGGTGCCGCTGGGGCGGGGCGGGAAACCTCCTGTTGGCAGGCCAGTCGCTGTGTGGGTTAGCAGGTTGTAGAGCACTAAGCAAGCGTGCGAAGGGTGCGTTGTTCGTCCGGGGCAACACTGCGCAGTCGTGCTTTTGACAAGCTTCATAAGAGATGGGAAACTTACGGATGGGGAAGCCACTGGGGACAGAGAAGCTTGGGAGACCCGAGGGCAGACCAGTCGGACGAACTGGACGGGAGTGAGAAGGAGCAGCGGTGGGTGCAGCCTCCTGAGCGACGGGCGCGGCGATGGCGCTATTGTAGTGTTAGTCGTCTTGCCCCAAGTAGTCCTGAGCTGGATGTCCTACCCGGCGGCGAAGAGAGCAGCGATGACAGAAACCTTCATCTTGATAGCAAAGTGGGGTTCTTTGAGAACGAGAGAGAACGGAAGGTGGTTGCTGAGGCTGAAGACTAATGTCGAGGGTGCTGAGTCGACGTCGAAGAACAGCGTACCTTTATACTTCTCTTGTCGGTATACTGACCAACTTGTTGTCGAGTTATGCAAGTTGTGTCTCTCCGTGTACGCGTCCAGGTCCCAGCTCGCTGGGCACCCAGCGTTGCCATCTAGGAAGGCTGTTGTGATGATCGTTCAGACATAGATGAGCCGCAATATGCGGTGATGCCGCCATTGTGCCCGCCATAGTCTCCTCGTCTTTCGTGCTACGGCTGTCTTTCCTTAAGCATGCTGAATCTCCGTCATCTCAGTCGTTGAACAGCATGGAATTGCGGGGAAGGTGTGGGCTACTGCAGGGACATGTGTGCATTGCAGCAGAATAGATTGATGGTCGGTATGCTCCGAGAGTAAGCTTCTGACGGCAATAGCCAAGCGGCCTTGAATCGAGTTAGAATGCAGAGGAGAATACTCTAGAAGTGGCAAGTAGTAATGCCACGAATAGGACATTCGTAGAAAGTGCAGGGTAAAGCTGTGTCACCGTTGTAGCTATATGAAAAGCGTGCTGGTAAAGTGGCATCCCTGGTTGAGAGCAACGAATGATGACCGTGCCCTGAGCACGATGATCGGAGATGGTCGCAGTCGCGGACCGCTCGATGCTGTCAGGGCGTGATTTCTTGAGAAACCTTCGCATTTAGCCATTCTGCATTTGGAGTTCCGGAGCTGGTCACGATGTGGAAGTTCAGGTTGGACGCAAGTGACTGATGGGTGTCGACATGATCAATGCCTGATCCATTATTAGAACCACGTTCCAGCGATCTATCTCCAGCGGCCCACACGTTGACCTGGAAAGCTCTATGTCGTGAAGTCCGCTTGGGTTCAATGCCTAGGATATCGAGTTTACCAGGTAAGAGAGACTTCCGACAAGTGACCAAAGTGGGGACGTTAGATGGCGTGTAGTCCACGATTGGACTTGCATTTGATGCACTGAGCATGCAGTAAATGAACTCAGCGATTCGGTCTCTGCTGATTGGAAGAATGATGCCATTGTGAAAGCTGGTAGAATTCGCTTGTTGTTCATGGTTGATTGTCTTTTGACCAATCAGGTGCTACAAGACGCGTAAGCTCGCCGTTCCTGGGATTCAGCCTCAGGATTCCGAGATGACGAGCGAGCACGTCTACCTGATACCAGGACACGTAAACGAACAAGAACGCTCGGTTAGATGTGGCTGCAGTGGCGTCAAAAGAAGGCACGACGTACAGGTAAGCTTCGTGGGCTGATGAACTTGCTGGAATTAGATGAAATGGCAACAGGGCTAAGAAATTGATTGGGTGGGTCAAGTTGTGCATTCTACCGTCGTTATTTCTCCGCTCTCCGCAAACCGGTGCCGATCCTGTGGAGTAGCGGCGAGCGCTGTTGTCCAGACCGGAGATTTCGAGGCTGCAGAGGCAGGTCTAGACGCCATGATGGCTTTTAGATTGCCATGTCTTGGTGTTTCGTCATTTGGCTTTTGATGCTAAGCGGAAGCTGGCGACCGTCTAGACACGTTCAGTTAATTCTGGGGAATTGATATCAGTATGCAATAATACATGATTCTATGGCAGAAATGAACACGGGCCTTGACGACAAGAGGCCCAATGTCGGGAATGTAGTGGCGCCAGGAGAAACGTTCGGGAAGCCTGCTAGATTACCGCGCTTCATGTGGCACAATGCGTGTCTCGACTTCGCAGTTCGTGCGGCTTGAGATTACTAGGCCACGGAATAGCGTCCCAGCCTTGGCAGCAACACCGAAAAGACGCCCGACTGCATATGCGGTTGCTCAAGCCCGGGTGACTTGAAGTCGACGACATTTTGAGACGGTGGCACCTCATCTGAAGTCGGTCCGATTACAACACTTTGGTTCGTGACATGAACTCCGGGAATGACTGCTTTGAGAAGATCTTGAAGCAAGGGTTTCGGATGATCGCAAGATGGCTGCTGATCGTAGCAGGACGCGCCAAGGCATGGCCATCGGAGAACTAGGTAGGATAAAGTACAGGGTGAATTATGGTATCACGTTGAAGAAACAAGCACAAAGTTGTGCAAAACTCGCTTTGGCAAGCTCGCCCGATGAGCAGAAACAGCTGGAGAGGTGCGCAGGGCCACGAGTGAGAAATGAAACGCAGGCGTGGCAGCGATGATTGGTGGCGCAATGTCCGGATGGTGTTGCGGCGACAGCAAAATCATCGGGCCTCGTGCAGCGTGCCAGCAACCCGAGCTCAGTCGTCGTCCTCGATGACGAGGCCAATCTCGTCGGCGTTCTTGACTTCTCCGCCTCCATTGAGGACCGGATCCTCTTCCTCATCGGCATGCCTAGGAGCATTGGTGTTGGGCGCGAGCTTCTTCTTCAGTTTGTCGCCTTCTGGAGCGGGCGAGGCCTGGCTACCACCCGCACTGCCCTTCTGTCCCTTCTTCAGCTTTTCCTTTCGTGCGCGTGCCTTCTCCCTCTTGGCTCTGTTCTTCTCGGTTTTCTCGCGGTCTTTGCGCTCCTGCTCCTCTTTCTTCTTCTGGAACTCCCTCTCGTCCTCTTCCTTCTTGACCTCCTCGTCCATCATGCGCAGCCGTTCGTACTCGCGCCGGCGGCTCGCCTTGTAGACGTGGAACTCGCCGCTGCCAGCTCCTGCGCTGGAACCCTGGACATTGGCTACGATTTCAGGCGGCGGTGCAAGGCTCTTGTCGCCCTTGGATCCTGGGATGTGGATCTCGCGGTCTGGCTTCGCAAAGAGCGCTTCTACATCCTGCGCGAGCTTGCCACCGGGCGTGAGAGCGCGCTTTTTCAAGGGCCTCTTGGAGCGCGAGTCAGACGAGGTTGGGATAGACTCGGCGATGCCTTCGGACATGGCGGCGGGCGGGTGTTTTTCTGCTCTATCTTGTAGCGCGCGTAGGCAGCAGCGTGTGATTGATGATGGGCAGGTGCTGGCGGCGGGCAGGCGCGAGGCGCGCGTGGACGGGAAGGTGCAGGAAGGCTCCGCGTAGCTGGATGATCGCGAGCGGCGGTGGCGGAGAGTCGTCGGGCTGATGTTGCAGGGCGATGGGCTCCTCAAGTGCTGTCGTGAGAGAGCGATGCGCGCTGAGCTTGGGCCCAGCACCTTTTCCTACGCGACACGGCGGGGCGCAACTTCGGACGGTGACGGGCGCCGCCGCCACCTGGACAGCTCTGAAACGCGGTTGCGAGCACATCTGTGATTTGACGATAGGCTCGCCTTCTTTGTCGCTCCTTCACTTCACTTTGCGTTTCGCCAATCCCACAACGATACTAACCCCTCCACTCCATCCTCCACCGCATCCCCCTCGCGAACATGGGCAAACCGCGGGTACGTGGACCCTGGGCCGCGAGCCACGCACCCAAGGCGGGCGGCTGACCAGGCACAGATGATCATCCTGGTGCGCCATGCACAGTCGGAAGGAAACAAGAACCGCGACATCCACCAGTTCATCCCCGACCACCGCGTGAAGCTCACGCAGCTGGGCTGGAGCCAGGTACGCCCCGCGCCCGCACCTTGCCAGGTCGGAGCTTGCAACTGACCATGCTCCCAACCAGGCCGAAGAGGCAGGCCGGCAGCTTCGCTCTCTCCTCAAACCAGACGACACAATCCAGTTCTTCACCTCCCCATACCGACGTACACGAGAGACCACCGAGGGCATCCTGCGAACACTCACCTCCGACGAGCCCTCGCCTTCGCCCTTCCCACGCAACAAGATCACCGTCTTTGAGGAGCCGCGTCTTCGCGAGCAGGACTTTGGCAACTTCCAGCCATGTTCGGCCGAGATGGAGCGCATGTGGCAGGAGCGAGCCGACTACGGCCACTTCTTCTACCGCATTCCCAATGGAGAAAGCGCGGCCGACGCCTACGACCGTGTGAGCGGCTTCAATGAGAGCATGTGGCGACAGTTCAGCGAGCCTGACTTCCCGAGCGTGTGCGTGCTGGTCACCCACGGTTTGATGACGAGAGTCTTTCTGATGAAGTGGTGAGTGTCGCCTGCCCTTGCACCCAAGAGCCCAAGCTGACTGGCACAGGTACCACTGGTCTGTCGAATACTTTGAGGATCTGCGCAACGTCAACCACTGCGAGTTTATCGTCATGAAGCAGAGCCCCACCAATGGCAAATTCATCCTGGAGAACGAGCTCCGAACATGGTCCGACCTTAAGAAGCGTGCGGCCGCTGGAGACAAGGACAAGGGAACCAGTGCCACACCCACTTCGTCCAGACCAACTCCCTTGACAGGAACGTCGGGAAACGCGACGTCCTCCCCAGTGGTTCCCATCCGCCGCTGGGGAGGCTGCGCGAACGGCTGTAACCACGACAAGATGAGCTGGCCGAAGCGAGTAATGCGCAAGAACACCGCCGAGTTCCTGGGCAACCAGCCCGTGGCACCCCTTGCCCACGTTGCTCACGTCGACGGCGAAAAGGATGACAATCCCATTGCTTCCCAGGAGGGCGACCACACCCCAGCCATCAAGGAGCCCACGCCCCAGAAGCCCACGCGCAAGGCTAGCACAAAGGCCGCTCCGGGCCCGTCCTTGCCGTTGACCCCGGCATCGCCCAACGACGCATCTGACGACGGGTCCAGCGAGGATGAGCAAGTCATGAGCAGCGAGCAGGAAGACTCTGGTCCTGTTGCACCACGCAGACACCATGCTGCGCCGAGGACCGGTGCGATCCTGCGTCATTTGCAACCGCCCAGTGTTGGTGAAGGCTTCTCGGACGATTCGGACTACTTCCCTGGCATGCAACACCTCCACGTCCATCACAACGCTGCGCGACGCGCGCAAAGGGAAAAGAGCAAGGAGCGCAAAGCCGCTCGCAAGCAAGAGAAGGCTTGGATGCAGGAATCTGGTATGTACTCCGGAGCGCGCGCTGATGGGCTGGGCGATGGTGACGAACTCAGCGATGTCGGCTCGGCCTCCTACGTGAAGATCGTGTCCCCGACCACGATGGAAGGCGGAGAGAACATGCCGATTCTCAAGGAAGCACTCAAGGGCGACATGCCCGTGGATAAAAGCGCAGAGGAGGAGAATCGAGCGGAAGACGACAAAGAAGTCGCCGAGAAGAAGATCCACGAAGAAGATGTCGAGAAGTTGAAAGAGGCTGACAGGAAGACCCTGAGCGAGGTGTACTAGCCGTGATATGCTGTACAAACTGCCTTTAATGACTATACGGGTGTAATGTTAACGAAACAGAAACAATCTATCCGCAGGAATTAGATAGAGTATATGCAGCATTTCAAAGTATAAAGTGGGAATACCGTGCAGCTGTGGTGTACTATTTCGTTCGCAGGCCCACGGCTCTGGGTGACTGACTGACCTCCATCGAGAGGCACGTTCGCCCATTCTTACCTCCAACCCGCTATAGTGATCATCAGCTCCACATTTCCGTATGCTAGCTTACGCATTCTGATCATGATTGGCGGGTCCGGCAACAGTCCTAGTTCCCAGCGACACTCAACTTCCTTTCGAGTACAAGACCACCACAAAGGACAATGTGATATCGGCACGTGAGTTAGCACCAGTCGGCCAACGCAGAGCAGCCTCGTACTCGGCGCTACTACACTTGCTGCCATCCCTACAGCGTGTATACACGTGTGCCTGATCCTCTCCCACGTACAACGAATCACCCGCTCTATCAACATTCACGCGCCTTCCTTTGTTAAAGCCGGGTTCAATGGCCAGTTTCTAGAATCCATGCGCCTTGACTTGCAGGCGCTACATGCACGTAACAAGGGGCTAGCCCTCACTCAGCAAAAAGAGTCCGAATGAAACCCGAATATCAGAGACCTGTCCATGGTGCTCATCGGCCGCTTCTGGCCTCACTACCGAAGGGAAACAACTATTTCACAGCATTATGAGGCCGGACTCTAATCGACTTGACAGGAACCTCGAGACAGCGGCATTTGGGTTCGTTTCTCTCTTAAGAAGAAAACAGCCCCTGCAATTAAATTCGAGCACACTCTCAACAAGACGAGTACGAGGAACCATGACCTCTATCCAGACATTCATCGTTGGGGCGATGCCTGCAACGCAGACCACGAAAACTGCCAGCTTGATTCGTCCATAGACCCCCCACATGGGTCGTTAATTTTGAGCAATGTCGTATTGTTCCTGGAGAAAGCGAATTACGTCCTTGCCTCCCACACATCGACAAGCGCAACGACGAGTTCTTTCGTGACTTCGATCCCGACGTCGACTTCTCCACCTCCAGTCAACTGAGGGACATGGAAGAACACAACATCCCGGTTTCCGGTCCGCTTCTGCATCTCCACTAGGCTCGAGAAATAAATCAAGCCACACACATAGGTCCCCACGTCATCGCTCAGTCTCACGTCGACCTTTCTCTTCTCCTGTTTTGATTTCCCGGTTCCCTTGCCCTTGGATGAGCCTTGCTCTTTCGACGGAAGACTCAATCGGCCGCATGCAGTCTGCCATGCAGACACCGCAGGTTCCAGATCAAGCGAGGTGGCCAACGACGATGGCGCTTTGCCAAAGAGCTTCTTGTTCTCCATACGCGTGATAACCTTGCGCTCGATGTCTGGTATATCGTGGTACCCTTCCTTGAGCGCGCTCTGTTCCACAGCGAAATAGTCTCTGTCAACCGCCAGACCCATATGCAAGACTATATGCGGCTCATGTTTTGCAATCAGGCTGGAAGATTCCGCGAGCAACTTGTGGTATGCTGCAGGAATCGGCGCATCAGGGATTATCAGCGAAATTGGAGAGCCATTGGTGGAGGACAGGGTGGATGGAAGGTTTCTGACGATTTCCCAGGAAGGGTTTCTGGTTATGTCAAGGAAAGGCTGGGTCGGTTAGCGTTGATGTGGAGGAGAGAATTGCAGAACACACGCCAAACCCGGTGACAAGGACTTTGATGGATGAGAATTTCCCTTCAATTGGCATTCTAGAGAACTTATTGGTCTGTCGAGGATATGGAGGCCAGTGGTGTATGTTTGTCCGATTATACGTATATCTATTTCCAACCAGAGCACGACAATGGTAGTTTAGGTAATGAGGATGTAGTGGATACAAGCTTAACAAGGAAAGATGCACCGGGGCATGTAACTAATGTGGCTGTTGGAGACCCTTGGCCGGTCTGACTCATCCGGATGTCGCGCAGGTGTTCTGGCCCCATAGAATCGGGCTATGCTACTATGTCCACAAGGATAGACATGCAGGCGTAATGGCAGATACCGTTCTTGCACAGGCTGTGAGCCGTTCAAGATCTTAGGAAGCATCACTGCAAATTGCTCGCTATACACTCGCATCTGATCGGTCGATTCACTAGTCAAGAATGGCATCATCACGTGATAGGTCGCCAAATAGAGCCCCGGTGGCTGCAGAATTGCGCTCCGAGTGGCGCATCTTCTCGTATAATATTTTCACAGCGATCCTGATTGACCAAGCGAAATCTTTGAGAGAGCGTGCAATGCCACTGATCAACTGGGAGTCCGAACGCGTGCTAACAAGCCGAAAAGGTGGAAAGAAAAGCTGAGAGTGAAGCCAGATTAACACGGCTTCAGCAGCTGTATTTGATTCTAGAATATGCTTGGCTACTGTTCCCCGCGAGGTTGAACCTTCCCTTGGCTGCTTTGGAGACTTGTGTTAGCTTGTGAACGCTGAGCACCTCCAGGTGTGTATGCTAAAGGATCTTGGTCGAACTGGTGCTCCGTACATAAGCTACCTAGGAATCATCACAGTGAACGAACAAGAAGTGGGGCATCAGGCAATGCGCACTGGCAAAGTCGCCCGCACTAAGAAGGCAGGCTCGATATCCTAAGGTGCGTACACGCACTGAACCAGTACATGAGTCGTGTGCTCAATTGACATTGGTGTTGTTGTTTCCATGTCTCGCTGGCAGTGTTTGCATGTTTGCAATTTTGTAGCATGGCGTGTGGTCTTGGTATCATAGAATGCAGCCGATTCTGTGAACTAATATGTGCGATGCAGAACCATTCGACTGAGAATTCATTTTATCTCGTCATTGACCCAGTCTTGAGTACAGATCGCCTTGAGCTAAGACAGAGGATTCCATCGCTCCACATGCCTCCTTCTTACACTTGCAAACAGATCATGGATGTATCAAAGCATTTGACATCACTCTTACTAGATGGCATGTGCACTTTGATATAGAAGAGCAGGGGAATCGCTCCTAGGTTCCCACGGTCGCAACGTTGAAGGCTGTGTACTTACTAATCGCACGGAAATCCGCTAATACTACATTAGAGTGTCACAATCACTGCGAGTATCTAACGCAAAGTAGAAACTTCGTGTGTCAAATTCACCTTGATTAGTCAAACCATAGCCGACTAGCGTCCCTCACGATCCTGGCGCTTACGCGCGTGCTGTTCGCTATCCATCGCCGACTCCTTCACACTCTACGGCTAGATTAGCGCTTGAGTAAAAATTCCGTGCCAATCGTTCGCATAGTGGAAGTCAGCGCTGCATCCATCGTACATCATCACACCTCTGCGCGTCTTTTTCAACCCCTAGTAACATCGACAATCCTTTGGCGGAGACGAGGGCTGCCCAAGCTTTGGGTCGTTGTCGCATTGATTTTGCGACACAACAAATACTGCAACAACCTGTCATTTTCACTAGATTACCAATTACTTTTTCTTTGGAACACCGCGTCCTAGTGACCGGCCACTATTTCGACCGGTACATCTGCTCATACCGACTTAGGGGATGGTTTGCGCGTTATCGCTCCTGCTACCGACTAATTTCTTAATGAGTCCTGCAGAACGCAAGTCTAAGGGCACAGCCACACGAAAGAGTTGATGGGCGCCAAAGTCTGGGAAGTGAGTTGATGCGAGACTAGGGCGGAAGATGCGATATCAACTGTGCCACACACATGCATATCGACCGTTCAGCCATGGCAAGGCGTTCTTGCGGCCCGCGGATTTCACTATTAGTATCATGTCGGGAGATGTCATCATACTACAAAACTCTCACGTAGTCGCACGATAATGAGACATTGGAGTCTCTAAATTTCGCTCACAATGAGCGCCGGGCTCGGTATTATTATCATGAAGGAACCTCGACCCAACTCCAAAGGCCAATCACGAATCATCTTACGCTCCTCGGAGCCGCCCAGATCACCTCTAGTCACATCAAATGAATGCGAAGCTTTGGAGAGCAATGGTCGCCCATGTCAGCAGTCGTTACCTCGAGAGGAGGACACGTGGTGCAAAAGACACTCCGCAGAGCTGAAAGATTTCCAAGCCAAATGGGACAAGGCCTTCAGAGATGTGGAAAGAGTCGAAGCGGATACACCGGATACTGCTAGACAGAAGATCTTGAAGCTTCGCCAAGCAATGGATCTCAGACGCCAGATTCGAGAAAGATTCTACTCTCGCGGCGGAGATACATCGGACTTTATCAATTGGATGGCAAACGTGGAGAGAGACATGAGGACACTTGCCGACTCTGTGCTGAGTATGTGGTCCTCATACCTCGTCCTCAAATCAATAGTAACCTTTGATAGTGCTGAATCTCAATCGTGGACCAACTCCAGAGACCCCAGGGGGGAGATCACCGCACCCAATGCAGCAAGGTCTCGAAAAGATCATGATTCTACAGTCTCCCCTATCTCCGCGCATTCCAATTACTTCACTACACAACATGCCGGATGATGGGACTATACTTATCCTGAAGCACTTCTACAGCGACTTGTGTGTAGAAGGAGTCCAGCGTTTGTACAGCATTGTCCCTGACTTGAACGACTCAGGGAAGCATCTAGGCTCACCAGTGTTGGAGCCTAGGAATGACAGCGGGACGGAAATAATCCGCGCTTGGTTTCGGATTATGATACTCAATACCAGTAACGCTGAAACCCTGGAGCATGCGGTTAGATCCCCCACGATAAGCGAATTTTTATCTGGGTGCCATGCCAGTCAGCTAGAGGCTTTCTGCGATTTTTTTGAAAAGGCATGGCGGCCACACGCTCTTCAGTTTCTCCGCGTCGCCATCTGTGCGCAGACATTGGCTGGAAGTGACGTCAAAACAATTGGTTTACTTGGCGGCATGATACCGAGCACGACAGAAGGTTTGAAGATGAGCAAGGCATCCTGGGATATTCTGTAAGTTTTTCCAATCATATTTCTGCCATTACTGACCAAAAAATTAGTCACCGTTGGTTCCCTATGCTACTGACTCCGTGGACGCTGGCAAGTATCTGCTCTAACTTCGAAGACTATACCACCGTTTGCAAATTACTGATGCTCGGGCTGTACCGTGACTACTGGTTCGACCCCTCGAGTATTCTTGTAGAATGCATTACCGGTGGGTACCTTGGATTTCTACCATCGAGCAAAGGGCCACCAAGCACAAGCGGTCTGAAACAGGTCAACGAATCCATCGTGCAAACGGAGTCACGAAACTATGTATGCGGCCAAATGGCGATCGGAGACCCACTCACGCAGCTTTTTCTAGACGAACTTCAAAAGCGGACGGGCAGACTGCTACTCGTGGTTTATGAGGGGACAAATGCTGACGCAACAGTGCACCCAACCGAAGGCGAACTGGTCATCAAACGCCATCGATCAGCGAAGTCACACCAAGCGCTGGATCATGCGGAGTGGACTAATGACACAACCTTGGAAGACATAAAGAATGACTTACGGTTTCGAAAAAGCTCAATGTACGATCCCATCGTGGTAGACTCCTGGCAATTCATCATCATCGATCGAGATCCCAATCTAGCATTTGAGTTGTTTGAAATCATCGAAGATATACTCCTAATGCTCGTCGATGATCCCTCGCCAAGAGAGATCATGAGAAGAGTCGTTGAAGAGGTTATCCCTCCAGCTGCGCAAGAGATGTTCTTGGAAAAGATTGACGTCGCCAAGATCGCTGGTGTAGGGTTCCCTTCGGCACCAGAGGTACAATACGAAGGCAACCGACAAAGAAGCCACGAACCAGACCGCCAAATACTCTTAGCGCACCAGAAGAAGATGGTACAAGATGGGAAGTCCAGAGAGGCGAATCGTTTCATCAGGCGTGTCGTCGATGATATGGAGCGCTGCGGCATTGTTAGCCTTGTGTCAGATCACGAGTCACCGCAGACTCGTCCAGTAATAGTTCAGGGTTCCGATGGCGCCCTGGACCTGTATTTCCCGTACGAATTTGGAGGTCTTTCGCCAGATGTCGAGCTCATGCCAAATTTGTCACTACCACGGAAAACCTGCCTAGGTGACTTCGCCAGGCAATTCAAGAACAAACATCCGGAAGGCATTATGGCAAAAGGTAGCATCTTGACACATTACTGCGCCTGGCCAATGCCTGCGATGAAGCGGATGGGGAAGAGCAGACTCAACTTTGGCACATGGGAGGGCCATGTGTACCACTGGAATGCGATGCGTGAGTATCATCTTTCAGTATGTTTTCTTAGCGTGGTAGTCCCATTACAGGCGGTGTTATGTCAAACGTCCGGCATTTCTCCGACTTCTCGATGCTCTTCCGGCCTGTTGCTCAGAATCTGACTGGAGTTATAGCTTTCGATCGCCCGTGGTCATCTCACGCATGGCAATACTACCTCCAACACTACATTAACTCAAAGTTCCCTTTTGTCATGTTCTACCTTACGACCTTTGTTATATGCGCTATCGATATAAATGATGCTGAGAAGAAGGCGGAGTTGCTTTTCGAAGATACAGAAAGCAGAGGGTGGCGGATTGTCCTGCCCAATGCGAGAGACTGGAGGTCCAATGTCAACGAATTAAGGCTCGACAAACTGTTTGTTGGTGTGGGGCCCATGTAGTGTAACAAGCATTTCTGAACAATACATCTCGTCCCCGTTCAATTTTTCTTCGCTTTATAACATTCGAATCGCCCTTGTTTCCAAGTCGTCATTTCTACTCAAGCACAACGGTTTTACACACAGCGCAACTTCGCTCCGAAAAGCTCCGTCCCCAGTATTCCTCAACGGTGTTTCTATTTTCGTGAAGGGGATCGACAGCACTAGAAGTCCCCAAACGGCTAGTGTGGTTCTACGGCCGTAGGGCCCCCATTGCCTCCTGGGACTGGCGGATCAGTAATTCATTGCCTCTAACGCATCTTAGAGCAGTGCATAACGCCGGAATGTCACTGTTGTATTTTCAGTTGGCTTGCGCGAACATCTTGCAGGGGATGCGTTTTTAAGCTTCGGGAAGGCGGCGGGAGGAGCCCAAACGGCATCGGCTAGCGTTCAGCCTCAGTGGGACCTTGATGCGCTTACCTGCATTAGGTACTGTACGATGTGGAGAAATAAGCTGCTCATACGCCAGGGAGTCATTGAACTACTCGGCTGTCGGTCCGCGGGCTGATACCTGTTGTATACAATAGCTTGCCGATCGCAGTCAGATTTAGTACCGCGAACAAGCTCCTCTCAGCAACCCCTCATCACAACTCATTCATCCATAATTTACACGTTTTCCAACATGTACTTCAAGTCCTTCGTCGCCCTGATCGCGGCCAGCGCCGTATCCGCAGCACCTGCGATCAAGCTCGCGAGAGACGACGTTCAGCCCTGGCAGATCACCCGACTCTACACCCATACGCCCTCTGGACGTCCAGGAAATGACCCTCATTCTACCCTTAACATCACCATCACCGACCCCAACACTATCCCCGTAGGCCAATCTCCCACCGGCCAAGCCGTCTTCCCTCCTACTTCCGCCAACTGCTCGCTACAGTATTTGACAAACGAAGACGTTCCATGGGGCGTTGAGCAGTCGTGCACCACCGATGACAACACTAAGACATACTCCACGTGGAGTTTCACAATCAACAAGCCTGCGGAGGGTGCCGCTTATGCATCCGAAAACTTTGACCTGTCCTTCAAGGTAGGCACCAGCCCATTCCTACCAATGTATACAGATTAATCCGAGACAGCTCGTCGACTATGTTCACCTTCCCGGCCAGGAGGTCACCAAGACGTTCACTGGTGGTGATCACTTCGAGGTCGGTGACAACATGAGCGGACAGTGTGGTGGAAGCGGTGTGTGCAATTGGAATCTGAACGATACCCCTTATGACATTCAGCAAACAGAGGCGGAGGCTTGATAACTTGACGATTAACATGACGACCAAAGACATGAGAGGAGTAGGTAGGGTTCCAAGGGTATCTACCAGAGCTAAGTAGACGGAAGCTGAAGTCTCATACTGAAAGAGAACTGGGCTGAGAACCCCTTCAGAATAGCCGCATATTTGAGAGACGGTGTCTACAAAATTTTCCTGTTCTCTATAGCGATGCGAAAGCATTGCATGTCAGCTTCTAAGCTAGAAGGAACGCGGCACAGAAGCTGAGTCGTGTTTACCGCAGATAGGATGGATCAAAATGAGTATGATATCGGTGGTGCTTGAAAGTCCATGAAGAGATCGTCGCTTGCTGATGGTAGATTAATACCGTCTGCATCTCGGCTCTATTGATGAACATTGCTTCTCATTAGTGCAGTGTTGTACAACGTTGCGCATGACCGTCTCTTTGAGGTAATGTCCCACACTGCGTCGCGAATCACACAGTGTCGCGAACCCAATCAGAGAATTTCTGAATTAAAGTTTTGATAGAGCTCGCAGCACACTCATAACTTCTTATTTTAGGGAGAAATACTATTTTTTACAGTCTTATTCACATATTCCGCCCTTGCAATACAAAAATTACAGCCGAGTGCTGGCCTTCCTGCCCAGTCAAACATTGGTAGCCCTATTGGACGAGATTCTTATCGCCGAGCAGCTGGCTTGCAGGCGCAGCTGTCCGGGGTTTTTAGATTACTCGAGGTACAACACGGTCATGTAGAATCTCTCACTCGTAATAGCTAGCTTTTATCGGCCTTATAGCTACTACGGGATGCGGAGATTTGCGGTATTGCCACCCTGGTCAGCTCCTGAATCCTAAGCGAACTATGCACATGGCCCAGGCGCAGATGATAGCGCGGTAATATATCTCAGGTAATCTCCACGAGTCATCCGTAAGCATCAGCGAAGGAAAGGCTTGCCAACGATCAGCTCACGTGCTGGTCTAGTCATGTGCTGCTTCGAAGACATCAGCAATATCATCCTAACTTAATACTAGTCTGATTTGAAGGATCTGTCTGATTAAAAAATTTCCAAAATAGTTCTAAGCAAATCTATTATGCAGCATAGGAGCCTCAGTGTCACGGTAACCTTAGAGGCTACTGACAAGCATGGATATACTGCTGGCAGTAGTATATCTTAGAGATATCGCGCGCTGGCAGCCAGTCAACAGATTATTAGATGGGTGGCCCGTCTACTAGCTGATTGGTCAAAGCATGGCGCTAGCCACCCTTGGCGAGGGCGTGCGACGAAGCGAGAAGATAGATCTACGCTGGATAGGGGAGAGGACCTTTTCTCCTTATCCAACGTCTTGTACCTACACGTAGATACCGAACGCAGTATATTGATCTAGCCTACCTGGGCCTCAGACATCTTGCTCGTTGCTCTCGTGACACTCAGGAGCTCTCTATTTGGTTACAAGTATATGCCGTTCCGCGATTCCACCCAGCATGTTCTCATCCAGCGCCTCGCTCTACCTCGCTATCTTCGCCTGCGTCCTTTCGATGTCCGCTGTAGCTTTGCGTTTCTGTCCCCGCTTTACTCCGCTTGAAGCGCCTGCTTTGTGTGCCTCCTCGTCTGCTTGTTTGTCTTCCGACGAAGCTTTCTTCTTGCGGCCACGCTTTGCCTTGCCCTTTGCTTCCTAAAGCGCTGTTTGCTCAGCACGCTTCCTCCGCACTTCTTCAAGGTCCTCAAAGACTATGACTTTTCCCTCACCTTTTCCCTTCGCGAGGATGGTTGATTTGGTGGCTTTTTGAACTTTAGCTTCGTCGTTAACCTTCATTAGGAATTTGATCTGATCTCGCTGGAGGATGCCTCTCGAAAAGGCGAGATGGGTAGCTTTCGAGAACTTCTCTAGGTGCCTCTACAAACTACATTTGCTCCTCTCATCTAGGTCTTGGGCGTCTCTGTTGACTATAACGTTTTGTAGCAACATCAGGCCCTCTGTGGTCACAGGCGTTACTGGCGTTACTGGCGTGACAGGCTGTAAGATTTCTTGGGAATTTGATGATGCTGAAGGGAGCACCTGATCTACTGCCGTGGTGATCAACTCGTCCGGTGGCTTTGGTATGCCGCGAAGTACTCTATCTGGGTTGAAAGGGAACAGACTGCATGCAGAGAAACCAGCCCTAATGTTCCGTGAAGTAAAGGCAGTGGCCCTTGCACGACTATATAGGCTGGTAAAGTGCTGCTTGCCGATGGCGTTCACACCACCTCGCTCTAATCGCTCGACCTGTTCGCGATACGCGTCTTTGAGTGGGGCGAAAACGGACACATCGCAAGGCTGGAGCTTATAAGAGGTATGAGATGGGAGCCGACATAGGATGATGTTATTATCAAGACAGAACTCAAGGATTTCGAGGGTCTCGTGGGTACCAAAACAGTTGGATCCGAGATCACGTGATATGATAGGCCAAACACCGGTGCAACCATGGTATCACACCATGGTGCGATAGTGCACACATCACTGTATATAGACAGCACTGTGCATAGATAGAGACATTATCACACTTATTCTCACTTCAAGGTTTCATCTAAAACCATCGCATATTAGAACACGCGGTTTACTATTAGCCCGTTCCTTAGTCTCAGGGTTAAAGATGCGCTTTAGCCACTACAGGCTAATGTAGGAATCAGTATATCCAGACTCGGAGCATGCATAGTGCCAACCCGGCGTAGGAAATGTGGTCCAATTACTTCAATGCGTCGTGGCCGGCCAGATAATCATAGGGTTTAGATACCTACCGTCGGCGCTAATGCACTCGATTGTAGTGACGGTAGTACGCTTAACCCGCGCACCTCTATAATTCCGCTTATCATCCTTACCTATGAAGACCTTAATAGAGCGTAGCATAGAGAGCATAACTCCGGTTTTATCCATATTATAAACGTTCTCCGCGAGGATAGCTGGATCCCGCAACACCTCTCTAATTACCTCAAACCAGCGTGTAATTTTTGGGTAGATGTTCTTATCGTGACGGTTCCAGTCCAACGCTTTCACCATCTTGACTTGTAATTCGGGGTGCCGCTTCCTAAATGCTAACGTCCAGTTGGGGTGCGGCGGCTTCGACGGCCTCGCTGACGCAGGTCGATGGAGGGTAAGGCGGTAAGCTAGAGACGGGATAAACTTCACTCGAACGGGGAAGCCAAGGTTGGCCATCTGAAGGAGGAACTTCGCCAAGGCCTCTTCCTCCCAGGGAGTGAGGTACTGTTGGCTTTGGGCCTTTGCCTTCATTGACTGTCGGCCCAGCGCCCGATGGATGAGGGTCGAAGCAGCCACTCCGCCGTGGTCTGCACGAGATCGATACGATTTATTGATGCCAGGAGGTATTTCCTGTGCTAGAATTAGGCTTTCCTTGTCAGTCATCTTCCACGACCTGCTGTAGAATCACAATTGCGTAGGCGCGAGAGCTGTCCCGGGTGGTGCTGGACAGGAGCAGAGATTAGGCAACAAAAGACACCTGTGCACAAGGGCACGAGCTCGCTATTTTTGGGGTATGTTCAATCTGGAATAGCTTCGTCTCGTAGCCGAAAAACCTCAGTTGGTGCTAGCCCTTCTTTGTGCACGTGTCCTTTATTGCCTAATCTTATCCAGCATGATCTGTGACCAGCTGTCTCGGTCGCGCAGTTGCAGCCTCGTCAAAGCCTCAAAAGATGCTTGATAGGGAAAGTGTAATTATAGCATTGGAACTCTTTCCAGTTTATCATTAAAATGTGTTGCCCTCGTGTAGATCATGGCGGGGTTGCTGTTAAGCGCCCACTTCGACACTCGGCTGCAGCGTCCAGCATTCAGCCGCAGCTGCCTTCCCAGCCTTCAGCCTCGCCATGCTTGACATGAGCGACAACATTCTCCGCGACCCCAGAGCGGCCCCGCCGTCTCGCAAACCTGCATCGTGTTGTCTACAGAGACACGTTCACCACCGACCTAACAGTGCGCCGCCCTCATTATGGACGGCCTTTCAGGAGCAGCAAGCGTGATAGCTGTCATCGACATATCTGCTAAAGTCGCGTCGCTCTGCCTACAGTACTCGACCGAGGTCAAGCACGCAAAGGGCGACATCGAGCGCCTCCATCAAAAGGTTGGCGAAACCAAGATTGTACTCGGGAAGCTCCAACAGCTTCTAGATAAGCGGGGCAAGTCGCAGCTCCCTACCACTAACACGTTGTTAGGCCCGCTCCAAAGATGTTTGGAGGAGTTAAAAGAACTCGAGGCTACCCTCCAAACCAATCTCGAGCCTAGTGGGCCCCGTAAAGCAATGCAGCGATTCGGCCTACGAGCCTTGAAATGGCCATTAACAAGCAAGGAGGTGGAGAAGACGATTCAGAACCTTGAGAAGTATGGGCACACTTTCAGCCTGGCGCTCCAAGTCGATCAGACGTAAGCTTCTCTACCCAGACCTTCTGTCTACAAGCATAGCGTCTCACCGACCACACAGAGTCCTTGTGGCTGATATAAGCCAACAGCTAGACCTGACGAAATTGCCTGTCGCAATAGGCGCTTCCTTCGATTCGCATGCCGACGAGCACAACGCACGGTGTTTGCCAGAAACACGCACTGATCTACTGAAGACCATTGCAGATTGGGCAGACAACAAGGATGGCAAAGCCATATTCTGGTTGTGCGGTATGGCTGGCACAGGCAAGTCCACGATCGCGCGGACTGCTGCTCAATCTTTCAACAAGAACGGTCTGCTTGGGGCGAGTTTCTTCTTCAAGAAGGGCGAGGGCGAACGCGGCAATGCCTCCCGCTTCTTTAGCACCATCGCTACTGACCTAGTTGCCCGCGAGCCAGGCATGCTCCCTAGTATCCGGAAAGCTCTTGACGAAGATTCGGCCTTGCCACACAAGGTATTAAAAGATCAATTCGAGAAACTTATACTCCATCCGCTCTCAGGGATGCAAAAAACACATTCAGCTACTACTGCACGCGTAATCGTCATCGATGCGCTAGATGAATGTGAGAGGGAAAACGACGTCCGAGTCATACTTGAGCTCCTCACTCAGGCTAAGAACATGCAGGCGGTACCATTGCGAGTCTTGGTCACAAGCAGGCCAGAGCTCCACATTCGTCTTGGCTTTCAAGAGATGCCGAACGGGACATACCAAGATCTCGTCCTTCATGAAGTTGCGAAGAACACCATTGAACACGATATACGTCTATTCTACGAGCATGAACTTAATGAGATACGCCGAGCGCGCAGGCTGCGTCCAGACTGGCCGACAGGTGATCAGATCCAGGTGCTGGTTGAGCTAGCTGTGCCGCTATTCATTTTCGCTGCCACTGTGTGCCGATACATCGGCACAAAAGGAGGCGACCCAGAAGAGTACCTGGGAAAGGTGCTCAAGTATGAAAAGTCAACCTTCTCCCAGCTTGATCGAACCTATCTCCCTATCTTGGAGCATTTGCTTGATGAACAGGACGAATATGAGAGGGAAGCTTGGCTTCGGGCATTTCGAAAAGTGGTGGGCAGCATCGCCGTTCTAGAGAATTCGTTGTCTATCATCTCACTTGCAAACCTCTTGCAGGTCCCGAAAAGAGAGCTAGAGTATCGACTAGACGCTTTGCACTCCGTCCTTAGCGTTCCTGACAGTCAAGATGTCCCTGTTCGGCTACTCCACTTGTCTTTCCGAGACTTCCTTGTTGATCCCCAGAGACAGGACAAGAACCAATTCTGGGTGGATGCGAAGGATACACACAAGAGCCTCGCGTCTTACTGTGTTGAGTTAATGTCTGGGCCACATGGCCTACGTCGGAACATATGCAACCTATCAGGACCCGGAGCTCTAAGAAGTGAGATCGACGAAGGGATAATCACTAGCAGTATATCACCTGAGCTGCAGTATTCATGTCGGTACTGGGTCGATCATCTCAAACAAAGTCAGCAAGAGATAGCTGATGGGGATGCAACACATGTCTTTCTCCAAAAGCATTTCCTCTATTGGCTCGAAACTATGAGCCTTTTGAGAGAGTTAAGTAGATGCGTTCACTTGCTTAACATGCTTGAGACTCTTGTAATTGTAGGATCCTAACTAAATAATTTCCTAGTGCTGTGCTAACATGCATACAGCCATCAGCAAACATGGTTTCCGCCTTCCTTCTGGATGCTATGCGATTCGTACTGCGCTTTCAACCTATAATAGACGATGCTCCACTACAGCTTTATTCCTCTGCACTTATGTTCGCACCGCAAACAAGCATAATACGAAAAGGTTTTAAGGACCTAGCTCCACGGGGGATTAAGATGGTGTCAAGGAGGGAAACGGACTGGGATGCATGCCGCAGCACGCTCGAGGGCCACTCCGGCTGGGTCAGCGCGGTGGCCTTCTCGCGAGACGGGAAGCTGGTGGCGTCCGCGTCGGGCGACAAGACGGTG
>NW_017253360.1:1457440-1618587 GCF_001642045.1 Paraphaeosphaeria sporulosa | reverse complement strand
CAAGGCCCTAGCAGTAGCAAATACTCGAGCTGCAGGCTTAGAGGCAGAAAAAAGACGCCTTGAGCAGCAAGTAGAGGATGCTAGCCCTCAGCAGCCTCGAAAGCGCGTTCAACAAGATCCAAATCTACGCTTTACAGAGGTAGATAGTATCAGGGAGGCTATGCATGCAGCTGAGGTTTTGGCTGCTCAACATAGTAGATCTACTGTATCAAGTGCTAGAGAGAAAGCTGCAGTAGTTACTGCAGCTATAGCGCTTGAATCTATGTGTACTCAATGGCAATTAAATTAACTATTGGTGGAGATATCGCATGTTCTGTGCAGGTGTCGCGTTTTGCCAAGGTGTTCCGAAACCCGAGGTGTTCGGTATCCATATGCACTAGCTTAGTTATGATAATTATAAATTACACTGCTTAGCGTGACGATATATTACTACGCTACTGTCCACGCCTAGGCCATGCGCAGAACTCGCTTAGAATTTAGGAGCTAACTAGGGTGGCAATACCGCAAATCTCCGCATCCCCTAGTAGTTATAAGGCTGATAAAAGCTAGCTATTACGAGTGAGAGATTCTATATAACTGTCCGATTACATGGTCATCTGCGAGGTGGCTGGCGCACCTGTACCTGTCCCGAAACAGTGTTCTCCCTTGCTTGGCATGCATTCAACAAGAACACAAGAAAAACATGTAGAAGCGCGATCAATCACTCAATCAATCAATCATCACCTTTTCATCAGATACTTAACGATCATCATCACGCGATTATCTGACAATAACCGTGTTGTACCTTTAGTAATCTAAAAACCCCAGACAGCTGCGCCTGCACGTCAGCTGCTCGGCGATAAGAATCTCGTCCAACAGGGCTGCTAATGTTTGACTAGGTAGGAAGGCTAGCACTTAACTGTAATTTTTGTATTGCAAGGGCGGAATATGTCAATTAGACTATAAAAAATAGTATTTCCCCCTAAAACAAGAAGTGATGAGTGTGCTGCGAGCTCTATTAAAACTTTAATCCAGAAATTCCCTGATTGGTTCGCGACACTGTGTGATTCGCGACGCAGTGTGGGACCTTAGCAATGAGCGGAGAGATCGTCATTGGACTGTTGAAGATCTCTGTACGTCATCGGTCCTCCTTTCCCATTTGGGATACCTATGGTATCAGGCAACAACCATCCAGACAATGGCAAATTGTTCGCAGCGTCGCAACCAAGCATCTCTCGCATAACTCATAATGACTACTCGGAGTTACACGCAGAAGGATTTCCTCCACAGTTACGAGTTCCCGTTGCGCCCCGTGCAGGACTTCACCTTAAACGGTACCCCGGCGTCACACGCGCCTGAACACCCACAGGAATGGGGCCAAGAAAAGGATGGGTTTGATTATTGGAAGGATTTTGAACAGCATTTTGGCAGCAAGTCATCGCAGAGGTTTGGTGAGACTGTTAGTGTTACCTTCGCTGCTCTGTGAGGATATCCCCTCAGATCAAGTCTACTAACGGTTGAGCAGGCCCACAGGAGTATTGATACTGCCCTAAGTCCGGACAACAAGCTGCTCGCTATCAGCTCAGCTTCTCCCGAGGGGATCCTGATATACGACGTTGTGACAAAGGAACTGCGCCAAACACTTGAGGGCTGCGGTACATTAGGCTTCTGGCCTCGAGCGGCAAAGCATAACGTAGAGGCTGGAGGAAGAGCCGCGACTGATGCTGTTGGAGGAAACCCAGCATATATTCTGATCAGCAACTTCTCAACAGGCGAGCCACGTCCGCAGCCATACGCCGGGCTGATAGTGTGGGAGCTCGACTCCAATGGACGTTTGTTCGTGGAAGAAGAATCTATCAACCCTCCCGCCATCGCCACGAAAGCAATCGAAGCTATCATGCCTGAGTTGGAATCAGAGCATGAATGGACGCGAGCCTTTGTGAACGCTTCTGCCCTGCATGCTGATTTTGTCAAAGCCCTGGAGAAGACCTCCGCCGACCATCGCAGGAGGAACAATAGCGTGATCCAGAATGCGCAAATACCCAGTTTTGTCCAGAATCCATTCAGCTACGACGGCAAGTTGGTTTTATATGTTACCAACAATCAAACCACGCAACACGGCATGCGTGACCCAGATAATCTCCCACACGTGGTTGTGTATAACGTCGATGCAGGTCGGGAAGTTCATCGCTTCAGAGGACACACGGATATGGTGGCATGGGCTGGCTTCAGCCCTGATGGTCGATATGTTGCATCTGTGTCCTGGGATGGTACACTGCGCATGTACTCGACCGAGACCGGAGAACTAGAATGGGCAACCGCAGACGCAGTTGGCCAGAGCTGGAGCGGCGCCTTCTCGCCAGACTCGACACACATTGTGTGGAGCTCCCGTAGCGGAAGAGAGATCAAGGCTCATCAAGTCTCCAATGGGAGGGTAGTGTCTACGTTTCCTGAGACTGTGAATCACTGGTGCCGCCACTTCTCGTGGCATCCCACCAACCAGCAGATTGTTTTGTGCGCCGACAAGACAGTGTATGTCTGGCAGCCATTTGGCGGTCCAGGGGGACTCGTGGTGCAGCATATGGTGATAGATGGCGGCGACTGTTTCCCCCGAATGGCGTCAATACAGAACGTATTCTGGATGGACGATGGGAGACTACTGACAATGAGGATATCAGACAGGACAACCTTAGTCTACGACACGCGTACGAACGCGAAGGAGGTCTTCAAAAGACCCAGAGGTGTGGATGCTGCCGACGTCAGGTCGGGCTTCTATGAGCTGCCCAAAGAAGAGGGAGGGAAGTCATCATATCTCAGCGTCGATGGAGACGGGAAGGTAAGGTACTGGGACAGATGCGTCGCACCGACACCAGATGTACAGTCCGAAGGAGAAAGTCCGGTTGAAGCATTGATATTGGAGAATCGCTCTAAGCAGCCCAAGGAAGCCCCAAAGAACGGAAAATTTGGGGCTGTCATGCGTAAGATCAGCGAGCAGATTAGAGACATGGACGGGCAAGACCCAGCCACGACGAGCGACCAGGAGAGGGAAGCTTGGGTCCAGAAGGGTACTGGTATCTGGACTGCTGAATAGCCGTTTTAATTTCCTATTTGGTTATAGTTGCTGTAACAGAGAATAAAGAAATGGACTGTGCCATATTGCTGGGCTCCAATACGTGGGAACCAGTCCAGGCTAATGTGAATGAACCTACTCCCTAGCCCATGTAGGAAGTCACGTGTACTCGAACCATGCTGACCATGTTGACAAACAAGAACCATCGCTTGCGGCTGAATGAGTGAGCCGTTCCAGGCACTACTTGAGCGATACAGATCATGCTGGCAGATGCCTTGGAAGATTGCGAAGAACTTGCTCGGTGCGGGCAAGTTCGATGCACGTGCGATAAACGCACTGGCCAAGGTCTCTTTTAGCCAGAGTCCGAAGAACGTTTCCAAATATCAAAAGTCCGAATTCCATCTCTCGTTTCACGTCTCCAAGTACCACACCCGGGCCGACCTATTTCTCCAATCGAACGATTAATGGCGTGTTTCGAACGTGAGCGCGTGGACCCTTACGGTCGGGTAAACCCTCGTGATCGCTTACCTTACGAGAGAGACCCCGCTCGATGCCAGTCGAAGTTGCTCACACCAGCTGGCAGCTTGTCGTATGGTGACAACGCCACACCATGTGTGACGATGGACGACGATGGCATTGCCTCAGAAACAAGTCTACCAACCGAGCTTGGCTGAGCTTGCAGGCGGTTAGCGTCTTGGGTTGCTGTGCGAAGAACCTTTACCGGGTATCAGCCTTTCGGTGTTGGCAGGCGGTGCGAGCCGCCAGGACTGGCATGTGAAAGGAGCTCCATGCCCCAAGGATTGCACGCCTCCGCCGCGCTCCACCAGTTCAACGTATTTACGAGGGCTGTCCGCGATCTTTTCTGTTCTTCTCCCGCCCCCTGTTTCTCCTGTAAATCTTTCCCGTTGCCGTCTCGTCGTCATCTACTTCCAACCCTGCCCATCCAGTACCACGGGACGATGTTTACGTGCACCTGACGGTGCCAAGCACTCCCGCTGCTTTCCAAGACGTCGCGTCCCAGGCTAGCCTGTTGCATCGATTGGCGAGCGAAATGGCGGGTCATGCCGAGCCATCTCGACTCGCGCTGAGACAAGCCCATTGGCACACCGCACAGGGAACGTGGTCCCCGTACCCACCAGAGACAAAGAGCGTTGTTGACATCGATGGTCTAGAGCACACGAGGGCATGCTCGGATCCAGTTCCCCAGTTTCAACCACGACAACAATTGACGTGTGCGACGCTGCGCCACAGCGGACCAACGCCAGCTGCAAACGACAGTACTCGTCCGACGGTGCCCGCGGGGAACACAACACGCAGGACCTCCGAGCCGCTTACAAGGTCGGTAACAGGCAACACACGCGGTGACTCAGATGGAGCGCGTGCAGCTATTGGTAAACCTTCGCTGGTACATGTTGTCAGCACAGCCCCAAAGCCGTTCAGCGAGTCGTCCGTGGGGCCCAGTTCGACGGCGCATGCCCAGACCCTTACTCTATCGCCATCACCTGGCTCAATGCAGATCGCGCTAAAACCCCGCCTTTCACACCAGCATACACCTATCCCCACCCGGCACGTTACCAGCACCGCTTCTCATAAATCTGCTGTCCGCCACACAAAATCGCCCAGTTTCCCCAGACTCACGATAAACATCCCTCAGACACAGAGCGAACACGGACACTTCGTCATCGACATGGCTACGTCACAAGAATCTCCACCAACAAAAAAGACGTCACTGCCTGGCGAGAAACGTGTTACTTTCTCCAAAGAACAACCAGACATCATCCCACAGCCCTCAAAACGACGCCAATCGTCTGTAAACCAGCGACCGTCATGGAGCAATGTCTTTCTTCTTCGCGATTCGAAAGTGCGCGACGACGTTGCAGCGAGAAGTAGGAGCCTATCGCCTGGACCGTCGATATTGAAAGAAGTCAGCGCGTTCAAGTCGGACGTAACGGACGCAGAGCTGAAGCAAGATGAGCATGGCAACGAGAGGAAGGTTCACATCAAACCTTTGTGGGAGAAGGATCTCAAGCGGCTGCCACGAGGCCGCCAGAAGACCAACGCCCTGCCTATTCCCCAAGCAAAGGTTTCACGCAACGCCAGTCCCAGAGCCTTCAGTCCCGAGGATGCAAGCCCGCGGGACGTCAGCCCAACGAGTATGTCTGCACGATGGGCAAGCCCACGAGAGGATACGTTCGATAAGGCTGCCACCTCACCTCACTCGATCGTCGTGCACCCGCCGTCACCGCCCGAGTCAGAGGACGAGGACGAAGATGTCATCGAAGAAGAGTCTGACGAATCGCCATCGCCGCGGCACTCGCGAAATTCATCCATCGAAGAAGTCGAGGCTACGCACAATCGCTTCGGCAACATGAAGATCGACATCGACGGCTCATCACATGCCCACCGGCACGAGAAGCGCAAAGACTCGGGCGACTCTCGCAAGGACTCTCAGGACTCCCGCAAGGACTCCCAGGACTGGCGCGAGTCCCGCAAATCGTCGTACGGTCACCGCCGAGGCTCCCAGGCATCACGCAAGGACTCAGACCAGAGCGACAAAGATTCGGATAGACCGCCTCCTCCCCGCCGGCGCTCGTCCAGCGCGGACCAGGCTGAGATGTGGCTGCGGAAGTCGTCGATTTACGGCGTGCGTTCCAAGGCGCCGCGGCTGCCTACACGACTGGGCAGCCTCAGGGCGTAGAAACATTCACACGACTGTTTTTGGTGCTACGGCATTCAATGTACTCTAGCTTTCGAAGAGTTTGATCAACCTGTACTATAGCGATGCATCTGGACCGTGCGAGGGAGCGCGTCCACGACGTTACGACTTGTTATGACTTGTATGCATGGGTTTGGGTCGGTTTGGAATATGTAGCGCAGACAGCCAGCTACAACGCATATATGAATCAACACAACTACGAGACTAACCTCGAATGAAACTTGCTCTTGCATCTGTGATGGTGGAGGGCATTCCGCGTGCGCACTTGATGCGTCCGCGAGCGCACTCGATGTCACGAACCCCCAATACAGATCCCACGTGCACATGAACGCCGCAGACGTACCTAGTGCTGATGCGCACCTTACAGCACGCAGCGGCAGCGCTTAGTCTGCCGCCCACCAGCCACACGCCCACCAGCCCTCTTGCAGACACCACATTCAGTCATGATGAGCTGAGCGGGCATCAGACAAACTGTTGAGCTGCGGAGCAGCAGTCGTGATTCGGCGCCGCGTACGTCCCAGATAACGGGGGCCCAGCGTAGTGGGGTGGAATGGAGGGGTTGGCATTGACACAGCCTCCACGCGACCTCTGCGTGCCAGCGTCTCTTTGCTGGGCAGACAGGGAACATGCGTGGTTTGATCCAGCATGGCCTTGGCGGCGGTATTGCTTGTTCATTCTTACCTTGTTTGAGCGAGCGCCGCGAGGGGGAAATATCGGGGCGTACAGCGGCTGGAGGAGCGGCTGGATGGGCGAGTGTGTGTGGGGAGCTGCATGGCTGCTTTGCGTGGTTTATTCCGCTGTTATGTGCGCGGTTGCTTGGTAGCTTGGTAGGGGCTGTGCAGCGGAAGTTGGATTGAGTAGCAGAGGAGCTAAGGTAGTGTTGCTGGTTATTGATAGTGCTCCCCTGGGTGGAGTGCTAATCGGCGTACTGGTAGATACGCGGTAGTCGAAACATAGTTCGGGAAGTGGAGACGCACAGCTTGCGTAGCGCGGCATTGTCAGACGCTCCTGCGGCTCTGCGTCGTTCTACTGCGTATAGGTCCTTGGTCCAGGCTGTGCATCAGCGTTTGGGATCTTGGGAATGACGGAGATCAGAGGCGAGGTCCTGAAATGTGGAGTCACTGATCACGGAAACCGAAAACCGTTGGTCCGAGTGCGTGGTTTTCTCCCTCTTTGATCGGCGAGGTAGTGTGATTTATGCGACCATGTAGACGTTTGTCGAGACTTTGTCATTCTGAGCCATGACTGGAGCAAGACCTCTAGTATCGTGCGGAACCCTGCGCTACGAGCGGATCCTTACTCTACGCCGCCTGGCGTGTATCATGTCGTGTAAGAAATGTCACGTAGGCTGTGCGGTGAAGCGGCGGTGGAAAGGAAGTGGTACTGCACCAGTGTGTTATCCGAACAACTGACTCTTGTCAAGTCGGCAAGGGACTACCGAGAGTCACGAAGCCCCTCACGAGGAGTCACAAACCCATCATTCATATCCAACATGAAACTGTCTTTAGCCTCAAGAAAATAGTCATCAAAAGTTTGCTTTTGGCCGACCCTTCTCGCAGTTGAGTAGTGGGAATTTAAGTGCCATGAGAAAGGAAAGCAGTCCTTCTAGTCGACCGAGTATAGGCATCCGTTTCAGCATGTGCATTTTTTCATGCACGGGGGCCATTGCGAGCGATATGTGTAGCGAACTCATGGCCACCACCCCGAGGAACTTTTCATTAGAGTCTACAGAACCGAACCTGCACTCGCCGCAACAGTCAGCCGCACGCTGCCATGCTCGCTATGTACTCCAAGGGATTGATGATCCCCTAAGCCCCAGCAATATCAAGTTTCCCGCATGGCTCAAGTCCACATCATCGCGTGCCAAAGTCTCAATCAAAGTCTGAGAATCGTACCCAGCACACTCGTCACCCACCATCGCGCTCTCATGCCACATGCCTTACCCATGCAATCATCCACATCAATCCTCACCCTCCTCACGCCCTATCGTGACCACCACCCATCCCCTCTCCAACCCTCACAGTCCTTCACTCACCCGTCTCTTAGCCAGCAGATCGCTAATCCGCTGCCCACTCGGCGTAAAGACGCGACCAGCTCGTGCTTCATTCTCCAAATGCGCATCGATCTCCTTGTCTAGCTTGCTCACCATCTCCTTGCTCGGCGTGCGGACCGCGCCGCGATCCAGCGCCTTCATGCTACCTTTGCCGCGAGGTAGAGGCGTGCGCGGCGCGGCGGACGCAAGGGCGCGGACTTTGGGGTTCTTGAGTGGGGAGCTGGGTTTCTTGGTGGATTGGGCAGGCACATCTTTGCGCTTCCATGGAAGGAGGTGTGTAGTTTGCGGTGATCGGGAAGCAGAGGGTGATCCTGGTGGCGTGTAGGTTTCCTTATCCTCCTTGTTTTGCTCCAGCTTCCCCTTCCCCTTCTTCGCGCTGGTGGCCGTAGGACGCATGAAGCCCATCCTGCTTTTTGAGCGTTCTTGCGTCGTCTTGACTGTTGTCTTTGTAATCACCTTCGCGTTTGTCTGCATGGATGGCTTCTTCTCCGCTGACGTACTGTTCCAATCCTCGACTTGCTTCGCGATGTCTTCGGCACTTGCAAAACCCACTGTCTCGCCCTTCTTCTCGGAAGCGCGCGCGTACCGGGCGCGATGTGAGGCCATGGCGGGGACGCGGCTGGGCGAGCGTACGTCGAAAGGCGATATGCGAGGGGCTTGGGGGATGGTACCAGGTGTCCTGAGCGGCGTCTTGGGCTTAGTAGGAGAAGGGCGAGGCAGCCGCGAATGTATTGGTGACCGGGGCCCTGCCTTATTCTTTGGTCGCAAGGTAAGCGGTGCGGGTGCTGCCTTCTTCGAGCGTGTTGAAGGCTTGATACTATTTTTTACCGCTGCCATACGCTCGTTCAGGTTGCGACGAGGCGTGCTGTCAATATTCGTTGCGTCTGTCGCGAAAGGGAGGTCTGGGGGGCTTCTACCCTTTGTTCTTGAGCCCAGCCAACGTGTCATGTCGGGACTGACAGGCGCAGATGTGTAGCCATCGCCCAACGATCGGCGGAGGGTGCTGCGTATATCGTTCATGTCTGCTTCTATGGCCGCCATGATGGCCGGGGGAGTGCCAGTGGGTGTACGCGGTGTACCAGCGAATGCCACTCGTCGGTGTGTCCCATTTTTGCGGGATTCAGTGGGCGATGGCTCTGAAGAGCCCTTATCCTTTTCACTAACTGCTCTATTGACGAAATCTTTGGTCACCGGCACGATCGCATCTGTCGTCAGAGACCGAAACATGAAGCTCGGCTTCGCAATCACACCATCAAGGGATTGCACATGCATCTCGGAATTCCGTCGTGCCTTATCTAGGACTGTCGGGCTGGCGAACCGTTTCTCTGGCGCTTCTTCGTATAAGCTTGAGCGTTTCTGCAGTGCAGTCTGGCTCGAGTTCCTCAACATCTCACCAAAGTTAGTCGGTACCATAGATGTCGACTGCTTTCTTGGTACTGCGGTCGCTTGGGTCCCATTCACGTTCAGCCCTTCTTGGTACTCAAGAGACGCTGATGAATGGGAGAGAGCTTCCACACTCGTTACACGTTCACCATCGTGCGGGTCCTTTTCTTTCACCTGAGATTCGACCCCACCAACCTCCGACGTCAACAGGGATTTCAACAGCAATCCTGTCCATACATCTTCCTTCGTGACTTCCACAGTCGCCATGCCGGCATGCACACTATTAGTCTTCGTCAACTTCAATGAGTTGCGCTTCTTGTGGCTCCGCGGGGTGGCATCCGCCGGAGTCGGCTCCGCTCCGTTCACGCCATTCACGCTACCGTCCTTCTCCGGACTCGTAGCCCGCGTTTTCAACAGCTCTTTTGGCGGGCTCGCAGATTTCGCTGGACTGTTGGCTCGCTTGGGGCTATTCTGTTTAGAAGGGGCGTCTGCAAAACCGAGCTTCTTCACCGGGGTCCAGGTCTTGGACTTGCTCGGCGTAGCGGCGCTGTCCTTCTTCGGCACGATCTTGCTCTCAGGTAGCTCGATGGTGTATCGGAAACCTGTTGGTGTTGCCTCGAAGCGTTCGTTCTTTCCTGGGGCGGGTGTTCGCTTGAGGGGGCTCGACGGACGACTGGATGGGCGGCTTCCTGGAGTCTTGACTGGGCTGGACGAGCGGCTTGGTTGTTTTTTGACACGAGTCGACGTGAGCATGGTAGAATTAATGATCTTGGTCCCCTTTGCAGCACTGTTTGAGGGCGCGGCCGCAGGACCGAGCGGAAAGTTCTTCGCGGAGCTCAACTGTCGACTTTGCGGCTGTATTGACAGCTTCACCGGAGAGCGGGGTTGTTGTGTATCTTCAGTCTCGGATGTCGTGGGCGTATCGCACCTCTCGGTTTCGACAACAACAACGTTCTCTTTGTCGTAGTAGTTCATTGTCGCGTCCCGCACCCCGGATTGACGCAGGGAAAGCGTCGTCGCAACAACAAGAGTCGAGGGAACCAGTGTTGACGACGCGGGTGATGCATCACCGGCAGGTTGCCCCGCACTATTGATATCGAGGGCGCGGAAGTGCGCACCGTCCACAGCGTTTAGTGTACGCATTGAGCGGGAGCTAATCGTTAGTGAATGAACGGCGTCATGTGATTAAAGCCGTTGAGAAGCGGCTCAAGCCAAACGACCCCACACAAACAAAGTGTAACATTTGTCGACGGGACTGCGAAGAGGCCTACTTTTCAACCCTCGAGTGTTGCGAAGGACATATTTGGCGGGGCGCGTGAAGGGTTTGTACGACAAACAACGTTGTGAGACAGCCACCGCATGCAGCATACCGCCTCGTTCTAGGAACGAGGTGGTACCAATAATAGACGAATGCAAAATTTTGCTTCAGAGTGCCGTAGAGATTGCTATCTATCTCGCAACGCAAGCAACGCTAGAATCGCCTCGATAATCCTTGCCTAGACATCGTAAGCAAGACGTCTATGATCAACCGGATCAGGTTAAGACCAGCTATGGCCCTTATCTACAACGCATCACATATACACATCAAGGTTCACTCCTCTGCGCTTATAGCTTCTCCTTCAAGCTAGACTTGAGTCTCCGCTCAACGGCATCTAAGTACTCGTTGGTCGTCACGTACGCGCTCCTCTCCTTCTTTCCGCACGCAAGTGCCAAATCCTTGGTCATGATGCTGTCAATATTGACAGCGTCCACGCATGCCTTCTCAAGCTGCTCCGCGAAGGTGACGAGCTCGGGTGTGCCATCGAGCTCACCGCGCTTGGAGAGACCCTGTGTCCATGCGTAGATAGAGGCGATGGGGTTGGTGGACGTCTCCTTGCCCTTCTGGTGTTCGCGGTAGTGGCGGGTGACGGTGCCGTGAGCAGCTTCAGCCTCGAAGGTCTTGCCATCGGGGGTGATGAGAACCGAGGTCATGAGACCTAGGGAACCGAAACCCTGGGCGACAATGTCGGACTGGACGTCTCCGTCGTAGTCTGGGATGGTCAGGATATGTCTTGCTGGATGCGGATTGCATTGACTTACTCTTCATGGCGATAATGTAACCGCCTTCGCTTTTGATCATCTGGGCGACCATGTCGTCAATGAGACGGTGCTCGTACCAGATGCCTTTAGCCTCGAAGTCCTTCTTGTACTGGGTATCATAGATCTCCTGGAACACATCCTTGAACTTGCCGTCGTACGCCTTCAAGATGGTGTTCTTGGTACTCATGTACAGCGGCAGCTTCTTGTCGAGCGCAAGCTTCATGGAGGCATGTGCGAAACCCGTGATTGACTCTGTGGTGTTGTACTGGGTCTGAGCGACACCTCCGCCCTCGGGGAAGTCGTAGACCTTGATCACCTCGGGCTTGCCGCCCTTGGGAGTGTATACCATCTCGAGGGTGCCCTCACCGGGGATAACGCGGTCCTTTGCGCGGTATTGGTCGCCGAAAGCATGACGGCCGATGATGATGGGCTGCTTCCAGCCGGGTACGAGACGGGGGATGGCGGGGATAACGATGGGTGCGCGGAAGACGGTTCCTCCTCTGCATGCGGTCAGTGGTGCGTTGCCTCCCATGTGCGAGCGGATGTCTTACAGGTGGTTTCGGATGGTGCCGTTGGGGGACAGCCACACTGTTGCTTTGTAAGTATAGTCCTTGCAAACGACGGTCGGTGCTGTACGTACTCTTCTTGAGCTTGAACTCTTCGACACGCTGCTCATCGGGCGTGATGGTTGCGCACTTGACACCAACCGAGTACTTCTTGATAGCCTCTGCGGCATCCAGCGTGACCTTGTCGTCGGTCTCATCGCGGTAGGGCAGGCCCAAGTCGTAGTACTTGAGGTCGATGTCCAGGTAGGGGTGGATGAAGCGGTCCTTGATCTCCTGCCAGATGATGCGCGTCATCTCGTCGCCGTCGAGCTCGACGATGGGGTTCTTGACCTTGATCTTCTTGATACCTGAGGACGCCATCCTGCGCTGCTGTGCAATATCGACGCTGCGGTTAGCGACAATGGGTGTGTATAAAGCAAGCCTGGGGTTCGGTGGGCTGGTTTGGAGGGCTGAGGCGGGTCTCCCAGCGTGCTGTGAGGCTAGAGTTCTAGTTGCGAAGCCGCGTGAAAGTCGCGGAACAGTTGCTGCAGCGCGGAAGGCTGGCGTGGAGGCTCTCATGGCTGCCATTTTCAAGCAGGCGCAGACGGATAGCCTCGGGAAGTCACCGAGGTCTGGGTTCGGCACTTTGTTCCAAGGTAAACGCTGAGAGCTCCCGGCCGCGCAAAGACTAGCAGCAAGGTCCGAGGAGAGTGCGCTGTGTGGGTATCGTCGCGGGGTAAAGAGACCCGTCGAAGCTTTAATGCGATGGCAGGTAGCAAGTCACCTCACCCAGTTGTACGGCGTTCGATGCGGAGGAGTTACCGGCTCGGTTAAATGGCACCCCACCCACAGTTAGGAGGAGAAGCGACAGGACAGGCAGGTCGCAGGAAGGATGAGCTTTGATGAAGCTTTATTGCGCCTTCGGGGCCTGTTGCGCGTCTCCGAACGAGCTGCAAATTCGTCACGGGACGGCTCATGACGGAGGAGGGACGTGGGGCCCGTTCGGTCGCGATATCGGCGAAGCTATAGCCGTCTCGACGACGTTCGCAATCACCAGATACAAAACAGAAGTTCAATTCGCAGGTTCGTCAGGGGACCCGAGGCGGGATCTAAGGCTTCTTAAGTCAGGCACAACACGCTGCCCTGCATGCTGTGTCGGAAACGCGTTCCCACTCGTCAGCGCATCCACCCGGCGGGCAGACGGAGACAGGGCGCCGCGGTGTAACCTCAAATCATCGTCACTGGTTCATCTGGCCACATGGTCTGTACGTGAATCGTCTAGTTTGTTTAGAGGGTCTATAGTTATTGCTTGTTCCAATGCGCATCCGGTTCTCCCCAATTCCAAGTATGCAGCAGCCGAGCATAGCCACGAGGCTGGCTAACAGCTACACACCCACAGGAGGCTCCCTGCACTTTGGCGGCGCACTACTCGGCTCCTTTGGCGGCTTTCTTCTTGGCCCTTCTACTCTTCGTGCTTTGACCAGCACTGGAATTACTCCGCCTGTCTGTAATTCGAATGTCCTATGCCCGATGGCTGCCAAGATGCTCCTAATGGCACCCGAGTGGCTTGTCAATGAGAGGAAGACTCCGTCGTCGTTCTCGAAGATATCGTCCAATAATCGGGACAGACGATACTGGCGGGCTGACCGAGGTTCACGGTAGTCCGCTTCCCAGAGAACATCAGGCTCGGAGAAGTTCGGTTCCAGCGTGATGTGCGGGAATGCCTTGAGGATATGAGAGGCTGTTTTTCGGCGGTCGCAAGTGTGAACTCCCAAGGCTTCTCTCGCAAGCTATCCAACAGTCAATGGTACTCCTTGATAACGGCTGGGTGGAACCAAACCTCCTTGATGTATGGCCGGTATTGCTTGTCGTGCGGAAGATCAAGTCCCTTGAAGCTCAGGTCGGCGGTCTCGATCGTCCTTGTCAGCGGGCTGATGTAGTACGTCTCCGGCGGTGGGATTCCCTTGGGAAGCAGCGCTTGCCATAGACCATTCACGTCTCTTGCCTGACCCTGACCAACTTCAGTGAGAAGGGCATCAGACCAAATAGCGCCGTCTGCACCATCAAGCATGGCCCAATAGCACTGGTGAGTCAGTATCAAGGATACGAATGGGGAAGACGAAGGCATCGTACATTCCAAGCCTTAGTCCCGTACTTGCTTTCCGCTACATTATGGAAACCCTGTCCATGTCTCCCTAAGAAAAGTACTTTGACGCTCTCTCCCTCTCCACTTTTCTTGTTCAAGTCCCTGACAAGATTTTCGAACCTGCGCCACTGTCCTTGCTCTTTCTCAGCATCAGTGTCGATTTCATACTTTCGCTCCAGAAGCCCGAACTCTTCTTTGATCTAGATTCAATCAGTTAACAGGTCTCTTGGAGGTCCTTTGACGTACAAAATCGAAATTAGAGTCGTCAGTTGAATCCTCACTTTGCGCGAAGTAGCCCTTCAACGTCTCGAACTCGTAATGAAAGCTCTTCGGCGATTCCGACGCGGAGGCGGACATTTTCTCTTGCGTCCGAAAAGATAGGAAAATGAATGTGAAGACGAGCAAGCAAGCTCTATGCATGTTTCGTTAATACTGTTGCCGTAGCTAGGAACATCGAGATGCGCCTACATAGGTGTAGTGATCTTGAAACTGAGGTAGGGATGCTCTGTGTTGCGATACCAAATCAGCATTACATTGTCATCAATTTAAGGTTCGGCTGCCGTGCAGATAAAGTTGTGAGAGAGAGAGGCAGTCGCGATGGTGAGAATTGACAGTTGGAAAGCAAGCCCCACCAAACGCGGGTGGCCAATCACAGACCGAAGAGCCCAACATGAGCTTTCCTACGGAAGTTGTCTTTTCATTTACAGTAGAATAGGCTGCACGTTTCGTCATGGGTCACTTCCTAGTAATGGTGTCAGACGATAGATTGTCACGGTAAGGAACATGCCAGGCAACGATACGGGCGAAATTCGAATAGACTGCATTAAAGCATGTCGTCTACACATACACTCTACTGAGCGACCTTGCACAATGTCCCTCCATCCCAAGAGGTGAGCAAATGACCCTAGGCACCGAACGCCGTCCCATGCATCCATCATCCATCGTCGCCTTTTTACAGGTTCGCCTGCTCCTGAGCCCTTTCCCTCTCCACCTCGTACATGAAGTCGAAGTAGCCCTTGTCGAAGTGGTGCACACGAACGTAACCATCTTCTCCACCGCTGCAGTATCCGGTGCCCTGCGGGTGGACTGCAACGTAGTTGAGCGGGCCGAAGTGACCCCTCACACGGCCGATCTCCTCCATGAAGATCTTGTGGTAGAAACGGGCTTCGAACTTTCCTTGACGGGCGCTGGTCGTCGTGACATCCATGGCGGCTTGGCCGCCGCCGAGGATAACATAGTCCTTCACAGGTGTAATGGCGGCGCTGTTGAGGGGGGTATCGGCTACGTAGGTCTTGAGCACTTCGAGGCTGTCGGCGGCGGAGATCTTTGCGGTCTTGTCCTTGGAAGCGGTGATGAAGTATGTGCGGTCTTGGGACCATTGGAGATCGGTGACTATCAAAGTTAGCAGTGCTCGAATGCACAATTCCGTGATAACATACTCAGCGCATCTGCCTCGTGGACCTGGGTGTTGTAGAGCAGCTCTCCGTTCTTGGCGTCGAATTGCGAGACGCTGCCGTCTTCGTGTCCAGCAATGATGTAGTGCGCAAGGTAGCTGAAGCCTGCAACTGTGGGCTTGCTGTCCTCGCAGACTATTCTCAAAACGTGCTCGTCCGACTGCTGTGCCTCGACGTCGGGATTGATCTCATAGACGTAGATCATACCAAGATGGCCAGATCGCTTTTCGGTAACACCAAGAAGCTGCTTGCCGTCTGCCGAGAACTCCACGCGCTTTATCGAGGTGGCAAAATCCCAGGTCTTCAACAGCTTGCCCGACTTGACCTCCCATAGCCGCATGGTGTTGTCGGCGCCGCCGGTCGCGAGGAGGGTGGAAGTGGGGTCGACATCGACTGTCCAGAGCGCACCCTGGTGGCCGTGGTAGGTTCCTAACCGCTCACCGTTGTGGGAATCTGCTTTCTGTAAGCAACTGCGTGTAGCGCGGTCGCAGCGGGGATCACTAACACCATGCGCACACGACGTGGTCCTTGGATACTGAGAAAATGATGTCGCCATCGGGGTTGTATTTGACCTGGGTGAGCGCGCGCTCGTGCCCGGAGAGCAGTATAGGTCTCATCTTGTAGGTGTGAAGTTCGGAATTTGATGAG
The DNA here is from genome assembly GCF_001642045.1 of Paraphaeosphaeria sporulosa. Classification (NCBI taxonomy): domain Eukaryota; kingdom Fungi; phylum Ascomycota; class Dothideomycetes; order Pleosporales; family Didymosphaeriaceae; genus Paraphaeosphaeria; species Paraphaeosphaeria sporulosa. The sequence goes on along the minus strand of NW_017253360.1, from coordinate 1,602,514 downwards.
GTTTGGTGCCGGGTGTGAAGTTGGGCTGGTTCGCGGTGGGGAGGAAATTCGTGATGGTGTTTCTTGATGGTGGGTTGGTTAACGCTACACGAATGCGGCCTAGCTCTTAATAGTCCCGCATCAATCCACCGGGGTACAACACCTTCGACTCATTTCCCACATTTCTCGTTCGTCGAAGCGCCTCATCTTGCTGCGGATCTGAGCGTGTGAGTCAGAGCCACACTGTGCCGCTCGATGGAGTCGGGCATAGTCATAGTCACACTCAGCTACCGTAATAGCAACACAATGAAATTTGCCTCTACATATCTAGAACTTTTGCTATCGAACCTTGGTGAAATTGCACTACTCACTATGTACCAAAAGGAATACATACTTCATTTAATTTCTCGCCGTACAGCTCTGCTGAAATTTTCTGGGTTCACTAAAGAGCTCTGAATACCTAAAAAAAACCCATCCGTTCATGTGCCTCTAGTAGCCGAAAGCCATTCAATGAGCTGATTCAAAAGCTGTTCCTTGCACCTTCAATTTCAAGTGTTCAGGTCCAACCTCTCCATATATCTTATGAAGGCCAAGGTTTCTTTTTTTTATAATAGAGAAGGAGACGGTAGTGGCATGATATCTATATCCTCTACCCCTTGAACAGCGCGACTTGAGTATTCCTACTATACTATACAAATGAGATCATGAAGACACGAAGAGCTTCGTGTGTAGCTTGCCTGCACCGAAAAGTCGGCAGGTCCCGCTTTCCGTTTGCTGGCCTGGCAGGCGCGCCTTCCCAGACAAACGCCGCTTCTTTCGACCTGAACACCACAATCCACTCTCTCACTCTCAACATCGCAACGCCAGGAGCTCGTTTCCATGGCAATTGATAACCCGGCAAGGCTTGTGGACGTCTCGGCGGCGCTTGCAGCGCTCGAGCCGCTCGGTGCTCATCAATATTGCATTGCCTTCGGTAGGGCCTCTGTGTATTGCCAGCAGTCTAGGGCAAACGTTGTTGACAAGATGAAATTGGCTGACAGACCGCAGGTCCTGGCTCCATGCAGTTCTGTGCCACTCCCAATGGCTACTCGACGTGAGTGTATCTAGTTTGAGAAACCACAGCTCCTACTCACTGATATGCATAATTGTGACAGCATTCACTTGCCGCGCAAAGTCTTCAGGGATTTGCTCGCGGGTCAGATCAAAAAGGTGCTCCATGCATCTTTTGGCAACAATGCCAACTCGTACTTCTTCACATACGAGATGCAAGATGGTACTATCGCCCATCGAGCTGGAAGCGGCATCCCAGCTGGTTCGAGGTGCTTCCCTGATCGCATCTCTTCTGCTTCGAAAGAACGCGCCTCGTCTTTACACGTTCAGCTTGGTGCGAACAGATCCTACGTTGCCTGGTCCGGTTCGCTCTGGGTTTGCCATGGAATTTCTGGAGGCTTACGAGCTGTCCGTCATCATTCGAGTTCCATCGACATCGACGATGCCAATGGCTCCGAAGGCGTGCTGCTGTCGGGCACTATTGACAACATGGCTTGGCACAACGATAGCAGTTGGTACTTCAAGAACGGAAACGCGTATGCGGAGCTTCGCACGGGTAGCGGCGCGGAAGTTTTAAGGGAAGCTTGGCATAACTTGATACCTGAGAACCTAGCTGTGAGTACACAATTTGACGGTGGCGCGGAGGAAGCTTACCTGCTCAGTACGTCGCAATCAATCCGCATTCACTCACGGGCGGAACCTTCGCGTTCTTTGAGAAGGCCCAAGACGGCTGCGAACCAAATTTCGTTCTCCGGTTCGAACCAGAGGACGTGGTGTCCCGATTACCCTCAAGATCGAATCCACCTTCAATTCATTCCCAGGTCATCAATGTCCCAAAGAACTCGGAGGGACTACAGGTGTTCCAGTGGGCAGCTAGCAAATACACCGGACGTTCGCACGCGAGAGATGCTTGGGAACTCGAATTGAAGAAGGGCGAGCAAGTCAGTATCCTGAAATACATGGGCAATGACTGGTTCCTTGTCTTGACTTCCAGAAGATGATACCACACGTCGACCCGCGAGAGGCATACGTGCGATCCACGGTCGACATTGAGAAGATGCTCAAGGCGGGCAACATTCGCACCTTCCCGGATCTAACTCGATACATGAATGCATGTACCAAAGACGCATGTAGCCCTCAAAAGGCAGACCCTCATCACCTTGGTATATGCTCCCACGATCTCTACAAACTCATGCAAGGATCTGGCGACTACTGTCTGGATACGCTGAAGATGGAGCGCAACAAGTGGCATCCAGACAGGTTCGCTCGCTATTGCCATTCAGATGACCGCGAAACTCTCAGGGAGAAAGCGCAGGCACTCTTCGTCTTGTTTGGTGTCCTGATGGAAAAGACTCCGGCGCCCGAGCCAGTTGCGTAGGGAGGCTGCTCAAACGTCGGAAACACTTTACATGGTTTCGGCCCAAGTACAATGGACTTATCTGACTGAACAAGGCGTGCATCAAGTACCGTTCGGATGTCATGTTTGAGATAGGGATTAGAGGCCGTCGGGATGGACGTCCCCGCGAATTCGGGGACTAGTTGGTATCGGAGGCACTAAACTGCATCTAGAAAATCATCGAATTGGCCACCACCCAGATGCACGGCCAGTGAAAAAACCCTTCAAAGGTCAATTGCATCCCTTGACGTGCTCAAACCTTGATAAGCTCAAAACTCGTGACCGTCCATCTCCTCACATTGCTTGTACGTAATCGAGACGCGCGGAAGCAGAGGAGGGAAAGCTACTCCAAGGCTTCGGTGCGGGTTGGCATGCCCGGCGTTGGCTTTTTTCCACCGTCGTCCGCGCGCGCCTGACTCATCTTAACCGACGTTAAGTGTCATGGTTTGATAAAATTGGTGGACTCTCGCACTGGATTTGATAGACGCATTTGGCAGCGTTTGGCCCGACGATGAGGCTGCGTCCGATACCGATCAGCGCGCAGGGCCGTTGGTTTCCGCAAGCTACCCCGCTGAGCACAACATTATTTCGCTCCCCGTACGTTCGGAGCTATGTCTACCCACCGCCCGCTTCACGGCGTCTCTTCTCCCACACCTCGCCCCTCATGACGGCCTCCAAGATCGATGGCAATGCCATTGCGCGCAGCATCCGCGAACGCCTTGGCGCAGAGGTCAAGCAGAAGCAGGCGACCAACCCGCGGTACCGCCCGTCGTTGAAGATCGTCCAGGGTAAGCTTCGCGCCGCAGGAAGCATCGGGATCAAATGCTAACGATTCGCAGTCGGAGACAGGTCGGACTCGAGTAGGTTTCCCGTCTATCGTGGTGTTGGATCAGCAATTGACGCAGGGCAGGTACCTATGTGCGCATGAAGCTCAAGGCCGCGGAAGAGGCAGGTGCGCCCCTCCTTGTGACTCGAACGACCACTAACAACAACGGCAGGCCAACATCGAAGCCGAGCTCGTCAAGTTCGGCGAGGACATCTCTGAAACCGAGCTGCTGTACACGCTCAACACGTACAACAACGACCCCAGCATCCACGGCATCCTCGTCCAGCTGCCCCTCCCCAAGCACATCTCCGAGCACACGATCACATCGGCTGTTGCCGACGAGAAGGATGTCGACGGCTTCGGCATTGCGAGCATTGGCGAGCTGGCCAAGCGTGGCGGCAAGCCCCTGTTCACGCCATGCACGCCCAAGGGTGTGATGGTGCTGCTGAAGGAGGCGGGCGTCGACCCCAAGGGCAAGAATGCAGTCGTCTTGGGCAGGAGCGATATCGTGGGCAGTCCCGTGAGCAACCTGCTGAAGAACGCCGACGCGACTGTTACCGTGTGCCACTCCAAGACCACCAACCTGCCTGAGATCGTCAAGCAGGCGGACATCGTCGTGGCCGCCATCGGCGTCGCACACTTCGTCAAGGGCGAGTGGCTGAAGCCCGGGGCCGTCGTCATTGACGTGGGCACCAACTTCATCCCAGACGACACGAAGAAGTCCGGCCAGAGGCTCGTCGGTGACGTCGACTACGACTCCGCGGTAGACGTCGCTTCCCAGATCACGCCCGTGCCTGGAGGTGTCGGACCCATGACCGTTGCTATGCTTCTCCAGAATGTGGTCGACTCCGCAGACGCCACCTTTGACAGGCAGAAGAAGCGAAAGATCAACCCGCTACCCTTGAAGCTCCAGGACCCAGTACCTTCAGACATTGAGGTATCAAGAAAGCAACACCCGAAGCCAATCACCTCCGTCGCAGCTGAAATCGGCATCTTGCCCAACGAGCTGGAGCCATATGGCTCGACCAAGGCGAAGGTGGATCTCTCTCTGCTGAAGCGCTTGGAGCACCGCAAGAACGGCAAGTACATACTGGTCGCTGGTATCACGCCCACTCCTCTCGGTGAGGGCAAATCGACCACCACGGTGGGTCTCGCACAAGCACTCGGAGCACACCTCGGCAGAATCTGCTTCGCCAACGTACGGCAACCTTCCATGGGGCCTACCTTTGGCATCAAGGGTGGTGCTGCAGGCGGTGGTTACAGCCAAGTTATCCCCATGGATGAGTTCAACCTTCATCTGACTGGCGATATCCACGCTATCACTGCCGCAAACAACCTCCTCGCTGCCGCCATCGAGACGCGCATCTTCCACGAGAACACTCAGAAGGATGGCCCACTATACAAGCGACTTGTACCGACCAAGAAAGGCAAGCGCGAGTTCCTTCCCATCATGTACCGACGGCTGAAGAAGCTCGGTATCACCAAGACCAACCCTGACGAGCTGACGGAGGAGGAGATCCGCCGTTTCGCCAGACTTGACATTGACCCTGAGACCATCACCTGGCGCCGCGTTTTGGACGTTAATGACAGGCATCTGCGAGGCATTACCATTGGCCAGGCCCCGACAGAGAAGGGTCAGACTCGCGAGACTGGCTTCGACATCTCCGTTGCCAGCGAGTGCATGGCAATCCTTGCGCTCAGCAACGACTTGTCTGACTTGAGGGAACGCCTCGGCCGCATGGTCGTCGCTAGCTCCCGCCAGGGCGACCCCGTCACCTGTGACGACATTGGTGCTGGTGGTGCTCTGGCTGCCCTGCTCAAGGATGCCATCAAGCCCAACTTGATGCAGACACTCGAGGGCACCCCCGTCTTCGTGCACGCTGGTCCCTTCGCCAACATCAGTATCGGGGCTTCGTCAGTGCTCGCTGACAAGCTTGCACTCAAGCTCGCGGGTACTGAGCCGGATGAGGATCACACCGAGAAGGCTGGCTTCGTGGTCACTGAGTCCGGGTTCGACTTCACCATGGGTGGTGAGCGTTTCTTCAACATCAAGTGCCGCTCTTCAGGCTTGCAGCCTGACACTGTCGTCATCGTTGCTACCGTCCGCGCCCTGAAGGTCCACGGTGGTGGTCCTCCCGTCTCCGCTGGCGCTCAGCTCCCTGAGGTCTACCGAACCGAAAATGTTGAAATCCTTCGCAAGGGATGTGTCAACCTGAAGAAGCATATCGAGAACGCCAAGTCATATGGCGTTCCTGTCGTGGTCTGCATCAACAAGTTTTCGACCGACACCCAGGCCGAAATTGATGTCATCAAGGAGGAGGCCCTCGCCGCTGGCGCTGAAGATGCCATCGCGGCCAATCACTGGGCCGAGGGTGGCAAGGGCGCGGTTGACCTCGCGAAGGGCATCATTGCGGCGAGCAATGCCAAGTCGGACTTTAAGTTCTTGTATAACCTGGAAGGAACAGTGCAGGAACGCATGGACGCAATCGCCCAGAAGATGTACGGCGCGGACAAGGTTGAGTTCTCAGAACTCGCCCAGAAGAAGGTGGACACCTACATCAAGCAGGGCCTTGGCAACCTGCCCATTTGCGTGGCGAAGACACAATACTCGCTCAGTCACGACCCTGAGCTCAAGGGTGCTCCGACAGGCTTCACGGTCCCCATCCGCGACGTCAGAATGGCTGCTGGTGCCGGCTACCTCTACGCGCTGGCCGCCGATATCCAGACTATTCCTGGACTGCCCACTGCGCCTGGATATCTCAACGTCGACGTCGACGTCGAGACAGGCGAGATTGGCGGTCTCTTCTAGATTCATACTTTAATAGCGGAATGGCGTTGGGAAAAGCGCGGTCTTTCAACATTCAGTAGAGCTTTTGGCGCTTCACGGCTAGACGCATCGATGCGGGACGGATTGGTATGATAGAGTTTTTCAACACTCGCCATGCATGCATGTCTGTGGTTCAGTGCCGAAATACGGTCTTTAACTGTGTAATACAACAATTACACGAGTTAAGCTCACCTCTCACTTTCTTGGTGATCTCATAGTATCGGGGACTAACAGGCTTAATTTGAAATTCAGTGGTCCCCGATCCTCGACTTGGAGGAGTCTCAAGAGGTCCAAGTTGCCTTGCGCAATCCTGTGCGCCGCCAAGTCGTAATACAGTGGCGTCGCCTCAGGTCACTCGGGTACCTTAGGACCAGGGGTACACTTTTAGTGTGGTAAGCACATGTCTTGGACCCAGGACGGCGGCACAGTTACACATGATCGTGACGTTCGCTACTTCGGAGTTACGTTCGTTTACCCAGCTGCGGTATACTACCTCCAACATCGCATGTGCACAGCAAGTTACGAAGTAGACATGGGATTTGCAATGAGTAATGTTCATCTATTACGACAAGGTATAACCGAACCTGTCGGAATCATTCGGCTTCATGCGCGCAAGAAGCACAACAGGACTCGCGTAGACAAAGAGGCACAGCATACCATACACCAATATCTGCACACTAGGATACGTTTTGCGAACATCTGCACGGAGACCTTCCCCCGGAACGGCAGCTCCTCCCTGCGTAAAATCCAACAGCACCCATGATCCTTACAAGCCCGTTTCAGCATGCTCACGCACAGAGGCGTAGGCGTAAACCACCCACGGACCGCCAGGCCTACCCGCAAGAATCGCGCAAGGCGATTGCCCCGGCGTCTAAACGATCCTGCAACCCAGGAACCTGTGATCGGCACTGGGGCGCAATAACACAAATGTGTACGTTCCGAGCACACGTGTGCGGAAGAGACCGAACGGCACGGCGCGAGGATGAATCGCGGTGTCGGGAGTTGACTATGCTGCAGTAAATTGTCTCTTGTTTATGCCACATTGTCACGTTCTCGACATGCTGCGAATGAAAACGATCGAGTAACATGATTCCAGGGAGCACCTCTGTACATGTACGAATGTTTCTGAGAATAAGAGAGCAAGCTGCTGGCAGCACACCTAGACCACACTATTCGCCCGAGGGTGACTATAGATATCAGCACGAGACTGTAGCCAGTCTGCCATGGATAGACTGCCTGTGGTGAGGAGCTAAGGGCACACGAAAATCCTGAGGAGGCGTGGTAACAACCTAGGAAGACGTGCCCATACCAAGATTAAGACACTCGACACTAGCTTCACTTCTCATAGAGAGAATCCAGCATGCTGTGAAACGCTCCATCGAGTCGAAAATGGGCCTAGAAGCTGCCTTCACAGCTCGTATCCTGACGTCTCGCATACATCTTCAAAACCCTTACCACGTTCGAAATGCTGACAGGAACAAAACGCTACCGTGAATCTATCTAGCACGGTCCTCTCACGCATTCTCACTCCGCCTCTGCAGAATTCGCTCGATCGCAGTGCCCACCCTCGATGTGCATCGTCTTCGGACGAGAACCGCGCCGCTGGCTGTCACTACAAACCCGCTCCAGATAGCATCCACGAGCAGTGCCTCCCGCACCAGTACTATTATTTGCGTGAATCGTGTTGAAACATACTGTGCCGCTGGACTGACATGTTCTCGAGTAGCCAGCCCTAGTCCTCACCCCAAGGCTTCGCGTAGCAGTGACGACATTGCTCACGAAGGCTAAGACACACTGTGGAGAACCGAAGTCGTCTAATTGCGGGAAGGAGATATGTATAAGTAGGTCTGTAACCGCCCATCCACAGACCGCCTCATAGCAGATCAACGAGGCACGTATTTTGCACTCGCATTGCATGTACAATCCAGGTTACAGATTCATGCTTCACACTTGCTACCTCTGGGTCCTCTCCTTCGTCATTGTTTTGTCAGCGGCTGCCACGGGAAGAAACTCACCCACGTACTTGAGCGCGTCGCTGCACCACCGCCACGAAGCATGCAGAGCGCTGAACAACTGTCCCCAAACACCTTCGCAGCGGGTGCTGGACCGGGTCCCCTGGAAGGGGAAGCCTACTACCAGGGCTTACAGAAGGATGTAGCTGCTTCTGGGGATAGGAGCGAGAGTAGTGCGTAGCCCCCGAAGGTGATTGCAGAGCCATCGGACTGACAGCGCGCAGACGTCCGGAACAGACACCACCACCGCCGCGGCGCTTCAGCCCGGAAGTTCGCGAACGCAGCAGAAACCAGCAGGAACGAGGATATACCGCGTTCGCAGCCCATGCAACGGCAACCCGCAGCCCTACACCACGCTTCATCCCTAAGCCTCACGCCCCTCCCCACCATTGAGACCATTCTGTCCTCCTCTCCCCCGACGCCAATCTACCATCAGTCCCCAGCCCCGACTCCGTCATCCCAACCCCAGCCCGCCTACAAAACCAAGATCCACATCCCCAAGCCCCCAACCCTCCGTCGCAGACACCAAGTAGACCCCGACACGCTGGAGGAACTGCTCCGCGCAGCGGACAGGCGGGCTCAGCGCAAGTCCAGCTCCGGCGCCAACTTCACCGGCAGCCGAGAAGTAGACGTGGCCGCAGACGCAGACGTCGAGATGCCGGACATGCGAAAGACGGACCGCATGCGACAGGACGCGGCAGACGCGGCAGACGCCTACCCTTCTCCGCCGCCCTCCCCTCTCCTCTCGCCGGCGGACGTGTGGTTCACACCGAAGGTGTCGTCGACGCCTGCGTTGCAGGGTGAGGCGATGGACTGGGACTGGGGTGACGGCGGGGAGATGGATGAGGATGTGGTGTACGGTGCTGCGGGATTGGCGTTGAGTCCGAGGGCGATGAAGGGAGCGGAGGGTAGGTGCTGTCGGTGTGGGGGATTGGAGTTGTATGATATCGCTGAGGAGAGTGAGGATGACGGAAGCGGGGAAGATGGATAGGAAGCATGGGCTCCGAAGTTTGGGTTTGCAGTGTAGTAGGGTATTGGTGGCTGGCGTTTCCTTGGGTGCATCGTTCCTCAGTCGTTCGTCGTAGTAGTGTTCTCATCGCCATGTTTTTCTGTACAGATTCCCTGGGATAAGCAACAGGTCACGGCTCCCGCACGAGCAGTAGTCTTGGATACCTAATCCGTCATGATGTCATTCGTGTTCAATGTCTATTCGTTTCATGAAATGAAGAAGGACGGGACGGGCGCGGCTGTGCAGCCAGCCCACCCCGAGAGTCCCGACGTCGGCCTGAAACGCACACAGCATTCCGTCCTCAAACGCCCGCTAATCAAATCCCGAGATGCCAGTCTGGTGTCCCAGCCATGCTTTTCCATCCGTATTCCCCTCGCTCCCTGCCAAGCCATCTATTTCTTCTTGTTTGGGAACTTGGGCTGCCCAATCTTGTCACCGCGCAGGATGACATTGAGCACGCGCTCCATGTTGCCGAGCAGCTTCTGGTCGGGGGTTGCAGTGCCGCGCTCGAAGTCGGCGATGATGGTGGGCGTGCTGTTGCACTTTGTGGCGAGGTCCTTCTGCGTCATGGTGGTGCCCTTGTCGTTCTTGGCCTCGGAGCGCGCCTTGGAGATAGCCTGCCCGACTACGATGCCGACCGTCTTGGGCTTGATGATGTCGTCGGAGCGGTCGACCTTGGTGAGGCGCTGGCCCTCGGAGCCGGAGCTGCCCTGCGCGTGGGTTAGTGCGTGCTGGTGATAATGATGGTGTCGTGTGCGGTGGGTCTATGACGTCGTCTGGGAATTTTGGAGAGGCGCCGGAAGGGGTGCTGGAGAGGAAATTTACGTACCGCGTTGGCCGTGGAGAACTTCTTCTCTGTGGCCACAACAGCACCGCTCCGCTGAGCTGCGTTGAGCGCGCTCTTGCCCTTGACCACCGTCTCGCGGGGTCCAGCGGCGCCGCCACGAGTGCGGGAGCCGATCTTGGTAACTGTGTCCCAATCTTCGCTCATTGTGTCGGTGTGAAACTGTTTGGTTGCTGTGGTTCGAGTGTGGCGGGGATCGAGTCTTGCGGGGGTGCTTGTGAGAGCTGAGGTGGTGGGGGTCGGGTTTTATGTGACGAGGCGGGGTGTTTGTGGCGTGCGTTTGCGTGGCAGTCGGGCGGTCTTTGTAAAGGCGGATGGATCGGAGTGGAGTACAGAGCGCCTAGGCTGCGAATGCTTATGTAGAGAGGAAGCGCTGCGAGGCGGGCTGTGACTCGAAGAGAAAGCGGCGAAATGGCGCTAAATCACCGTGAAGGCCGTGCACCTTCGAGAAGAATCCATCAGAGCAGCCCTTTGGCCGCCCTTCCAGAAGCTTTCAGCACTCAGGATGTCCGTTAGATCACCACGTTCATGAGTTGAAACTAATACTTTGGATTGATTCAATGTACCATGTTAGGTGAAAACGCTGTGTCCTCTATGCACCCCCAAACCCACAATATCACGGCTTGCGCCTGGTCCCATCCTGACTGTTTGACAGAGGTTTATCATCCAAGAGAGGCCTACATCAACTTTTAATATGCCATCCGAAGAAGTGGTACCAGCCGACTGCCCGTGTGCACTGTCCAATATCCGCCGCTAGTCGTGCCTCATAAATCGTGAAATCGCAATGGGCATGTCTAGGTCATCCCAAGGTCCGACAAGGCCTGCTCGAAAGTATCCCAGGTTGTCAGCGCACCAAGGGCTCGCTTCATGTGTGCGCTGATCAGCGTCATGCCGTAGATGTAACTGGCGTTGACCCAACCGAACCTGCCAGTTGTTAGATGCGAACGAAGCAGAGAGATGACCATGACTTACCCTTCGCGAGGAACGCCCTTGAAGTCGCTGCCCTGGTTGCCGTATTCTGCCTCGACCTTGTGAGGATCAATTGGACGTGTAACGTCGTACTTCTCGACGACCACGCCGTTGAAATCGACGAAAGCTTTGGTGACCATGTAGATCCAGCGGTATGCCAACCGCTGTGCCTCGTCATTATAACCGTAACGCTGTAACCCGACCCAGGCCAGGATCTGTTGTGGCGCCCATCCGAAAGGAAAGTCCCACTGTCGGTTGGGCCGATCGAGGCCAACCTTGCCGCGAGACTTCTCAGTCCCGGACACGAGCCCGCCAAAGACCTCAAACTTGGGCAATGCTCGTGTGACGAGTGCATTGGCTTGTTGAGGGCTGGCGAGACCAGCCCACATCGGCCAGAAGGTCGTTGCGCTTTCGTAGCCAGTTCGTTGCTCCAACACAGAGTGGTAGTCAAAGTACATTCCGGCCTCCTCGTCCCAGAGATACTTGTTGACACGCATGCGACGGTCTCTTGCACGGCGCTCCCAGGCTGCCGATGTTTCCACGTGGCCTTCCTGCATGCCCTCCCCGCAGAACTCCTTGGGAAGTGGTAGCTTGTCGCCGAAGATGTTACGGATCGTGCGACCGATATCCACCTCATATTTGTAGAGGAGAGCGTTGATGTCGACCGTGCAAAGGTCAGCCGCAACCTTTTCCAAACGATATGAAGTATCATGCCCAGACTCGCGCACTGCCCGATCGTGCAGAAAATAATTGTCCAGCTCCGGCTCATTCACCTTTTGGTAATTGTATGCTTCCACAAACTCCTTGAATGTCATGTTGTGTTTGTCCGCATACGGCTGTAAGACATGCTCGAAATGACTCGCCTCGGTCTCTGGGGGAACGCCAATACCTCCCGGACGGTAACGGGATAGACCAGTCTTTTTGTCTAACCGGGGCTCGGCCATCCACACCGTGTAGTACTCCTTGATGGCTGCCAATATGGCTTGGCGTAGAAATTCCTTCGCACCATCCTCGTGCTTGATTCGTTCGTAGACTCGGAGAGCCATATCTGTAAGGAAGGGTGGTTGAGATCGGCAAAGGTAGTAGGTGCGGTTGGCGTTGAGGATCTTGCCATAGTGCTTGATGCAGAAACAGAAATGTGTGACCATAGCCTTCACAAGCTCGGGTCGGTTGTTCTCCAGCAGGCCGAGTGACTCCATGTAGCTATCCCAGCCGTAAAGCTCGTTGAACCTGCCTCCAGGGACCACGAAGGGGAGTCCACGTAGATCCTTCTTCTTGGTCTCCGGGTTGATATATTCCTCCATCGCAATTGCAAGCAGACCCGGCTTCTCATTGAGATCTCGAACGTATTCGTCGTTCCAAGTCTCTGGAAGCTCCACAACGTCCAAGCGCATATCGGGATGTTCGTCGCGGATGCGTCGATAGTATTCCAGCTGCTCGGGAGCGCCGTGTGGGACGTAGATACGCGGACGCGGGTCGTCGGTCCAATCCTTAGGATCGCGGCCCACCTTCTCGATGTTCGAGCCATCGATGCGTCGTGTCAGTCCATCCCAGAACGAGTGCTCTATCAGACGGGTGAGGCGGTTTACAGGGTTCTCGTTGAGGCGGGCTTCGTCGAGTACGATGGTTTTGCGGCCATAGTCTTGAGCAAGAGTGAGTTCTTGCAGCAGGTTCGACAGCATATAGGTGCCCCGCACGTCGAATTTGTTGTGGGCGTTGGACGCGAGCGTTCCGAGGGAGAGCACCTGTTGGGTCAGCGAGGAATCGGTGCCTTTGAAGAAAAAGTTTACCTTGGGGCCCTTGTCATCTATGGTGATTTGGTAATTTCCGTCGCTGTCCTCCCGGGCGAGTAGTGTTTTCAGGGTGGGTTCGACCTGCACGAGAAAGCGACGCGGCTGCGCTGACACTTCATCTACGGACCTTCAGCGCCTGCAAGGGAATTGTAGCCTGGGTACGTACCGTGACTGATGCGCCGGCCTTTGAAGCTGTCGGTGACTGCTGCATTGCGACCCCCCGAGCCATGGGTATCTACAACCTACTTGCACTCAGCTGTGAACAGCAGTTATGGAGGGGCTGCACGATTACTCACCGCAGAGTATGTGCGTGCTCGAGCATGTTTGCGGTCGTGACTTTCGCCGTAGTAGACGCCGGGTGTCTGGAATGCATGAGCTTTGGAGACAAGACATGTTCACAAGCTACCAACCGCGTAGGGATCGAGGACAGTGGAAGAACGTCGGGGTCTCGAAGATTGCGAGGTCATGCTACGAGGGACGCGGCTCGAGTAAGTCGTGTGACTGTGTAGCAGGAGTGGCGGTATTGATGTATAGTGTGCAGGAGTCTGGTGATGATATCAGCAGCGGTTGGACGCGCAGACACGAACGTTTTGGCGGGGGTGGGGCGATGGGTTTGCAAAACGACGATAGAGATGACATACAACGGCAACAACGCAGGGCAACGGTCGAATCGCTTGGTAACAGTGAGGAAGGTGAAGGAGGAAATTCAGTGGTGCACCGAGACAGGGTCACGCGCGGCGGATTGCGGCGGTGGAGTGTGACAGGGCCGGCCGGAAAACCAGAGTGCAAGCGCCGCCAGTGAAGGGCGGTCAAGAGCGAGCTGTGGTCCGTTTTGCATGCATTTGCGATGAACGGCCGCTGCACGTCCTTCGTGAGAGTGGCTGCAGGTGCTGCCGCTCTCCGATGATCCTTGCGGGCGCCGATGCCGCTAGCCTCGGAGCATAAAATCAGTCTCTTCTGCTACGTCATGGGCCCTCAGTGCTGGAGCCTCTTCTTGGAGCCGCAATCCACCCAAGCCCAGGATGCGCTTGCCCTGAGTGGCCGGATGATGGCATCCCTGCCGGCGCCCTTTCCTCTGTTCGTCAGTCACGAAGTTCGCCCCCCGTCGGACATCCCACGCATCGATCACTGCTTCTTCAATGTGGTCGTGTGACCTGCTGCGCATTGTCATTCGCTATCGTACACTACATATGAAACCGCAATGGGTAATTAGTCCAGTCATTAAATAAACGCTGCGTGGAGAGAGAGAGGCTGGGCAACCGCGATGCCCGCATCGCTGTACGAAAGTCGCGTTGGTGGGGGTGGCACCAGTGCAATCACGAAGTCGCCTTCGTCACCCTCTGGGCGCTTGCACGGCTGGCGCAGCCTGGTGTGGTCTCCTCGTCGACTTCATCTTGTCCGTCGTATTCCGTCGTCTCATCTTCAGTCTCCTCCAGCTGCGTTTTGCTTGCTCTTTCTGCTCCCTCGCCGACTCCACAAAATGTTCTCTCGACACGGAGAGCGTGTCCGACGACGCCAAGAATGAACCCACGCTGACCACGTCGTCTGCCCGAGCGTCCTCACTCAGCTCCGATGCCAGCTCACTCGCGTCCAGCGTTTCAACATCTCTTGTTCTGGCATGCATTTCTTCGGGCCCTCTTCGATCTTGTCGCGCAATCAGTCGATCCATCGGTGTGGACAGCGATGCGACATTGCCCGAGTACAAACCCAACGCGTCCATCGACGCCTGCCGCCGAACTTCCATGTCGATGTCTTGCGGCGATAATCCGTCGAACGAGAACCCCAAGTGGTCGAGAGGTGTTCGATCATCGTTGGCTTCGTCGTCCGGCCGTGACATTTCCTCTCGGATTCGGTTGATGGGAAAGTACGGTTGCTGCGTGATCAACGTTAGTATCATCTCTGTAACAATGTTTGGAATACCGACCTTGGGGAAAGCAGCCGTGTGGATCCGAAGGTTGTGAGCAGACAACCTGCTTCGTCGCATGCTGGCCATTTCGGGATGGTGTTGCTCTCGTCTCGCCACGTCCATGAGGAAGTACAATCTCAACCCGCCGTTAGCTAGCATCGCGATATATGGCTTTTGCGTCATCCTACCTCTCAGCGATGGTTCGGTGTATTGATCGAGACAGATGCAAGTTTTCGAGTTATACAGCAGCTCTAGATGTGCGCGTAGATTGCTTACTGACAGCCTTCCGGGACTGGTCTTATATACAGTGACGCTCCATTACAACTATACACAGAGCTGGTCTCTTATATCCCTGTTTATTGATGTCCCCGTGGCGCACTCTGTGCGGAACACGAATGCGAGAAGATCGACCGCCAGTTTGCAATCCTTATGCGGAGGGCCCTTGCCACGCAGCGCCATAAGACGTGCATGATCGCGATAGGGAAGATGCACCTTGGCCCTGCGTGAGCGCACAGTGAAAGAGTGACAGCCCCGCATCTCATCTTAGAGATATGCCCAGGGCGCGCCACAAGGTCAGTGCACATCTGGGGCTGGCTGGCAAAAGCAAAACCCACGAATCCAACGCCAGTCACGACGGCGAGCTTGGTCTCCCCTACCAGGATCTGAAACGCACAGCTGTTCGACATGCTGCGTTGTCATCATCTTACTGCAGGACATTCACCCACGGATACTCTATCTGGTTGCACATTGAACAATTGTGCAGTCGACTTTGACACGCCACTGGTGAGGCAACTTCACTGAGGCTGTTCACTATGCAAACGTCATGGTCGGCGATCCTAGCCATCAATACATCCTTCGATCGACTTTCGGACCGCAATGGTTAAAAGCTAGCCAAGTATTTCCGTTTGTGGCTGGCCAGGCGCGAGACAAGGGTGCCGAAAATAACAAGGCTCGGCGATCAACTTGAGCAACAGCGCACAATGCGGCCTGGCACCAAGGCATCATGATCCACTACCCGTTCCGGTGACAGCTCTACCCGGCCCTTAAAGCCCTGTTCAAGTTCGAAGTGAGGGTTTTAGCGTGGTCATCCCACGCGCTCCGTCAAGGAACGGGCTGTTCCTGATTTAAGTGTATTGTCTCAACAGCCAAGAATCCATGCTACCCCGTCTTTGCGCTCAAGACGCACACGCCGAACAGTATGATGATTTCTCTGTCCTGCTATCGAAACAGGTTGACTTCCTTTTACGGCCTCCTGCAAAAGAAAAGATTCGAATTTGAGCCGCATCCTTGGCGTTTCCGGTGTTGCGGCTCCTGCACGCTCTGTGCCCAGCAACCACTCTTTCGGGCCCGGAATTGGTGAAAGTGGTCGGCGGATGTGTGTGGCCGCCAAAAACAAATGCTGAGATCCATTCAGCTCCAGATCGTAGGATGCAGAGGCTGACCTGTACTCCCAATACTGATACCAACGCAACAACAGACTTGTTCTAAAACAGCTAATGCGCTGTCTACAAGCAGGGTTACTAGTTGTTCGGCGACGTTATACACGCACAGTTTCCGTTTCCGCCTGCAGTGTATACAATCTCGATACACTACCCCTGGTTTTCACAGAACAATGTAGTTGTCATGGACGACCGTGTGACCCGGAGTGCCCGGCCTGGCCATTTTGTGGCGCGAACTCCTCGTATTTTCAGCAGCCAGCTGTCAAATTGACGCCCGAGACGTCCCCCAGCACACATCTCCCGCATCTCATTCGCCAAGCAATCTACGCACCATCCAGATTCATTATTTTCAGGTGCTTGCGTCTTCTCGCATTCGTTTTTCGCCCAGATCCCCTGCCACGTGGACACAGAGATGCAGGTAATACACGCAGAAGGATTCTCCAATACCACGACCATGGTACGGTGACGCCGCAAAAGATCTCCCGTGCGCGAGCACACGGCTGCGGCGCAGCGATAAGTCCTTGTCGCCTTCAGACCGATTTAGATACTAATCTTACCATTGCCGTGTCGGAGATTCCCCAAGGATGTATGGAAGTCGATTCTCATGACGGCTTTCGAATCCTCAGGTTCTTGTTACGTGACCTCTACGTCCTTTGAAGCGCGGCTTTGGGCAGCGCAATAGTAAACAACGTGCGTAAAAGTTGTTTGCATCTAATCTGTCGTCAGCACGACCTGCCTCATCTCGTTGCAGGTCTTTTGAAACAAGGGCTGCTTACCCGTCGGTGTGCACCTTGCCATTACGTGGTACCACTTATGAGATCAGCTGCTACCTGGCATGCCCTGGGATGATATCACTGTTCGGTATCACAGCAGCCGGCAGATGGTACGCTGCAGGTTACCTGAGATTGGCTTTCGATGGCTTTTGTCATCGCAGTTCTCCATCGATCATCAATATTGCTCCATCCGTGAGATGATGAGATCACAATCTTATAACCTGTCCTCCTACCTCCGTCACAGTTCCCTCTCTGGCTTCCAGCGCGTGTCTCAGCTTGTCTCCTGCACGCTTCTTAGGTTGTCGAGCTTCACAATCATCCATGCATCAGAGGGTTTGTCTACCCTATACGGACATCGTTACCCACAGGTCGTTGTCATAAGTCCAGAATAGAACTGCTTCTGCTGGTCGAATGTAAGAGCTGGGATAGTAGCTTCTTTCGTTGGATTTAACACAACATGCTGCTCACGCAGACAGTATGTGCCAATGCGCGCATACCTCGTCGTTCACATGTTGGAAAGCGAGCCATCATACCTGCTATGCGTGCCGATATCACTATCTATTAAGCTCGAACTTAAGTCTCGCTATCGAGTGATGGTGTGGAGCTGGACCCGAGGCACTGGGTAAGACAGGCGCGACAGCGCATCAACTCAACTGTCATTCAACAGTCTCAAGCACGCAATCTTTGAGAGAGCGAATTGTCCAATTGTCTCTGCACATGTACTGCTTCCCATACCCTCCCTCCAGCGCAATTGGCCAACGGCAGTCTCGAAATGAATGTGAAATCTAGTTGACATTTTGGCTGCCACGCCGAGCGTGTTGCCAACCATGCTAGCGGTTGAGCGACTCCACCAACAAACCGCTTCACGACGATTATCACGGAAACAGTGCAGATGCTCTTATGTACTGCTCTCTGATCTAGGATTAATACTCGATATCAAAAGCCAGTAGCCGTACACCGTTCTTCTTATTCCCTGCGGGCAAGGAAACAGAACGTACCGCGGCATCAAGAATAGCCTTTATTAGCAGCAGATATGACTCTTACCGAAAGGTCGTCGTTGGGCCTTTAGAGGTCCTGCAAGAACACAACTAACAGATGACGGCTGGAACGGCCAAGTAGCTCGTTGGCATCTCAACAAGGCGTTGAGACGCACTGCAATCAATGGTCTCTCCGGCCTCGGAGCGCCCCTGCCTCGAATGCCTCTGCTTTCTTTATGTGAACACACCTAATTCCTATCCACTCTTCAATCAACTGCGTATCCTGATGCTTTGCACGCTCGGAGGCCATGGGTTTCTTCAAGAAATGGAGAGCACGTTTACATCCGCTTGAGCAGCCTTCAGTGGAGAAGCAGGCCGTCACGAAAGACAAAGTGACAGGCAGAGCTTCAGGCCATATTGCCGATCAGATCAGGCCACCGTCCAGCGAGAATGCCAGGATTGAAAGCGCGCAAAGGGCAAACAAGGTTGGCGAATCGGTTTATCGTGTTAACGTGTCTTCCGCGTCGCTTCGACTGACTGTATGCTAGTTGAAAAAAAAATCACCCATCCGCAAAAGTACAGACTGTATGAAAGTAATGTCTTTTCGCAAGCCATCAGGCAAATCTCCTCACTTGATCACCGGGTATAAAGTGGATGTGTCTTTCTTGCAGGAGAGCGAGGCCTCTGTCGCTTGGCCGAGACATACAGGAGGTATTCACTCACTCTGTCCTATCCCACTGTGTCTTGCACAAGCAAAGGCGCCAAAAAAATACGCCACCCTGTCTTGACTCATACTGACTTTGTGCCGGCACCAGGCAAGCAGCCTGTGCTCGCCCCCGCGCGCTCTCGTGCGGACTCCCATGTCGTCGCGCCCATCGGCCCCCTCCGCCCCAAAGCGACCTTCATCTACGTCCGTCGCGAGCACAGCTGGCGCACCACCGCCGCTCGCTTCAATGCTATCTTCGACGCCATCCCATCGAACGCTGCGGGCGCTTGCCGTGAGAATCCAAAGCTGTACATGAAACGCAGACGTCGGGCGCTTGTTGAGCTGGGCCTCATCGAACAGGAGCTCATCGCGGCGCCGGACACTCCGAAGGGCAAGAAGATTATGGAGAAGCTGGACCAGCTGGAGGAGGAGATGGAGCGGGAACGCTGGGAGGCGTGGCAGAGGGAGATGGAAGGGGTGAAGAGGAAGGGGGACGTCCCGGCGAAGAAGTTGAGGCGGAAGGTGGTGATGGCTGGGCCGCATTGTGTGAACGATGCGAGAGTTAAACTGCCGCCGGTTTATAGGAAGCAGGGTGGAAAGGAGAAGGCGGTTATTTATCAACGGGCTCCCAAGAGGGGGGAGAGGGGGGATGGAAGGGGGAAAAGGAGGGCGGTGGAAAAGGAGGGCGGTGGAATAGATGAGTAGTGTACATGTGGTATGGAATCTTAATGGCGGGTTGTAGATTCGCAATAGGGGTCAATGGGTGTAGTAGGAGATTGACAGCCGGGTCAGTAAATGTAATGGGAGGGGGTGGTGTATATCGTGCTTACAGATATGTTTCCCATCATTGGTCGGTTTCAATCTAATAAATCTGTCGGTTTTGTTATCAATTGCTATAGTGCTGTCTTCGGGCTCCGAGGCTACTGCCAGCATGATTAAAGCCGCACGTAGCTATCCTCATTCCATCACGGTTACAAGTTGCGATTCGCCATTGGTCAGGCAGAACACCGTGCCTAGCTACGGCGGTATCCCCACGGCGTCTCCCGGGTTGCTCAGCGATGGGCGTGGTTACATGGGTTCGTGTATGTCTGCATGCCCTGATTGATGGGCCGTTCGACAGCTTATAGCAAGATATGATTAGAAGGGCGCGAAGGCACGTCAGAAGCTCACGCTGGGAGTTCGCTCCGTCATCACTCACTCACTCTCAGACACTACGATCCACCTCGAACGGCGCGAGCGAAATTTCGTCGGCAGGCACAGTATCATCGCTCCCCATCCCATCGCCGCAATGGCGTCGCTCGACTCGGCACGAATGAAGTCTACTCTGGCTCAGTTTTGCCTCTGATCCCAAAGCGCCAGACGAGGAGGCAGCGGCAGAGCGAGGTCGTGCTCTCTAGTCGGGCATTTGTAAACCCCGGCGGGCGGTACTATTTTCCGATGGCCCGGTATAGGCTGTTTTTCCTTGACCAAGATGCCAGTCTGCGAGCGCTGGAAGCCGAGGCACGCGATGTGTCATCTTGGCCGCGATTTCGAACAGGGAATATCGGCGAGCTTAGGGCGTATACAACGAGCGAGACGTACGGAAGGGGTGTTGTGAGGCGGTCGAGCATGTGGATGGCTAGAATCGAGCTGTGTTGCACATTGTGGTGAGAGGGTGCGAAGCGAGTGAAATGGCAGGTCTTGATCGTGAGTTGGGACCTATACTGAGGTAGATTAGCATTCTGACATTTTGGTATCCGAGACTGGTCTTGCCGGAGGGCAAGACGTCTTTCGTGAAGGAAGGTCGTGGTTTAGCGTGCACTTCATGCACAGATTTAGTGGTCTCTGGTGGAAGGCCTGGCCCCTAGAGCAGTAAGGTGGTCGTCGAAGGCAGCACGTCAGGATCAGCTCGCACCCGATGCATTGACTCGTGGTAGTCCGGGAGTGCGGTATGGTTTCTTGAATGTGGGTTTGGCTGGCGGTTGGTTCTTTTCGCTGCGAGTGTTTTGATGGTGGAATAGCTCAGTGAGTTGAAGACAATGTGTTACTTCCAACTCTACGCCCACTGCCGTTATGCCTTTGTCCATCCTTGCTTTGATATGGCGACGTTCGCATAGCCGGATGAAGGCGTCGTTGTCATCGTGGTACGTCCGTGTCGTGTCCATCTATCCACAGCGTAACGCATTTCATGGTCCAAAAGCGTATGGCCTTCCGTCTCACATCGTTCGACCTCCTCCCTCGTACTTTGGATGTCCCACTGACAATTTATCTTGTTGTGTATCGTATTCGTGCGTTCGGCATCAAGCTGATCATCGTACCCTCCATCCTTCTCCTATCACACCTCTCTTTTGATCCACCTCCTCACACCTCGAGTAAGCACCACCAACCCAAACAGCCAAGAATCGGAAGACCACGCAAACCAGCAGCAACAGGGACCACATACCTTTATAGCAGCCTCAAGGGGCCGGTCCTTACCCCTGCTTCCCCAAGTCGAGGCTGAGCGAGGTAGGAAACCCTGGTGAATCCATGACACGAGTGCCTTTCCGGGCCGTGCAGTTGCCAGCCGGCCTCGTGGGGGACGCTTCACACGTGCGAAGTGCGAGTTGTGAGCGCAAAAGTATGCTTGGCGGACATGCACGCACACAACCGGACATCACGTCTCTCGCGAAAAGGCAGCGTTTCTCGCGCGACGAGCCGGCTAGGGGTACATGTGCGTATGGGGATTGCGCAGTTACCGGATTCAGAGAATGGTCGCACGTAAAAGGAAGGAAGGATGAGGAAGACCAAGAGTTTGGTCGCAAGGAGCGTTCATGGCAGGCTCCTGCGACTTTAGGACCCCCATGATGGATTGGAATGCGCACTGCACACGATGACATTCTGGAAGGACCCGTCGTGACGGGTGCATGCAGTAGGATGATCGCTGCCGGGCGAAATGGCCAGGGAAGCTGTCGCTGGGCTGCAGTGGGTACCATGGCCATCGGCGGAATGATTATGTGCATATTTACTTGCCTGACTTTGGGAGATGCTGACGGCGCCGGTGATAACTTAATTATGACTTCAGAGAAAGATGTGCGCGGATGTGACACTGCAGTGTGTATTGCGCATGTCGCATGTCGCATGTCGTTGGCAGCGAGGTGTCGAATAGTGCATGCCAGTGCTAGCAAAGACTTCAGAGAAAGAGCTTCTTCTACGATGCAAAATGTGAGGCTGTAGATTGCAAACGGTTTGAGTCTGTGCGCGTGAAAACGAGGAAAGGCACCCAAGGTCACTCGTTCTGGGGCCGAAAAGCCCACAGTCTACGAGTAGCATCCTTGAGGAGCCGAACGAGATGATCTCCCGCAGTCGCCACAACGCATGTGGAGACCTTGCATTGTGCTGAGCTGGAATACGAAAACGAGTTCAGTATCTTGAACGGAATTTTTGCAACATTCCCTAAGCCAGATGGGATTTCTCGCTGAGATGTGGTATCTTTGTGACTACGAGGCGGGCAACTACTGAGAGACTATAATAGTTTAGCAATGACTACTACATTCATCAGGCGATAGCGACATGGTCTCGGCTCCGTTCGAGGACCACGATTGTCTCATGTTACCAGATTTGAGTGAAGGAAAAAAGAAGGACGGATCACTTGACGGCAACCGTTATCAGGCCTGCGTATCACGCAGTCGAGTCCAGCACAGACTTCGTGAAGACCTCATCGTGCATAGGAGAAGCTTGCTACCGGAAGAATTGTCTCGATGGCAACGTTGCGGTGTCTCGGACTGAGACCACGGTTCAGAATCGAGTCACGTGTATGCGTCGGGGTTTGGGAGTAGTCCTAAGCGCACACCGACGCCACCAACGCTGCAAGTCCGAAACCGTTTGTGCTGTGAGATGCAGGGGTTGGAGGGATACTCGGTGTTGCTTCATATGGACTCAGTGCGGCGGTCTTTGACAGCGGCCACTATGTATGCAAGGCTAAGGACATGGGGAATGTCAAACGTAGTGCTGAGGTGCGCCGCGAGACATGCAGCTTACTCGTGCAGTGACGATAGGGCGACGTCATGCACTGGTGAGCAGCTGAAGCAAGAGATACAGCGCTGGTATGAGGTGAGGCTGGAGGTGCATTAGCGAGTGGGTGTGAGTGCTGAAGGGTGCACATGAGCGTTCAGAATCGCAAGCATCAGAACACAGGATGAAGAGGGTGCTGACGTGAGATGGATTCTGCGCTCGTTGACTATCGTCGGGCCGCTGGACCCCCTACATACTAAGCTACGCGAGGGGTCGATTGCTTCGAGTCGCGCAGCGGCAACGAAGCCTTGCGACAAGGTGGAGATGCGGGTCTAGACGGCAGTGGACGTGTGCTGGATTTGCGGACATCGAACGAGAGAGATGCCAAAAGGGGCCTAGCGAGCGGCTGGCAGCCAGAAAGCTTGAGGTGCGGCAGAGCGTTGCCTGGTTGCCTTGTCTTGGGCCCTGCCACCCTACGGGGAGCGAGAGTCGTGCCCTCGCGTGACGGCATTGCGCATGTAAACATAGCAAGGCTGATTTTGTCCAGCGGCGCCAAGGTGAGGGTGGCTAAAAATAAACCCTCTTTCTGGCCTAGCGACGCATCCGGCGAGGCTATGGACATGGGCGCTTAGAGCGAGAGGCATACAATGTACCCAATCCGAAGCTCTCTTGTTCCCTTCTGCGGCAGGACGGTAGGGCTGCGACTCAGGTTGGTTCCTTTCTCCGTTCCACTCCACCGCTCTCTACCTACGCCTGGGCACGTGCCTGCCATCTGGCGACGAAAGTCAAGCCTGGGTACAATCCAAGCGACTTCGGATGGTTGAGCGGTAGCCCGTCCCGCGTCAATCCAGTTTCATCACAGGCTTGGGAGCAACTCATTGGCCATGTCTCAGAGCACGGTTGCTCCCTCGCTGGCGCCCTGAACGGCATCTCCCACCGTTGCCACGCTGCCTCCGGCTGGAGCACGTCGGACATGCTGCCTTCCAAGCTACTCTCCGCGGGATGAAGAAACGTGTGATTGTCCCACGCTGCGGGCATCTGCATCGCACTCGGGCCACACCTCTGGGTCGGGGACGCTCGAGAGTACCAATCGCCGTCGGCGGATAGCCCGCTCCACGTGCCGATTGCTGAAGGATTCCGCCTGCATGTTGATTGTGCTGGATAATTGAGTGCCTGTCTCAAGTCCTGCTTCAAGTCGAACGCGCTCAGATGCCCGTCAATACTGCACTCCCTAGTCTGTTGCGGTCGCTATCACGCGGCTAATCTACATCCTGGCCTCCGCCTTGCCCGCGCAGTGGTTTGGGTTCTCACAATGCCGCAGATTCGAGAACAGCACTCTCCAACGAACCCCGAGACCCTGCCACTCCCTACTGTCCACAGGGTCTGTCACAACGATCGTCGTCCCCACAAGTCCTTAGCGCTCCTTCGGGTGTACCCAGACCTGAGCTCGAAATCGCGCTTGTGCAGATGCAGCAAACGATCTCGAATTGGTCCGTGACTTAACATGAGCGACCGTCGATCGAACTAGCAGCGCTAAACAGCGTCTTCTGCGGATGTCGACAGTCGACAGACGCGGTTTGAAAATACCTCTTCTTGGCTGCCCAGGTACCGCACCGCACTGCTGTGCTGCCTCTCTGCGCGCCCACTGTTGCGCTCGATATCATGGAGAGAAAGCAGCGGCAGATTCGTTTCCCCC
Source organism: Paraphaeosphaeria sporulosa (assembly GCF_001642045.1). Taxonomy (NCBI): domain Eukaryota; kingdom Fungi; phylum Ascomycota; class Dothideomycetes; order Pleosporales; family Didymosphaeriaceae; genus Paraphaeosphaeria; species Paraphaeosphaeria sporulosa. The sequence continues at coordinate 1,578,343 of NW_017253360.1, read as the reverse complement.
TTGGTTCCCACGCACGGCCTGTCGGAATCCCGACCGTTTGGAACGGCATGGGCATGGGGCGGAAGCAACACGGCCTGGAAGGCAATGCGAGCGTCACGTGTCCGTCTTACTTCCACGAGCCGGTAGCGCAATGTCACGTTTCCCGCTACGCTGCCACTACTGTATCCGCTCATTGTCTGTATGCACCACGCTCGAGCCTCCAGAACCGGTGAGGTCGACTCCTGCGACGCGCGTAGAACTGCCTCTCTCACCATCTTCACACTCTCCTTACTAGCCAGGTCCCATCTCCTGGTGCCGTCTGAAATGTCGGCAAACACAGCGCCGTTGTCTCTCGATCCAGAGCTCTGTTGCGCCTAGGTGGGCTCAGCGTACAAGCTTTCCAAATCTCGAGGGCGGCGCCATGTCAGGCCCCCCGTCTATGGCCCTAGCAGGGCTGTAAGGATGTCCGTGTGGAGATTTGCTGGCTCTTGGCGACGAAGGAAGTATAGCCGCATCCTGTGCGGAGACTGTTGCTTACGGGCAGGCATCACAGCGCTCTTGACAGCGGACGAATGAGCGCGCACAATGCCACCCTCAGCGCAGTCGGAACATGTAGACCTCATCTCGCGATGCATGTCTTGCTCCATAGCCCAGGGCATGCAGGGGCAGCAGCGACGTAGGTGTCGCCCGCTGCATGTCCTGCTTCGATGTTTTCCACGCCTTACCAGCATCTGCGATGCGGTAATGCGTGCACGGCGCTTTGGGGAGTGCTGTCATCCGTCGGCGGTAAGGGTGTCCTCTATTTTCGGAATGCCATCATCCACGCGCGCCCAAGCCACGCCTCTCTTAGCAGTGGCTCGGTCCGAGCGCCGGCAAGCGCAGGGGTGCGCGGACGCCTCCTTGTCCTCTGCGGCTGCTGGAACGGTTCGGTTGCTCAAGCTTTCCCAGGCTATCCTGGGATCGTCCAGCAGTCTCATGGGAGCTCCGCCGCGGTGCAATTGGTGATCCTTGCCATCGCACCCTGGCCATATCTCAGCGACAAGCGTTAGGGCCACTGGGACCTGCATCTCATCTTCTGCCTTTCCTCAAAGCGCTGCCTCCGTGCTCTACCTCGTCCGTTTCCACATTGTGCTTGGCTCCCAGGCACAGCCCACAGATATTTACAGTTCCCCTCCACGACTGCGCCCGCGTTCTCTGTACCCACGTCTCTGAACCCCGATTTGGAACGGCACTCGTCCCGAATCCAGATAGACTGCCATACCTTTTGTGACTGCCCTGGTCCACTGCCGCCTTTAATCTTCGCTTCGTCCTCCGAGTCCGCCTGGCTCTTCCATGTCTAATCCGCCGCGCCATTTCAAGACATGATCACTGGCCCATAGCCATCTGTTGTACGACCGGATCAGGACTCATCGCCGCTGCCACCTCTGAGCCCTACCGTTTCCGAGTCCCCACTTGAGGCTCGAATCCTTCCCGCCCCTCCCCCTCCTCACAGTATAGATATATATCCCCTCCGCCTCTGTCAGCGATGTCAGGCCCTAGTGAGACAAGCGGCCGCCCCTCGGATCCCTCTACCCACCAACTTGAAAGCACCATTCCATCCCCAACAGCACCTCAACGTCTTCGAAGATCCTCGTACTCGTCGGATGAACGTATCGGAACCAGGCCTACAGCACCTCGTCGTCGTCCAGGAACCAGGAAAGAGACGGCGAATCCATCCTCTCGCGGGGACATCTCCACCATGCAGAGGTCTACCAGTCCGACACAGATGTCGCCTGACAGTTCAGTCCACTACACCAGGACTGGCCGCATCAGCAAAGCGAAGAAGGGCTTGAAGGTCCACCACTGCGAATGTGGACGGGTAAGTACTAATTTCAGCCGTTGAGTAGCAGCCCGCTTGAGCTTGTTCAACACAATAAGCTACGCCGCGTTCCCGCGCAGCCCTATCGTATACAACGCCCCTCCCGCAACCCCGTAAACCATCCGTTCCCCACCGACTCCACCACGCTTTTGAACGACATTAACTGACTTATTCTCTAGTCATACACCAGAGCTGAGCACTTGAGGTAGGTCGGATCTTATCCCCTCATGACGAAACTAGCTGACCCAAATAGACGACACCAAAGAAACCATGCACAGAACGCACTGCGGTGCGAGTGGCCGGACTGTGGAAAGCCGTTCTACAGGCTTGATCTTCTACAGCGGCACCAAGAGCGACAGTATGTATCCCGCCTGGCCCAAGCCTGCAAATGTTAACAAGTCCCAGCAACGACCCGGGAAGAGCAGAGTCTCCCCAGATGTACAGTCCAGCCAGCACCGCAGACCCAGAACCCCAGGGCTCTGCCCCTGTGACCTTGCCTGCTCCAATTGTCACTACGCTCCCTGCAACTGATTCATACTATGCGCAGCCGGTGTCTCCGATGCCTGTATCCGCTGCAGACGCAAGGTATACATCCAACCCGTTTCGTACTCCTCGTCTTCCTACTTCCGCGATCCGTCAATCTTTTCATTCTTCTCCTACTTCCGATCCCAGTCCTAGTTTCCAGTGAGTTTTGACGAACATTGAAGTCATGCTTTCCTTTCCTTTCCTTCTTCGTGCTGAGCCGCAAAGCTTTGCGACAAGTTTGCTGATTGTTCCTCTTCAGCCACTCCAAGAGGGCCTACACCGCCCCTCGTCAAAACCCGGGGCCGGCCTCTGTACCTGTGGATGCAGGTATGCAGAATGGCATCACCTGGACCGACCCCTTTGGCCACTCGCCCCACTATACCTCGTCCTCTAGCGATTACCCCTCGCCTATTCCCAGCGGGCCGGACTACTCGAGCAACATGTTCGCCAACCCCCCGTACGGACCTGGCTCCAATCGCACGCGCAACTCATCCAACGCTTCTTACACTGAGACTGCCTGGGGTTATCCTTCTAGATCACCAACATCGGCAACCTCCACCATGGCATACACATGGAACTCTAACGAGAAGAGCCCGGCTCCATCTCACCCAGTGTACATGCACACCTCCTATCCGATGACGAGTATGCCAATGTCTGCGGGTGTGGACCCGATGACGGGGTTTGGGCATTTTGGGCCCAAGACGATGGTGCAGAGAGACGAAGAAGAACAGGCGTTCCTCTTCCCTGAACAACCCTACGGTATGGGCCAACTCGTACACACATATCCATTTGACCAATATCTGAACAATTACTGGAGATTCTTTCACGCCGCCTACCCTCTCGTTCATCGAGCTACCTTTGAGAGCATAAGCCAGCCACCGATGCTTCACGCTGCCATGATCGCCATTGGCGGACAATATTCCGATGATGCCAGCGTCAAGCGCAAGTCTCGCATACTCCACGACCGGTGCATGAGGTTGCTTGACAAGGTAAGATCCTCACATATCCACATCTGAAACCCGCTGACAATGCGCAGAGAGAACTCGATGTCATTACCGAGCCAGAGCGTGTGTGCGACTGGCAAGCTTTGTTCCTCGTTGAGGTCATGTCGCAGTACCGTGCGCGGCGTGCGGCGATGGCATTGTCTTCGCGGTTCGAGACGCTATACCAGAAGGTAACATCTCGCTTACTGGATTTCCGATTCCTGTCTGACAATGACCAGCTCTGCAACGGCTTCCGGGAGGTGACCTCGAACATCGTTGAGAATATCTCCGCACTCGTCCAGCCCGAGAATGCTACCTACGCGCGCTGGACACAGTGGATCGAGCTATCCACCCAACAGCGTCTTCTTCTTTGCTGCTACATTCTCGAGTACCAACAACCTACTCTCCTTGCTCGCAACTCACATCAGTCCTCCATCGATTGCCAGGGATTCGACTTGCCATTGCCAGCTCACTCGGAGCTTTGGGACGCAACTACACCTTCCGACTGGGCCATGGCCGCCCAGCAAAACCCTCACCAGCTGACATATGTATTCCAAGTGACTCCGGATGTCATGCAAACTTTTGACACGTTCCAATCCTCCCTCATCATTGCGGCCTACTACAATCACTTTAACAACCCTACTCCATACCTTGCCCCCTCCAACTTCCAGCATATCGACCACCTCCTCGATAACTCCGCGGTGACCAAACATCAGCTTCTCACAGCAAAACTCCTCCAGGTCGTTCCCATCCGCGCCCTGCTCGCAGTCTCCGGCGAGAGCTGGATCCTGTGCGAGAAGACGTCTTCGCCGCAAGTATTTGCAAGCTATAAGACAACTCTCCGGTCATGGATCAGTGGGCTATGGACTGACGGAACTGACCACCAGGGCCAGTCTGCCAAGGACGCTCTCAAGCTCGCCATTGAGATTGCCCAGCATGCCATGACGGCACAGACGCTTACCCTCCGGCTCGAGCTGGGTGCAGACATGGGTCTCTACTTCGCAGCGCTCACTATCTGGGCTGCTACAGTTGCGGCAAACACCCGCATCAACGCACCGCAATCAGTTCAAACTCATCGCTTCCAGAACCATTCCCCTCTCCCGGGTGGGCGAACCAGCTACCCCTCCACGCCGTCTCACTTCTCGATGAACACCTCTGGTGGCACTACCAACCCCAGCCATCCTGCAGCATTGGGTCTGACTTCCCACCCGACAACATCTCCAGTTCCTCTCTCGCCCTCGGCAACCAGCATGCAGTACTCCGAACTTACCATGCTCTCCATCAACTTCCTCAACACTGCGCTAGTAGAGCTCGACTTGCTGGGCGTAGTACCTCAGTGGCCGCGCGACGTAGCGCAGTGGCAGCAGGGCTGCGCCGCCTTGATGCGCTGGGTGAAGATGCGGCTCAGGGGTGGGGCTACAGAGGGCAGGGACAGCGTTGTGTCCTCGACCCTCAACGTCGGTGGCCGCACTGGCGACGGCTTCGGTGGCGACGGCTTCGGCCAACTACTCGACGGTGTCATCGGTGCCTTGGAGAAGATCTTGAGTCGAAAATGGGATGTCTGGGGCTTTTAAGCACCACTCTGCTGACTCTACGGCCTGCAGTCGCACCAGGTCGACTTTTCTTTCGCGCGTTGCATCATGGCACGCACCTCTTCTCTTCGCGCTCTGTCTTTCGCTTCTCTGCGCTTCGCATCTTTCTTCACATTTTTTCTTCCTCACTTTCGCTTTACCGCTACTGTTGGATAGTGCATCGGCATAGCGTGGGTCTCAAAACGGCATAAACGGCATGATATGGCATGACGGAAACGAAGGATGATGGATTATTACGGATACCCTGTTGTTGCTCTTTCGCGTTCGCTTTCGCTTTTCACTACCCTGTACTACTACTGAATTTTTGCTCGGCATTCGTCTTGCGTTGCATTTTGTCTACGGCTGCTCGTTACGGTGCGCTTTCCATCTCAATCTATCTTGCGAGGCCTCTGCATTCGCGCGAGGTCCTTTCTGCTTTTTCCGAACAAGGCTTCTGTATCATCATGGTGCGGCTGCGGCATTTCTGGTGTGACATTGTGCATGGCATGGCGATGAGCCTGGTTTCTGTTGTGGCGTGCTCCGCCCCGCTTCATACTGTGAATACAACGGCTTATACATAGACGCACTGCCCACACGCTGTGTGGGCTTAAAATACACAGGGCTGTAAAGTTGAAGCCATCATCACAGCATGCTATGTGCAGTCTATTTCGACACAACTACCACTCGGCAGCAGACGCGAACCTTGGTTCGATCCTACCGCGCGCTGGCGTTACGACCGCCTGCCCGTTCAGCCTCAGCCCTCGATTCCACGGCGCATCGGCGCGTCGTTCGCCCGGGTTGTCTCCCCATCAGCCTATACCGCTTCGAGGTCTTGCTGAACCACACATAGCTCCCATACCGCTGCTGCCGCAGAACATCGCGCGTCTGACTCGCGCTGCTCGGCAGCCCCGCCGTCCTCTGCGAACTAGCCAGCACATCACGTCCATCTCCACCTCCCATACAATACGAACGCGAAATGACATCGGACCTCCCGACGCTGCGCAGATGAGCCCGTGATGTCAGACGGAAGTATGCGCGGAGGAGCTGCGATTCGGAGGTGCCGAGATCAGAGCGAGGGTTGCCCGCTCGACTTCCGCTGGCTGGTCGATGCCGCGCGGTGGCTGGGCGGGTGCTTGCTTGCGGGGATGCGCTATGTGCCGGCAGCAGGGCTGCGTCGGCCTGGCTGGGGATAGCGAGGCGCGCTACGAATGTCGGGACGGGCGGCAGCCCTGTGGGTTCGATACGAGACCTCAAAGATCCCTCCGCTATTCTGTATGCGTCGTAGAAACGGACTGGACCGTAAGACCCAAGTCGCATGGTGTTCCGATGCATAGGTGGGCTTGTGCGATTAAAGTGCGTGCGGGAAGCTTACCTGGTGAGCTAGTAAGCTGAACACACATATTTGTCAAGAGCAAAGCAGTGGAGAGGCAAGGTCTCTGCATTCTTGGTAGCTCTTGCCATGCATGGAGCTTTCTTAACTATGTTGAATACTGAGCCCCCTCGTGCATGCCAGTGCCCTCTGGTCCGGCGGATAGCCATGCCTGGAGGCTCAGACTTGGAGATATAGAAAACCACACACCGACTCATTCCTCTCTCTGCGTTCCTCAAGCTATTCCGTGTTCACACCACTACTATCTCCCTCCCTTCCCTCTTCCTCATCAACCTCGAATTGCTCTACAGCATCGAAGAAGGTATTGTCGCCTTCTTCGAATCGAGCACGGTTGTCTTCGCCAGTGTCACCACCGTGATCTTCTCCGTCGTGGAAGTCATCTTCGTCATCCTCGTCGTCATCTTCCATTTCATTCAGGCTCGCTTCGTCTTGGTGCATAGCTCCGCCTGGAGGTACTGGAGCATTCGCTTCTGCACCAAGCTCCTCCGCCGCGTCAGTTAGGAAGAACGGATGATCAGCTGACAAGGGTTTGCCAGTGGTGATGAAGCCCATGGGAGTATGCTCAAAGTCCTGACCTTTGCGAAGCGCTGCAAGCCAATCGTGGACTGTAGAGATATGTTAGCGCCTGTCGCTTGTTGCGATCTGATTCAAGACTTACCGAACGTTAGTGGTTTCTGCACGAAGGTGTCTCGCGAGGAATTGCCTAAGTATTCGCCCCCTCCCACCATCGTCTGCACACCAAGGTAAGAAAGGAGCCCCTCGTATTCGTGCCATTCAAAGTAGAGGCGACCCGCAAATATGCCAAGCTCAATCTTCAGCCATGATGGAACCTTCGTACCCGGGATTAGCGGAGGAGTAGCGTGATAACTTAGGTCATTAAAGTGGAGCATTCGTCGAGTTATAGGCGCTGAGTACACGATGAGGTGAATTCTGCTTGCGCCTGCGGCTGGTCGATGTTGACGAAGATATGGAAGGAGCGCGTCGGCTTCTTCAGGGCTGATGACTAATGCCTTGTTTGATGTAATGCTCCAAAGAATCCATTGGCAGGGTCGAATAAAGTTGTCATTCGGCTCGGTCACCTTTACCGTCCGGCTGAACTGCTTAGAGACATACAGACCTGGGGATTTGTTCTGCGCAAAGGCACCGTGTCGCCTGCCAGACGCGGTACACTGCAACGCAGACAACATTGGCTGGTAGGCTTCGCTGCCTGCGACGACTCTTCCAGATTTGGCGAACTCCTTGATATCTTCGTGTAGACGAGCAGTGTTGAGTGCAGTGAAGTGGAAAGGCTTCTCCGGCTCTCGATTATTTTCCACCTCGTTCTCAATCTCTCTTTCCTGCTCGACCTCCTCAAGTGCTGATGAGTGAATGGCGATTCCACTATCCTGGAAATCCTTTTTGCGCTGATCAAGCTCTGTAGCGAACAATCCAAGTACTCCCCTGTATGACCGCATTCGAGTGTCACCTGAGAATCCTCAATCGTTAGTTTTTTGATATTGTACCATTTATCCTAGAGCCACCTACCGCGATTCCTGGATTTTGGTTCATACATCTGCTTGAGGGTCTGTGACTCTTTTGTACGGATGACGGATAAGTATTCCGAACGCTGATATATATTTTTCAGAAACCCTGAATTCCTGATCTTCGCGTACTCATGTTTTATGTACGTATTGCCTTGGTTGTAGTATAGGGGTTCCAGTTGCTCAATACCATTACAAGACTGCTTTAAAAGCCAAGCAACGACATCAGAGGAGTACACATGGTCGTAGGCGCTTTTTTTCATGAGATCAACAATACTCTGATGAACCTCAGGTGGCGCGAAGAAAGTAACAGCTTGGGTTTGACCTAAGCAAGACAATCAGCCAAATTAGTTGAAATAATGCGGGTCTTACGCAAACATACCAAGCAGACGTAGACGCATCGCGGCTTGAGCAACAGCATCTTTCGAGACATGGGGTCCCAATGTCAGGGCGGCCCTTGCATTGGGGGGAAGCTTGAGATCCGTCCCACGGCAATGACTCTCATCCAAGTATACCAAACAACCTTCCAAGTTCTCTGCAAATGGGGTTGCGAGCAATGGGATGCGCTTCCCTTTGCGGTAAAGGACCCATGGGCGGTGTTCATCATCGAAATAGACCGCTGCAGTAGCTTCCCAGTCAATGTTGAGCCAAGTCCTGGCCAAGTTGAGGTTGTCGTGCTCTAGAATCTGAGCACCTGCATCGATTAGAATCCTGATCGGTTCCTTTGAGAACAACTTGTTCGGCTTGTGAAGCTCGGATAAGAGACTCTCCTCGCTCCATCGTCTGCCCAACTCGTCCATCATGTGGACATATCCCCGATTTCGCTTTTCTAGTAGATATGATAGAACTTCCGCATTAGTGTGAGCGAGATTAGGTAGATCATTCTGTTTGATCATCATGGGCAGCTGGTGTCGTGAGTCATTCGTACCAGAAAACCCAGTGGTCCTACAATTCGGCGGCGAACTCGGGTCGAACAGTACGAGATCCCACCCAGAAGCTTGGAGTTTGGTGTCAAACTGTTTAGCATGCCTTGGGAAAACAAAGTTGTTGAGATAGAAGTCCAGCAGATATATATTAGAACTGTCGATGATGTGAGTATATATGGTCCCAAATTTCAGCATTGTCAACGTACCGAACATATTGATGTAAACTGCGCAACTGCATGTTGTCGTCAACATTAATGGCAGTGTAGTCGCGTAAACACCCTGGCAGATCCCGGGTTGCCCATTTCTCATATTCGACGCTAGGCTCATCCGATTTCAGCAACTGCTCGAAAGCCTGCTTGAATTGCGCTACGCTCAGACCTTGGTAATAGAATGAAAGGCATGTCAGGATGATAGCAACATCGGGATGACCCCATTCAGAGGTTGGTGAAGGTACGCCTTTCGCCTAGTTCGATATCAGAACCGTGTCTGAAAGATCGAAAAACCCTGTAACACCACCAGCAAGTAGTGACGAGGATACGTGCATCAAATATGAACTTACATGGTATGGCACCGCGATAGGGTCACGCGTAGGGTGAAGACCATACTGAACATTCCAGCGTTTCTTCAGTGCTGAGAGTAGGATCCGGTGAACGAACAGCCCACGCAGAAGACAGAGTATCTTCATTAGATGTTGCTTTTCTTTAAACAGGCCGTTGACCTTGGACACTACGTGGGAAGCGACCATCGAGCTGGAGATGAAGACTCGTATGTCGTCTTGAGCAGATGATAAGATCTCTGCACATGGCAATGCAGCGATCTGACCCTTACAGATGGCTTCGACGATAAGGGAGATGAGGTGGTCCTCGACGTCGCGTCGCAGGAGATATATTAGCGGGAAGCCTCCGGATGGCCTGGTCACGACTTCGATGCTGTGCGGATAGCGATTATTCAATTCGGGAATGAATAATAGCACAAGTCGCAGTACAGCTTGAACTGTTTGCCATCTTAGAGGGTGGCCATCTACTGCCATTTGAAATCCAGATGGGTAGATCAGTTGAGTTCGTATTGCTAACGAGACATCGCATTCATCGAGCACGTCTCGAGCATTGCGATCCAGCCACTGCTGCATCTTGATCATAATGTTGGCCTGCTCCAGTTTATCATCGCAGAGTCGCTGCAGACCTCCCAACTTGAAAGAGAGGATACTCTCAGGTAAAGAGAGCAAGACACCACCGGACTTCTTGAGGGTGGAATGTAATTGACCAAGTGTCTCCAGGAGAGCATTGTCTGCTTTGGTCCTTCGGGAGAATGGGAGATGCATGATTTCGCGGTTGAGCAGACCTCCGAGCTTGATATGCATGACCTGAGCAGATTGCAGAAGTAGAGCTCGTGGTACCACGATTCGCAGCAAATTTTGCCTGTCGGCAAGGATAGCTGCGACCATAGGCAGGATACATGATGTCTTGCCCTTCCCCATGAGGAGCTGAGTTACCGAGTTACAACCCGTTGCCGGCGCGATTGTGGCATTGGCTACCTCGACTTGCTCCATACGAAGCATGATGTTACCGTCAATCTCTAACAAAAGCCAGTCTGAGCGAGTTAGGGGATTCCAGTTGACATGCCCTTCGTTGGAGAGTTCTTCTTGCAGTTGCTGCTTTTTGTGCCTGAGAGATGCATCCTCCACCCTGAGCAAACGCTGCCAATGCGTTATTCGGAGGCCCAAGTCAATAACGGCTTCTTTAATTCCTGGACCAAACGCGGATTCAGATGTCGAACGGAGCTCTGAGAGAAGTGCTATCTTAGTCATCTTCGGCCATAGGCAAGATGCTTTTAGCCACGTCGCACGCCTATCATGTACTTCAAGCGCTTGCCCTAAAGCGCGAAGAGCTTCATCACAAGACTGCTTCTTCTCATGAATCTGCTGTTTCAATAGAACGCTATTGGACGGAGACAAATTAGGGAGAAAATTAGAGGTGCGCTTCCCTAAGGCTTCAATACTGTCCATGAGTTCACGTCCATACTCGCGCTGGACGGCCGAAGCAGGCTGACCGGACGTTCCGCGCTGGATAACCTCAACAATACCCCGCAACTCTTTTAAATGGGGCTGCTGGGTGGACGGCGTGCGAGCGTATTGGCCTCCTTCATGCGCCCCCTTATTGTGCAGCATTGCCACATGACCGTTTGGCAGCTGTTTCCATGGACCACCAGCCGTCGCAATGGTGCTCACTTTCGAATCAATGGACGTCCCTTTGGAAGCAGATCGAGTCAAGTTCCCACTCAACAACAATTCTTGAAGTGTTGGAACAGCCCTGCTCCGGTGATAGAAGTATCTATGAGGCTCGGGGAGGGCAAACCCATTTTCCAGAATGTCACTGTTCGTTAACGAATCAATCGAAGCCGATTGCTCATCGAGCACTTGTTGAACACGTTCGATATATTGTGAAAGTTGAAAGTTCTGAGCCAATCGTCTCCAGTCAACTAATGCGAGGTCCAGGGCAGCTTTATTGTTGAGAAATTTGGCATCAATGGTTATTACTTTCTCCACATCGATGTCAACTTGTGGCCACTGGAGAAGGATCGACTGCGCAAGTTGCAAGCAATTGTGCTGACAAGCCTCTTCATGATGGATTCGTGCCAAAGCCATCTGCCCAGGTAGATCTCCTTGTTTCTTTGGCACTGCTTCATGAGGCTGGTGCGCTTCCTTCATCGACTCGGCAAGATCCTTCGTAGCAGGGATCTCGTCGAGCTTGAAACGAACATACGAAGGCCATACTGGCATTTCGATGTCTTTAAGAGCTGGGAGGGTGGCATAAGCAACCAAAACTTGAAGCAGCTCGACGGGTGCGCGCGGAGACAATGCCATCGGTGCCAAAAGAAACATTAAACGATATCGATCATCAGGGCCCGCTTCCATGGCTGTTTGCACAAGAGCACACCAATTTTCAACCACGTCCACGGAGATAAGATCGCACAGCGCAATTCGATCGAAAGGCCCACTCAGACCTCCGATGATGGAGTATTTCTGTAAAATCTGCGCCAGCTGTCCGGTGCTCCGATTTGAGATGGACCATTCACTCAAGTACTTTGTGATAAGCGCTATGCTGTCTCGTGCGACGCTGCCAGTGGGAGATCCTCTCGCTGCGTAAAATGTATCGGATGGTGGTGAACGATCACTGAGTCTCGAAACCGAGCGGGATACCAAGTGCGGATCACTTGTCGACGCTTTGTGGGAGATGCATCCCAAAGGGTCGATCGTAAACAATTGAAGCTGAGAAGCTCTTCTGTATATATCTTCTATAAGCGCGCGATACCGGTCATCCTGGATGGTGGTAGTAAGGTGCTGATTCCAGGTCACGACCTCCATACATCTCAAATCTTCTGGATAGTACGCCCGAACAGGGGATAAATTCGCAATGTTCGCGAGGATTGAAGGTACCATTGGGTCACGTATGGGTGCCCATGGCTTGTATAGGCCGGATTGGAGCAGACACAAGGCTTCTTCTAACCCAGTGCGACCAGTCAAAGGATCTGAAAATACGTGAGATGTATAAGCGTGCCACATTGCTTTCGTATAAAGCAGCCGATGTTCCGCAGGGCATTGAATCCGCCCGAGCACATCGTCAACGTCGAACCTCAGATACGAACCTTCGGGAATGACACGTATGCGAACATGTCCTCCATGTTTGCCGAATTGAAGCCGACCTTCTGGAACAAGTATCAGCCGATGGCGTTCGTTCTTTATAGAGCGCAGCACAATCTTGCTGAAACATCCATACCATGCGCCGATGTCCTGAAGATCGGTATACACAACCTCTGCTCCCAGCTCGCGACATTGCAAGAGGTTGGAGTGATTGACAACAAAGTTCAGTTCCAGGCGTCTCAACTCGACACAGAGTCGCCCCTTCTGAGGTTGTGTCACTAGAATGTGCTCGGCAGTCTCAAATAGGAGAAAGTTGTGGGCAACATTCAAAGCAACTGTACTGAAGGGATCAACTAGGCTTGAGCTTTTCCTAGTGACTTCGGAGGTGTTGAGGTTGAGTCTCCAATTGCTCTTTTTAGACCTCCATTTGTCTCCTTGCCGAATTTCCAAGATCTTGCTATCAATGTTAAGCCAATGGAAACAACCGGTTATCAGAGGTAAAGGTAGATCATGCTGAGTGTTGCTTCCAGTGACGCTCGTGAAGATAGACGCATCTATGAGTTCCAGTGTGGCAGGACCTTGGAATGCGCGAACAACAAGCTCACCCTGACGAAAACCAAGATGAATCTTATGATTGAACGGCATCGAATGGGCGACGTAATACGACATTCCGGGCATATATGAAGGCAGAACACGTAGTGCGTATGTCCCAAAGAGTGTATGGATCACCGGCTTATGATATACCGCTGGGAGTATGCCAGATTGTTTTCCATCGATGAGGAAGTCTCCTCGAAACAGGTGATAGTGAACCAAGTGTGTAGTTCGTTCTTGACGCGCTTGAATGGAGATCTCCACCCACCAGGATTGCGGTACAATTCGGATAGTGGGAAGATCGGCAGAAGCCCCTGACGGCAATGGCCAGATGTAGTTAATAGCCGAAAGTAAGGCTTCAACATTCGACTTTACCAGGCTAGCCAACTCGATACGGTGTTGAAACGAGTAAAGAAGATCATCCAATAGTAACTTCCGCAAGGCGTAAGGCAAGTCGTCAAATGGACCAACAAGACTTTCCTGGAGAATAATAGAAGCACCGATAAGGTACTCCAGAGCTTTAGTATCTAGATTGAAATCGGCAGATACTGGGCGCTGCACGGCCCGCTTACATAGTACCGAAGCCCAGAGTGCGAAGATTGTGGAATCTTGTCCGACATTCGGAGGCGGGGAATGCAAGGCAAGGCACCACTTCCAAGTAGCAATGCGGACTTGTTCTAGAAGCTCTAGAGCCTTCCTTTGAACGTCCCTACAAGAAGAAAGCGATATGACCTTGAGAAGCAGAGTTATAAGCAGATCCATCTGCACCGGCTCCCTCCAGTTGCGTCGTACGGCATCCAAGCGGTTGCTCACTTGCTCTAGAAGCTTGTTGCAAAACGTATCATCATCAAATATCATATGGATGTCTCGCAGAGGATGTCCGAGGAATGAAGGTCCTACTTGAAGGACGAGTTTTGTAACGATGGCCCAAGTTGACTCGGTTGAAAAGTTTAGATTGGTGGCACCTAACTCTCGCAACAAAGAAAGCCATCGTCGATTCGTCCCACTGAGTAGCTCCTGCCACGCCATGAATTCATGGACGTTCAGGTCGGCCGGGCACTTTGTTTGGCTAGCAAGTATATCGTTTGAAGAAGGCCAACGATACGTGTTGACACCAACGCAATTGTATGGTGAGCTGCTGGGAAGCATAAGGGGAATGTGTCTTGAAAAAGACATCTTGTCGTCCCGTTGAGTCCATGATTGGCTTCCAGTGTCATAATACCTGAGGGTAAGTCCACAAGGCCTCCAGATTTGATGCAGTTCAACCGGGAATCCTGTCTCCGCGTAGTGACAGTCGAGATGTGATTTGGTGCTGGATCCTAAGGTCACTTGAGGAAGGACAGAATTGGCATAATGGGAGAGTCCATTATAGCCACGCAACGTCGGCACATCTTCAAGAGCCTGGACTGGAACATGTGCGAGAATCGAGAGTAGGAGCCAAGTTGCGTCTCGATAAGCAGCGAATGGCAGCGGGCATCGCAATTCGAAGACAGCAGCCTTCGCGGTGGCTTCGTCCTTTGGCAGAGGATCCTCGAAAATTTCGATTTTGATACTGCGCGCTTTGAATGCGAGACGGTGTTTGGGACAGGCACTTTTGTGGATCGACTTCAGCACGCCATCCTTGACGATCTCTTCAAAGCCAGGGCATGGGGGAGATTCTTCAATCTCTTGAAGGGTTTGCTTATATTGCTCCAACTTCGTTTCCCACTCCTCTTCTTTGTGTGTCCGTAGCTCTTCCGCATCAGCTTGTATCTCCTCTCGCAGTTGAGCTAAACCTGTGTACTCACCAAGCTCGTTGTAGTACACCGAGGCAAATGAGTCTTCAGCAGGAGGGTCGAAAATTGTCTTGCTTCCGGAGCCGGCCCAACCATTGCATCGGTGCTTGATATACGTCTGTACTTCTTCTACGCGTTGCATATCATCTGCATGTAGAAACTCCAGGGCGTCCAAGAGTTCAGGGTCAAACCCAGGATGGTATATCTTCAAGAGAGGAAAGCCAACAATGGCATGTCGATCCAGTTCGGCCCAGAGCTCCATCACATCAAGAAGAAACCTGCTCTTCATTTCGGGATAGCCTTCAAGAAGGTCTTTAGTGCTAGACACATACTGCCCAATCGTACGAGCTAGAGCACAGCAACGGGTCTCCCATTCAATCGGTACCCTATAACCAGCTTGCATGGGTACGACTTGGACCTCCACCGTGCTGGCCAGCTCGAGGTAGCGATCTGCGACAACTGCAAAGGAATTCGTGTTACCTCGGAACGCTTCGTAACGCTCAAGAAGTTGACGTGGCGAGAAAAGTTGCGGGGGAGAGGTCCACGAAGCGCCAAAAGCGACCAAACGCAGTCTGTGCCCGCTTGATGGTAATTGCAGTTTGGAATCATTCGGATCTGCGACCTTAGGCAATATTCGAATCGGCCTCCGCGTTTTCGCACGGTATACATTCCATTGGTTCACCAAAAATCCCCTCGTGTTCTCCAGGCGCATTTTGAAATCGCGTTGCATTTTATCGAATAACGATGCCCGCAGTGTCGCGTCGTGTCCCGACACACTCATCTGATGATGCTCGATCTTGGCGAGTCTCCGCCCCAGCTTCTGCATGAAGTTGAAAGCGGCCTCGTGTGGAATCACCCTGTAACATTCGCCTAGGAGGCGAGACAGGAAAAGAGCCATGATAAGCTTGTAGTAGAAGTGACCGAGATTTGGACCCATGATCTTGTACAAGTGGCGTTGCATGGCTACGCGAATAGCCAGATATAATGGGGATCGACGCCATGGTATGCGCGCATCCTTGAAACTTATGGTATCGTGGATGCGTTTTCGGAGCAGTGGAACGTCGCATCTCATGCCATTGGCCTCGAGCACCGTCATGAGGAACTCAGTAATAAGTGACGGGTCCATTGTGCCGCGTATTTCTGGTAAAGGTGCCCCTGCTTTGTAGGTGACTGCGGCAAATCTCTTCAACGGCTCAATGCTGGCACGTTGGAGAAATGACGCAAAAGATTCTTGAAATGACCGTGTGAGATAGACTTCCGAAGGTACGGATGCTGCGTACGCTGGGAAATCCCGTCGTAGCGCGTTTTCTGAAGCGACAACAGCTTCACAGTTCGCTGCAGCCTCGAAGGCTTCGAAGAGCACATGTTCCCCGTTCGTACTGCTGGCTTCGTTAGCTTTAGAGCTTAAGATTGGGTTGTCGCTCTACGTACCCGGCATCCTTGTACACAAGTATAGCTGCGTTCTGTTCTTTGACATAGAGAAGCAGCGCGCGTTTGTCACCCAAATCTGCCAGCTCTTGAGCGAGGAGGTCTTTGTCTAACGTGCCTTCGAGATTGGTCGCCTTAAAGCTGATAAGCGTCGATTGAAGAAGCTCAACAAGGTAGGCGTGCTCCTGCGGAACCAGTGGAATGATTGCTTCGACGGCCTGAAGTATACGATCGAGCAGCGCAGCTTCAACTGCACAAAGGTTGCGGTCTTCCGTGCCTATACGCGTTGGTTCGATGTCAGTGCGGGTCAAACAACTGAGGCAGAGTCAAATACCGGGCACGTCGCGCGGCAGTGCGACGTGTTGATAGAGCTGGAGCAGGAAGTCCCGCGAAGCAGCCATGGCCGCGAGCTTGTGGCAGTTGCTAAACGAAAGTAAGGAAGGAAGTGTCAGGTGTGTTAAGGCGAGCGGAAGGTAGCGACTATGGACAAGCAGGGCAAGAGCGCGCTCAGGTGGCACGGCCACCAACAGTGCGTCAAGACTCCCGCGATTTGCGAGGAAAGAGCGATCAAAGAGCGGCAGGAGCGAGTGACGGTGACGGGTCGGTAAAGACTAGTTTATGCCGATATCTGATAACGCTGATTGCCATAGGCATGCCCTAGTCGCCTCGCATTGTACAGCAGGGAGCAGCGGTAGCACCAACATACAATGGTGAGGCTAGAGAACAAGCGACCCACGAGAAGTGTTTTTCAATACACATCCTGTGTTTTGTGTAATGCCAGCCCACAGGCGTGGGTACTGAATTACTAGCCCTGAGATAGTGTACCTGCTCAAGCCAATGATGGGGCACTGTGAACCCTGGAGCGACTGGTTGGAGGGGTAGGCCCTCAAGCGATGGAGGCCACATGTAGAGCACATGGGACCCTGCACACCGATGCTGTTGATCCGTGTAACCGCGGAGCTGCGGGGAGGGCATACAAAGGATAGAGGCAACTGTAGGTAGCGGACAGTCTGATTAAGGTTGTTGCTTGTACGGCACAAATATCCGCAACTGTGTGTGGAAGGAAGACATGAGTGATAAGTGGAAGATAACGGTCATTTAACAGAAGTAGAATGGAGAGAGAAGGTATTGAATGTAACAGTAGATAAAATTTCGCGGTTTGCCACCAGGCGTTCAGTCTCCTTCTCTTGTATGGTGTGTGCGGAGAGACAGTAAAAATCCTGTCACTTACAAGATAGATTAGGCGCACGAAATCATTCGGGGTCTTCTTTGAGACTAGATGATAACGGATTTGTCATGTAGTGATTGCGAGATCGCCTGAAGAGCCTCGAGGTCGTTGCTGCGAATCTTGCGTGACCACATGTGCATCGAGCAAATTGCTGTACATCAAGTGGCAACTCGCAGTGCTTGCCTGTGGTCAAAACCGGTTCTGATTCGACTTCAACAGCGCATTCTGCCCGCCGAGGAGACCCACACTATTGCTCTTCTCATGATGCACTTGAATGTATCGATACGTGAATAATAGATTCATGCTCCGGCCCTTGCGGGGACTCAGGTTATCCGCGCGCGTTGAACACGCGTGCAGGCCGCAGTAATAACTCTGTGAAAAAAAATGATAGCAGAGGTTGTTACACTGTCATATGGGCGGTGATCTGCAGGAGCATGAGCCTACATTGCTATGTCTGTGGTGAAGTCTAGCTAGGTGGCCGAGCCCGAGGCTAGCCCATGCTTGTGCATCTTTGGCGAATCACTTCTGCCACATATACCCAACAGAAAGGGTCTGCCGGCGGCGTAACAGTAGCGCGACAAGAAGCGGATCCCGACGCTGTACAGCAGCGACCAAGAGACGATGACCCGGAGCATCCCAACATTATGATATTCGTAGGCATGCTCGCTGGGCTAGATGAACGCCCTCAAACTGATTCACCATGTTACATCTGCGGGGACGACTTCACGGCAGATCAGTACAGAGCAGAGAACAGTAACCGCGATAAACTAGTGCGTACAAGGTGTACACATGCGTACCACATGTTATGTCGTCTCCACTTGCTCGTCGATGTCGCGCGTACAGCCCGTGATGAGAGACCTTGCTACTCAACACGGTGATGTGTGTGTTGGAAGCTGGCTGACCGAAGCTTCCAAGCTTAGGCGTCTCGCAACTGCACGCATCATCTCAACCCCATTGCTGACCTTTGTCCATCGACGGCCGGCACGCTTTTACTCGGATATGGATGATCTGGGATGGAAATCTTCGACTTTCTTCCTTTCCCATTTCCCCATCTCTCCAGCCGCGGCTGTCGGCAAAGGCCCACAAGCGAGGATCCACATGGCTCGGCCGAACTCCCTTGTAGGGGGCGGCAGCATGCACCCGCACCTGGAAGGAGATGGCGGTATCGGGTATAGGCTAGCAAAAGTGACTGCGCTGGGAATATTTCCCGCCTCCGTCAGAAATCTTGTTTCAACCTCTTCTACCCCTTTCGTTCGTTGCGCTTTGCTCGGTGCGACTGCGTTGCTCACATCTGAGCGTTCGCGGGATAAATACCATCGAAGTTCGGGGTGCAATCATGTCTGCACACGAGAACGCTGGGGCAAAGGCCTCCGAAAAAGAGAGGGAGAAGGCCGAGGCCGATTTGGATGTCGATGATGATCGAACGTCGGTGTCCTCGATATCGACAGACTCGCTCAGCTTCGAGGAAGAGGTCATTTCAATCCACCAGACTCTCAGTCGCAATGCTGGTCTCGATGAGCGTGAAAAATCACTGGCCCACATCACCACCGTCACGACAAACATGACCACGGACCCACGCTTCGAGATCGACTTTGAAAAGGGCGAGAGTCCGCAAGATTGGAGCATGGCCAAGAAGTGCATGGTCATCTTTTTTATGAGTTTCTCGACCTTGGTCGTGGTGATGTACTCTACTTCTTATACAGCTGGTGTTCCGGGAATGATGGTCACCTTCCACGTAACATCCAAAACGAACCTTGTCCTCGGTTTAACGACATATTTGGCAGGCCTTGCGCTCGGATCCGTCATACTTGCGCCCTTAAGCGAAATGTATGGACGACGCCCAGTTTATTTAATTGCGGTTGCCATGTTTATTGTTCTGATCATCCCATGTGCGTTGGCACAGAATTTGGCCACCATTCTCGCAGTGCGTTTTTTCGGTGCCTTCGCCGGTGCAGCAATGATTTCCAACGCGCCAGGAACGGTGTCCGACATTGTCAGCGACGACTATCGCGCTCTTGCATTTTCTGTCTGGTCAATTGGGCCGATGGTAAGACCCCCAAGTTTGGGTAGGTAGAAATGGTATCTCATATCCAACAGAACGGCCCTGTAGTCGGGCCTTTGGTGGGAGGCTTTGTATTCCAGTACATGGGTTGGCGCTGGACCAACTGGGTCGTAATGATCGGGTCTGGGGTATCCTGGTTCATGGTATTCTGTAGGTATCTCCGACAACCTGGAGAGACACCGGACTGACAGTTGGCAGTAATAGGCGAGACTTACGCGCCCGCGCTTTTGCGCGCGAAATCAGCAAAGATGCGCAAAGAAACCGGCGAAGAGCGCTGGTATTCGCGCTACGATGATAAGAAAAAATTCTGGCCAATGCTGAAGGAGAACTTGTATCGCCCGCTCGTCATGAGCGTCAAAGAGCCCATTTGGTCGGTCTATCGCTTCGATTTTGATGGCAACGCTAACATCTCCTTCAGCATCTTCTGGAACGTCTATATCGCGCTTGTATACGGCGTTCTCTACCTTTGCTTCGTGTCCTATCCAATCGTTTTTAGTGAGCTTCGTGGCTGGAGTCCTGGCCTTACTGGTCTCGGGTATATTGGTATCGGTATTGGAGGTATGATCACGATCTGCTCTGAGCCTCTGCTACGGCGCCTCATCAATTCGCATAAGCCGGATCCCGTAACCGGGAAGCCTCCTCCAGAGGCAATGGTCAGTGTCGTATGCATAGCTGCTGTGTGCGTACCTGTGGGCGAGATGATATTCGCTTGGACATGCACGCCGGACGTGCACTGGGTTGCTCCTATCATTGCTGGGATTCCATTTGGTGCAGGAAATTGCGGTGTGTTCATTTACGCATCGAATTACCTCGTTCATTCGTACGGCATCTATGCTGCATCAGCTCTCGCGGGCAACGCCGTCCTTCGAAGTGCTATGGGGGGCACTCTTCCGCTTGCGGGACCTGCAATGTAAGCCGTCGTTAGCCTCTAAATTCCTCATTGTACTAATATGCAAATCTAGGTACAAATCTCTTGGCCCTCATTGGTCCGCTACTATGCTCTCGCTCATAGAGTTCGCCATGATCCCCATTCCCCTCATCTTCTACCGATATGGCCACAAAATCCGTGAGAGATCCACCCTGATCCGACAAATGCGTGAGGACAGGGAGAAGCTGGAAAACAAGATGAAGAAAGTTGCGGAAAGGGAAGAACGATTGAGGACGAGGGAGGTCACAGCGATAGATGAGAAGGAGAAGGTAGAGGTGTGAACAAAGTTCTATGTAAAGCAACATTGAAGAGTTAGTTCTGGCAGCAATGCATTTGTATGAATATAGATTATCATGATAGAACATATACTCGTACTGAAGCGCTATACTTCTTCTCATCGTCAAGACTGGCTGGAACGAGGAATGCTAGCAGCTACAAGTACACTGTCTATGACGTACAAAGACTACATGGACTGTCTCATGAATGGGGTTCTCGGATAAACAGCATCTTTTGTAGTTATAGAGGCTGACGGCCATCTGAGATCGAGAACATCAGGATCCACACCATTGTTTGTCGTTCGGGCGCAACAGTTGTATCGTCTACCAGTGAGACATGATCGCATCATTCGCAAAACAGCTCCAACAGGAAATTGAACACAATCAAATAGACACACGCAACATAGCCTTGTCATGTAAGACATTGGCGGCACAGTCCACTCAATTCAAGCGTAGTACATGTTTTGCGGCACAGCACCCGAGTCGCTGGCGGCGCGGCAGTGCGCTGGCGTCAGCAGTGCTACGCCGCCATTAAACAGCCACATCCAAACCAAGGACTTTTCAACACGAGCATATCTGCACCTCAACTGAACCTAATCTCAACTTCCACTCCCCGTCAAATTTGTGCCCGCCGGATTTCCTGCGTCTTTTTCAAGCGCTCTTGCATAGATAGCAGCCTTACCATCTCAAATTACTGCCTGGTTTCTCGGCTACCATATTGTTTCGGCATGGCGATCCTGGACTATGCCGGCACGACACTCGCCCTTGCAACTGTTCCGCTCGTGGCTACAATCGTTGTCCTTACCAAACTTGTGGCATTTATCCCGGTGCTTGTCAAATGGAGGAAGGATGAGGAAACGTCGACTGCGAAAGGAGTGCGGGTGCCACAAGATGAAGGGAAGGTCGCTGAGTTTAATGGTAAGTCATAGAGCAAGCGCTTTGAGGACCTACTGAACACACATTTCAGAACTTCGTCGCCGGGCAGGTTCCAGCGCCTGATGCAAAGACATAGGGATACCACCAGATGTGCAACACGAGGTCGAGTGGGTGAGAGGCAATTTATGGATGACAGACTAGCACCTTCTCGAGTTTTGATTTACCGTCTTTCGGCCTTCGGCAGCCGCTTCATATGTGTCATAGTATAAGTCTCCACCTCTGCTGCGTCACTCGTTCTCCTGTGTTCCAACCTTTCCGCCCACGCCCTTACCGGCGAACAAGGCGCAAACTAATGTACCCAAGTGAAAACACCAAGATGACCTGCTATCGCGTTACCAAGATCAATGAGCGCACTGTCCACACCTTGGGATACTGGGGAGACAATGAGGCCGACGATATACATGCACGAGGTGCCAGGCGGCATCCGCGCTCCCATCGCATGTTGCATGTCTGCGTCTTCAAAAGTGTGGAGACGGTCGATGCCATTCTCTGC
Organism: Paraphaeosphaeria sporulosa; assembly: GCF_001642045.1. Lineage (NCBI taxonomy): Eukaryota > Fungi > Ascomycota > Dothideomycetes > Pleosporales > Didymosphaeriaceae > Paraphaeosphaeria > Paraphaeosphaeria sporulosa. The sequence continues at coordinate 1,556,235 of NW_017253360.1, read as the reverse complement.
GTGCCCATGTGTCTCGCTTTCCACCTTCCTTTCGCGAAGATCTCATCGTCACCAGCCCCCTCAACCGCCTTCTTGAAGTCCTCGAGTCCGTCTGCGGGGCCCTCAGCTGCAATATGCGCCTCATCCAGGTCTCTGAAGCTCCAACCTGCGTGCCTAACACTATTGCCTGCGGGGTTGACAGCCTCGACGTAGATGTAGTTTTTCCTATTAAGGGTGGCCAGGAACCCATCGCAGGAGACTTCGTACATGTCGAACAAATGGCTTTACGCGTAGCTGTTTGACGATTGCATGGCGATCTGTGGAGAAGGCCACTGCAGTTCTGCCAGCGCAGGCGTGGATGTGTGCGTACTGGAGTGGGTAGATGTCTATGGCCATGTGCTTTCTGGGCGGCTTGGTTCGAATAATGCTGACTACGATAGCCACTGACGCATCAAACGATGAAGCTACTCGCACGTGCCGCCGTTGAGAGATAGTGCGGCCCCCTTCCTCAATACCAGTTCAATCACTCAGTTATTGCGTGGAGAAGAATATGTGAAGATGAATGAAAACATGCATAGATGGTACATGGGTGCTAGTGAAGATGGACTCAGATTCGTTCGTACTGCAACGCCTTGAGACCCGACCCCATGCTAAGAACGATAATATGAAGACCCTGTGAAAGTATGCAGACAATCCTAACCGAATACGAGTGCCCTCACTTCAATGCTCTCGCGTCCGACAGCGCCCTCAGGTGTCCTCGGATCAACAAAGGCAGTGTGCGGTGCGCGACCCCACAAACCCACTGTCTCGTCGCTATCAAAGCATTTCAGCAACAGGCGGTCTTCATTCTTCATACCTGACCAGTAGTACCATTTCTGCGATGGATTGAAGAGCACCTGTGCCGTCTCACCAGTGCGGTCTGGGTATCTGTGCTCTACTGGAATCAAATCCTCGTCTCTAACTGTCGAGCTGTCCGCGACAGCAAGTGGATGTGCCATGACCGGGCCATTCAACGGTCGCCACACGTTGATAATGCGGTACCGGCCTTGCAACAACTTGTCTGCCTCGTTGGGGAGATGAAGCTTGATGCGCTGTGCAGCAGAAAACGGCGTCTGGTCCACGTGAACCCGCGTCACGGGGGCTCTGTTCGCTCCGGGGTGCGATCGCCGGATAGTATGGTCGAAGAGAAGTACTCTATTTGCGCCAGGCACATTCTCCAGCAGCAGTTTCTCGACCTCGGGGTAGTAGACCCTCTTGATTTGCTCGTCGTCCTGGAACTCATGTTCCTGTGAAGATACACTCTGAATTGTGTCGAAGGCGTTGTTGTTCAGGGAGAACTTCTGCTCCTGCCCACGCAAATCATCGAGAGTCACTTCGTGCAACGACTCTCCAAAGTTGCGTTGTGGTACGCCCGGCAGTGGCTCGACATAGTTGTGCGGTTTGGCGCCGTCCTCGGGCGGCTTGTAGAACGAGAGAGAGGCTTTGACGGGCCCGCGAGGGATAGGTAGTCCTTGGAAATTAACGTCTGTGGACGTAGGTGTCGACGATATAGTACCCGAGAGCTTGTGTGCGGGTGTCGGTCGCGGCGCAGCGGTCGTCATTTGAAATGATCTATAGACTCGCTCGGGTTTGAGAATAGATTGGGGCGGATGCTATCACAAGATTGTGGCGGACAATGGTAGAATCGAGGTCTTGTTGTGCTAGCTGTGGTCAATGCGCCCAAAGGTAAGTTGACTTGGATGAAGATGTGGATCAGTTAGGCTTTTCGCGTGCATATATATTCATACGATTAGAAATCTTGGATGCATTCGTGCGGCTTCCCTTGATTTCAGAGGGCGGGGGAGATGCGGCGGCGATGATGCCATCCCCTTATGGCCGAGATTAGTAAGGCTGTTGCACCAATCGGTGCATCGACGGCTGACAAACAACTCCATTGCGTGATCGCTAGCGAGTATACGAGCTAGAGGGTATCACTGAGTTGTTGCACAGTAATCGAGGGTTTCAGCGCAGTTGAGGGATGCGGTAAGCTTGCTGTGATGACGAGGGACACAGCAATGTCCTAAGCAGACCTCGGCGATGGTTCGGAACTTGACGTTCACCGTTCTCGCTTAGTATACTAACCATCGCTAGCATAGGTATGCGGCTACGCACCCGACCCGCATGCTCGCTACGACGTTCGCGCAGACCAAGGTTCGCGTCAACGGCATTGCGCCTGGAGTATTCCCCAGCGAAGTGAGAAGACCACGATTGCAACTATACTGTTGGCGTGTTAACACCTTTAGATGCCTGCTGGTGACTAACAACAAGTCAAACCTCAAGACGGAGATGTCGAACCCAGCTGGGCGACCCAATTCTGATATCGACGTGGCTGCATCGATCGTGTTCCTGGCTGGCCCAGGTGGTGTGTTCTACAACGAACAGATCCTGTTCCCCGATGGAGATAAGTATCTTCTACCTGCTGCTCAATACTCCTCTGACAAGTGCAGGTAACACCCTCGTGCAGCCGGCTGCAGAGTAAATATATACGACTCATGACTGTACACAATGTAATGGCATATCTGTATTCATAACGACATTATCGTAAACCTTCTTCTCTTACGACTTCCCGTAAAACCCATGTAAGGACGTTCGACATTGTGAATTCTCTGGCGACATGTTCTGCAGGACTCCAGACTTTGACAGCGGCAGCCCAGAAGGCATGTGCGCCATCGCCGGCGGTTGTGGGAGCTTGCCCTTGTTAGCCCTCTCCGGCCGTCTCTGCTCCACGTCCGGACCTCTTCTCAACCTGGCTTTCACAAACACCGCAAACACCCCATCTCGGTGCGCCTGCAAAACACCGAGGCCGGCCAGAAGCGCTGATACGCAACATACAACCAGCATCAGATATCGCCCCGCACGCTGGCCCCATTAGCCCATCATCTCTGCAATCCTTTAGGCATACTTACAGATCTCTCACAAGCAGAAAACCCATACAATGCATTCGTGTCGGGAAACACACTCGGCACCGCTTCACATAGATAGAACTCTTGGGTGAAACTCCGCTCGGCCCACTGGCTAAAAAGCTTCGGCAGACGACCCTGCGCCTCACTGGTGAAGAGGTATACGGTGAATCCAATGGAGGCGGCGGTATTAGTCACGGCCGCAATGCAGACGGCGCTGCCCAACATTCTGATCTATCGACATGTCAGTCTCAAGAAAATCTTTCACTTTTCCATTATACAGTGATCTGGCCTCAGGGTAGGGCAACCGTACGTGGACTATGTTCGCCCTACCACAAGCTCTACTCCAATGTAGCACAGGCCATGCAATGCCCAACAGTGAGACGAGCAAACTGCATGCCCCGACGGCGAACTTCACAACCGTGGGCCCGACATCGATATTCGAAGGGTTCAGTGGGACGAACATGAACTCCGCCATGCTGGAGCCCGGGTACTGGCGCCAGTCATTGGTAAAGGCATCTTGGACGCGAGATTCCAGCACGAGGATGGCGATCGAGAGGGCGAATAATGTCAACGACGAGAGCCCGATGGCAATGGTGTGGGGAGAGAACTTCGAGCCGAGATAGGGCATGCTTTGGGTTTCCTTGATGCGGGGATGAACGGCGATGCAGGCATGTTTATCGGTGGAATGGTGTGAGTACGGTGATGAAACTGATGAGGTCGAGACTCAGGCTAGGTGGAGGCCTGGAAGGATTGGAGCTCGGGACTGAAGCCATGCTACGCCGCAGCCTTGTGGGGAGCCGAGTGCATAAGGTAAGGTGCCTACGAGGATAGACTCATATGGCAGATTTCATAGCTAAATGACATAAGGGGCGTCAGGCAAGCATTCGTGAACGCTCATCTCCCGCATGACCTGACTAGAAATCCGAAGGCGCTAAACGCAACTCTGGCACCTTATGCTAATCGCCTCGTAGTTACGACAGCTAGAAGACAATGTGTCTTTACCAAAGTTTCGAACTGCCTCCGCTGACTTGCTGAAGCTCAACATAGGTCCCGGCGAATCTCGTTCGTCCTTGTTGATCTTCGCTTCCAGTTTCTCACCAGGATGCAATGCGCAGCAGCCGACCAATCTTGTCGCAGTTGCACCTCCAACCCCGAAAACATGAAACGCCTCCATGGTTACAGCCACGATCGGCAACCCGCCGCACGGCCCCCACGCAATCTTTTTTTAACGCACAACAAGGCTCCACTGGCGCTATCGCGCGAATGCACAACCTCCTCCTGCGATCTATATCTGTGGGGACTGCGGCCTTAAGGCAGACGAGACATTGGTCCAACCTAATCCCCGCGTGCACTGTGCATCCGCTCTCGCCCTCGTCATTCCGCAATCCGCGAGGGCGACGAAATGCAGAAGACGCGACAAAGTCGACTTCACGGCCTTGATGGCGACTACGGCATCGATGACGTCCGAGGATATCCTCGTCCGAAGCCGCAGCCTCCGGCTTCATATCCGCTCCCTCACCCAGACCACTCCGCGAAGCAACAGGCTCAAAAGCGCCTGGAGTCGTATAACACGCGCAACCATGGCAAATTCCATGAACGGAATCGGGGGAGCAAGAAGGCGGGGTTTTGGGGGATGCTGAAGCTGCTGTTCAAGTGCGGGTCCCTTGCTAATCATGCTGCCGGGGCAGCTTGAGCGAGTACGTTGCTCTGAGAGGAGGAGGAAGGGCGGTTGTTTGCCAGATCACTGCCTTCAGGCACGGGATTAATGTCCTGGTTTATTCGAATCGTTCGAGACATGCCGGTTGAAGAGATGCATGGCTTCCTTGAGTGAATGGGATCGTTCTTTCCGATCGGCGACGTAAACTCACGTTACTGGAGTTTTGAGTGACGGGACTCTAGGTCAAAATACTGGTATGCACAATGGCATGTCTTGGGGAAATGTCGCTTTAGAAAATAAAACTGGATGGGCCGTGTTCTTTTCCGATTCACTTGGGTGCCTGATGCCAACTTTTACGAATCACTACTGGGCAGGCTTTATAGCGAACCAGAGGCATGGGAAATGAGATCAGTAGGCCTCCGATGTGCGTGACAGGTCGTGCTTTGCTCGGGAACAAGTTTGACGATCAAACCTCCCTGCGGTGTTTCGGCGCCATTGTTGACGAGGTCACCAATGTACCATAGGCTGTCTACAGTCTTCTACATATGCGGACCCGTTGCGTTCACAACATTGCACAGGATACCATATATTTATTTGAAAATTGAGAAACGTTTTTCTTGGCCCAATTGTTCGTGCAATTGACGAGGCTCTAATATGTGGTGCTTCAATGATACGAAACTCGGGTTATGAACGTTCTCTTTGTTGTGAGTCCAAATCCGGGAGTGGGCCTTCTTTCTGTCTTTACTACCATTTGATCTAGAATTGTTCTTCGTACAGTATAGCTACTCTATAAAGCTGACTTCCACTCGTCTCAGGACATTGCAGGCACAAGATTGACCAGGCGACAGTTAAAAGGAACGTTATCTGCTTCAGTAAGATCTTGTGTATACGATTTAGTCACTGCCCCACCTGATATGAATGAGGTTTGCTCTACTAACAAGCGCCAAGAGCGTTGGTTGTAATATAACCCCGGAATGGAAGTACTTAGTGCAAGAAAGTGCTACACAGCGGTGTGCAAATTCACTGAACCATGCTATAAGATACACGATTTCGATGTTCACGAGTTGCGATGCCGTCATAAGCAACTTGACGTCCATGCTAATTCGCTGCCTAAACAAGGAAGGTCACAGTGATGTTGGACGTGGATGGAAGTCACAAATTTGCTTTCGTATGTGCTTGTTGGTACTATCTAAATGATCTAATGTCGGACCTGTCAGCCAACGCGTGAAGCGTGCACTGATGCAGTCTAGTAATCGGTGTTATGTAAACGCAGAAGCCCTGGGTACTCTTCTCTGCATTCTTGCGAGAGGAGCCAATGCTATGATGCGAGTTCACGAGATGTCTTGAGCAAAACGATCGTCTCTAATATGGCCACATTGGTACCAATGCGGAAGAGGCATTGCGGGGCGTTCGTGTCCCTAGGCTCAACAGTGACTAGCATCAAGCCGTTGCTATAATTACTGGCGAGCCTCAAAAGCTGTGGCGACGTGCCAGCAGTGTCATACCGGATATGCCGATACTTCGGAGACATCGCATGGGTGATATCTGCGCTTGGGTATCGCTGGGCAGTGACGGTGCGCTATATGTCACTCTATTCTAAAAGTTCGGCCGGTATCTTGAATTCCTTTGTAATCCTGGTCATATTATTGACTAGGTCGTTCACGTCAACTGAAGTCGAGGCGGTGCCGTTGCTCGGTGTGCCAAAGCCACTTGGGCCCAGAGAGGTTGGATCGTCCATCTTTGGAGGGTCCGTGTCGATCTGAATGGTGACCTGAGCGTGTTAACACGGGAATTTGAGAGACAGTAGAGGATTAGGCTGCTGAGGATGTACCTCATTGTCCAGACAGCTGTAGTCTATACCTACCGGCCCATCGTTCACAAGCGCGACGTCCATCATAGCTGCGAACAAGCCGTCCTTGACTTTGTCTGCCTGATAAGAGTCCTGCACTTTCTTGAAGAAAGCCTGGTATTGTTCCTTGGCCTTGAGTCCGCTTGCAGACTGGTGGAAGCTGGGCTTGTTGCCCTTTTTCATCGAAGCAAGTAGTGTAAACTGGGAAACTGATAGCGCATTAGAAGGGTACCGTACCGGGGCGCTGGGTGCGTCGTACCGCAAAGAACCTCACCCTCAATTTCAACAACATTCTTTTTCCACTGTCGCCGGGGTCAGTGCTTAATTGCGCTCGCGCGATTTGCTCACCACCCACCTTGCCAGGCGGATCAGTGCTTTCGTCATCCCAGAGCTTTGCTTTCAGAATCTTTCCTGGCATTGACTCGATGTCCTTTTCGGTATCATCCTTGGAGATGGCGGCAAGGACAAGGAGGCCTCTGCCGATGGACGAGATGAGCTGGCCATCTACGGTGACCGAGGCCGACTTGACGCGTTGGAGAACGGCTACAGGCAAAAGTCAGAGGCGCCATGAGGTACTGGTGATATCACGTACTCCTCATGATGGCGGGGTAGTCCTTTCCAAACGAGTGTTGAGGAGTCGGCAGCGACTGCCTGGCGAGCAAGCGAGAGATCCCAGCGAGTGCAGTGATAGACGGTTGCAATGGCGAGTGAATGCTAGCAGCCACATAGGCCTCTGAGTGCATCCATGGCGATACGAAACGCGGCGAGAGCTCATCGTGGACTGTTGACACGCGGGGAAGTCGCGTTAGCTATTCCGGATTTGGCTAGCACGTGACTTTCCACGCTAGGCGGAAAGAGGGCACCTCAGATACGCAGGCACGTCGAACCACGTCCATTACAACGACACACGCCTCTATCCGCGTCCCGCTGCCGTACGATCGCGCGCCCAGCCCCTCCCGAACGCATTCAGCTCACGACGAGCGCCCGCCGGCCCCCGATAGGCTCCCACCGCTCCTCGCGCACGAAGCTACGCACACACGATGGCACAGCGCAAGCTCCAGCAGGAGATCGACAAGTGCTTCAAGAAGGTCGCCGAGGGTGTCGCGACCTTTGAGAGCATCCACGAGAAGATCCAGGTGTGCACCAACCAGTCGCAGAAGGAGAAGCTCGAGGACTCGCTCAAGAAGGAGATCAAGAAGCTGCAGCGGTCGCGCGACCAGATCAAGACATGGGCAACCATGAGCGACATCAAGGACAAGAAGCCGCTGCTCGACCAGCGGAAGCTGATAGAGACGGTAGACGCCCCCCAGCCCTCCCTGCCGTGCCCCCACTGACGCTGCGCAGCAAATGGAGAAGTTCAAGGCTGTCGAGAAAGAAATGAAGACCAAGGCATATTCCAAGGAAGGCCTCCAATTAGCATCGAAACTGGATCCAAAGGACAAGGAGAAGTTAGAGGTCGTCGAAATGCTGCAGCACATGAACGAAGAGCTGGACCAGCAGGTGGAGAAGATAGAAGCCGAGGTGGAGATCATGCAGGCCTCAACCAAGAAGGGCAAGAAGGGCGTCACAAACGCGGAGCGGATATCAGAGCTCGAGGAGACGGTCGAACGACATAAGTGGCACATGGGCAAGCTGGAATTGCTGCAACGCGCGCTGCAGAATGGCAATGTCGAAACGGAGCAGGTCAAGGAGATTGAAGAGGGCATAAAGTACTACGTGGAGAGTAATCAGGAGCCGGATTTCATGGAGGACGACACAATATACGACGAGTTCAACCTGGATGAAGAGGAGGCAGCGTACGGACTGGCCCAGGATGTGGACCGCGTGTCCTCACAAGACACGCAGTCGATACAGGACGAAGCAGAACCCGAGTCGCGATCCGCTAGCATTCCAAAAGTGAAGCCAGTCGAGACGGTGCAGAGTGGGGCAAGACGGTCGTCAACACAGCTCAAATCTCCCCTTCCAGCTTTGGCAACGCTGCATACGCCTTTGCCTGGTGTCTCGAACGCAGCATCCAGTTCCATGAAACCTGCCCCGCTCCCAGCCCGAACACCGGGAGAGCCTCTCAAATATGCCTCGGCGGCCGCGGCTGCAGCCGCGAGCGATAAGAATGGGGTCGGTATTGCGCCGCTGCCACCACCACCCGGCTCAGCTGCGGCGCAGGCTGGTCTCGCTCCTAGTGGCGCACGGGCAAGCGCGACAACATCGCCTGCTCCTTCGCATCCTCAATTGGCATCACAACCTCCCGCTGGAGCACCAGAGACTGCTCCGCAAGCTCCGCCGACAAAATCTCCGACAGGAACCCCGGCCTCAGCTGTCCGGGAGAAAGACACGCTGTCACGTGCGCAGTCGTCCGACAGCAGGAAGACACCAGCGCCTGAGCAAGAAGAGGAAATACAGTCAGCGACACCCCCCTTGACGAATGGAGAGTCGCATGCCGACGAGGAAGAAGAGGAGTCGATCTTCCATCTCCCGTCAACCTTGCAGGATCTCTTCGAGTCGTTGGAGGCCACTAAGAACGACATCAACGCCTCGTCATCAAAACCTCCGGATGAGCGAATGCTCGCTGCAAGCATGGCCACGGCCCCAGATTCAGCGGATACAGAAGCGCCACGCCACTACCGCCCACAGAATCCGTACCCATACACACCTGCACATTACCCACAGGAGCCGTTGGCGATATTCGATGACCCACGGCTATACTCCCGCATAGAGACTGATGCTTTGTTCTATGCCTTCTACTACCGCCAGGGCACCTATCAGCAGTACCTTGCGGCAAAAGCACTAAAGTCTCAGAGCTGGCGGTTCCATAAGCAGTACCAGACGTGGTTCCAGCGCCATGAGGAACCCAAGGCTATAACCGAAGATTACGAGCAGGGGACGTATAGGTTCTTCGACTATGAGAGCACGTGGTAAGCACTTACTTCATCCCTTGTCCTGCCGCATGTTACATCCCCGGACCCAGAACTGCGCCACATTCCCACGCCCGGGTCATCCATCCCCAATCTTGTTCTCGACTGACATGTAGCAGGATGAACCGAAGGAAAGCAGATTTCCGCTTCGCCTACAAGTTTCTCGAAGACGAATTGTGAACGGGCCATCCACGACGCCAGCGTCCTCCTGCGCGGCTAACGGTATTGCGGTTGTATGAATTATTAGGTAGTTGTCAATGGTACCCAAAGGGTATTTCTCGAGCCAGACCAAACACAACGCTTCTCACCGACTCGTTTCGCAGCCAGATTCCAGTAAACAGTGAAAGTCAGGCAGCGGGACGCGGTGAGTGAGCAAGGCGTCTGCACAGGCGGTCGAGCCTCTTTGTCCAGACCACGAGATCGTAGGCCTGCAACTCCCGCATCGCCCGAATATTTGATATTGGTCGCATCGCCACTTCAGCTGCGCTGGCCGCGATTGATCGTTCTGTCGGGCGAGTTCTGACATAATGACGCTACTGAATAACCCGGTCTTATTGGCTGACAGTAACCAGGGTCATCTTGCCTTGGCCCCCACATACTACTCACAGCGCTTGACGTGAACGGTGCGTACGCGCACGGAACTGCGAAATACTAAGGTACCTTGACTCACTCGCGCGAACGTTTGCTCCGACCTGAGCGGCTTGCGCCATGACAAGCGAAGTAGTCATGGGCTTTCCGAGGGTCTAAATGAGGGTTCCCCTGACCAGTTGGGCCCCGCAAGGCGAAATGACTGCCACTTGTGGTGTAACGCACGGTCCCGGCCTAACACAATTGAGCAACCGCAGGCGACAAAACCGGGCGTTTGATGACTTCAATGTCACTTTGCATTGACAAGTGAACCTTCCGTAGCCAGTAAGCTCATGGACGTTTCCTAGCAGGCGCCGGCATTTTTCTCAGCCTTCGTCCCACAGGTCGGTTTCAACTACAAACCGGACGGTCCCCACTGACCTGGCTGGGGACGCACCACGCAACGGGCCGTGGAAGCCATGGCCTCTTGGTGGCTTCCACTCCTTCTGGAACCCTCATTTTCTAAAGCCTTACCCGTCCCACGTCACAGGGCAAAAATGCAAGGCGGTTTTCGCTCCACGAGCGGTAAGTGCCATGCGAGTCCATTAGGGAGATGAGGGTGCCTACCTAGCGGTGAAGTGTGACTACGAGCGACTGATGATTTCGCTAATACCCGACATCTGGGGAGTGGTATGACTAGTGAGGATATCTTGGCAGTATCTACTCGAGGTCGCTGGACCATCAAAGCGAGGCTCACTATGCAAAACATAAGATAATCTGTGCATCGAGAGCGTCGCTTACTGTCCCTGAGCGTCTTCTATGGAGCCTCAGCCTCAGACCTCAAGAAACTTCGTCGCCTCGCTTTACGCTCAGCATTTCTACGACCGCCTCACGCCCGCCATTTTACATCGTTCGTGCCTTTCAGCCTTATCGGAATCCAGGCGTCCGGAGATAAACCAGCTGGGAATTGCCAACATAGCCACTTGCATCCTTCTGTCAACACCTACGGCACAGTCCAAGTGTGTTCGGTTAGTAAGTTGGTCATTGACCTATGGTGACACTATGATGCAAATCTTGGTCTAGGAAGGATCAGCCGGGTCCATCCGCTCTACAACACTACGGAACTTACGGCCATCGTGGAAACTCGTTCAGCAGTAAGTCGGCGTGATGAAGGACTGAGACGTTGGGGGCAGTGAAGGATCTCGTCGAAGAGTCTGATACTTAACCAGCGTATATCACACTCCGTACGAGAAGTCGTTCAGCTAGGCAGAAACAAGACACTACGGTCCAACGTCGGTAATCTAGTCTACGATTGAAAGATATAATCCCATACACGGTACTCGCACGAAGGCAGCAGACCATCCCGCCCTCCCGCCTTCCCGCATCTTCGCCTTTTCCTGCACGTCCAAGCCCTACCGTGCCTCACAACTGCACCTTTGCACATCCTGGTTTGCTGTCATCATGAACGGATACGGCGTAAGTACTTGCCGCTCTACTAGCTTAAATTTCTGTCCTGTAGGTTCTGATGTCTTCTTCTACTACAGTATCCTGTAGACCAGTCCGGCTACTACGCAGATTCTAGCTACAACATGCCGCAATACACCCCCGCTCAAATACACGCATACTATCAACAGTATGGCTGCTACCCTGCGGGCTACCAACCACCACAGCAAACGCCCCAAGTACCCACCTCTGCATACGGTTACCCACAGGGCACTACCGCCTACGGCCATCCTTCCACCTCGCACGAGTACTATACGCCCGTGGGTAGCGCCCAGCAAGTCGCCCGGTAAGTCAACGGTTGCTTGATACAGACATTGAATTCGATCCGTTCGGCTAACATCTCCTAGGCCACGGAGTCCACGGTATGTGATCCTTCACCCCACGGTGCTGGTTTTCGCCTTGCATGAAACCCTAACATCACGACTAGTCCCTCCGCCTGACAGCAAGGCTAACATGTCTCCAGAACCTGGAAATGCGAGCTTCCCAACTGCACATCGACCGCCAACTTCACGCGCCTAGCTGACCTGCAAAGACACCAGTCTACTGTACATGGAGTGGGCACTCCCGACTTCCCCTGCACCGTCAAGGACTGCACTCGCGTGGGCGACAAGGGCTTCACACGCCGAGACCATCTCGTCGAGCACCTACGCAACTTCCATCACATCGACATCCCAAAGCGGAGGCCCGGCGAGCGTAGCGCCTACCCGCTGGGGCTGCCGAATTACCAGTAACTCCACCTTTCCTTCCCTCGTCCGCTCCCGCGAGACACAGCCTGAACTGAACAGGGCCGGAAAACGGGTCTCGAGGCGGACGAGAGGGAGAGGTGGGTGGCGGCGAAGAGGAGACGGTTAGGACCCCAAATTACAACACCATGGATATCTGAATCGTGGACTCTAGTGGGAGCAAGAGCTGGAAAGGCAGAATCGTCGGTGTATCAACAACATCGTGACAAGCGGGTATATTCCGGAGAGATGACGCTCGTCGCAAGCAACCCACGATACTGTATTAGGAACGCGCTATGGACGAGTCCGGGCGTAGGACTCTACGCGGCTAGCCTTGCGCTTGCACGCTTTGTGGGCTCGCGAAAATGTGCCTGAGGGTGGAGCTGTGCTCTTCCGCGGTAAGGCATTTTTGATTTGCGGGAGGAACGTGCGTCGCACGCCCGCGGATTTGATCTGACCCAGCATCGTTGGCTCGCGCAGGGAACCCTGGCTTACACGCCCAGCTGCGCAGGGCCGGACTCGCTGTCGGGGTTAGCAGCGGGCGAGGCGGATAGCAGGATGCTGCTCAGTGTGGGGATAGACGTTTGTTCATTGAGCGGTGTTCATTGTTTCGATTCTTGGCGTTGGGGGGTGTACATACACATTAGACCTTGCTTTTCGTTTGTTCAACTGCATAGCATAGCGCGGGGGACTCGCATGGGGCAATGGACGGGCGCATTCATTCCTTCTTCAGTATACGATTATTACAACGTTTATGGTTTCGCTCTTACAAACCCGACCGCTCCTGCAGCCCTCTTACCAAAGTCTTGCCCCACGGACACGTTCAGCGGCACAGCCGGGGCACATGGTCGTCGCGGGTTGCGCGATGTGCAACGTGGAGATTATGCGGCTCAGCGATTGAGATGAAGCAAGACAGCGCGGTCTTACTGTACAGGCCGCAGGGATGCGTTCCCGTCATCGAAGGCGAGTCTCGCCGCGGCATGCTCGTGCGCTTCTCTACGCTGTGCACGTTGGTTGTTGCACCGGGCCTGAGAACGGTGCCGCAGGACATGGACACGGACTTGGACCCGTGCGCAAAATGCGCTTCATCTGATCTGAGCGTGACCGAGACGTCAGCATAAGGTTCGGTAGGTCGAGATGGCCGTGTAGACAGCCACCAACATCGCCTGTACCAAGTATACTCGTAGGTCTTTGGGTAGGCATATCTCATTGCTGTATAGCGTCAAGGTACAGTGTTACATCAAGGTGTGGGAAGGTACTCTTCTTGGCAGCGTCGGATCCGCAGTAAAGTCTTGATTCTTCGTGCTTTTTTGCGACCCGCGGTCGGAATCGGAGTTGACATGTGGACCTGCGGCCGGCGTGCAACTGCGCCTTCGTGGCATGGACTCGCTCGCCCTGGGTTTGGAGGCTCGACCTGGAACTGATGGCGAGGAGGGTCGGCCAATCAGCGAGCGTAGGGTCGAAGGGCAGGCACCGTCCGGCACCGTGGGTCTGGGTTGGGGCCAAAAGGTGTTAAGTTTGGTGAGGCAGATAGGTAATGAATCATTTGAATCTCATCCCGACTGAGTCCCACTACAGAGGTTACCGCGATGCTCGTGCGAGAAGGCGGTAGTGCCGTAAGGGTTACCTCCTAGGGTTGTGTAGGATATGACGTATGGCCCGCAATGCTACCGTGGTTCTGGAGCACTTAATTGTCACCACAGTTGCTGGCCAACATGCAGTATCGCAGAGTATTCTTGAACCATGGTCTGATAGCAACGTGAATTCATTCCTTGAATCTAGTCATGCGGGCACTGCGGTACAAGACAATGTGATCTATGGTAATCACATGTCGTGTCGTGTCGGCTAGCGCATAACGCTGCCCTTCCAGGCGAAGGCTCTCTTCTCCTCTCACCACAATCTATTGTGCGTTTTGAATTCTACTGCCAACTTCCCCCGCCACCGGCCCATCAACCCATGTCTCTGCCGCTCTACCTGCACTTAAACAATACCGCCTATCGCGAATCCTACCCTCTACAATAACTCACCTCGTCGCATACCCCAAGCCCCGCATCTACACGAGCGGCGAAGCCCCGCCAGCACATACCTCTGCAACCTTTATTTTTCCGGCAGGCGCGTTCTAGCCTCCGAAGCCCATATACAATATGCACGATCTGCGGCGACAGGCTCTCGAGAGCGGCAAGACCGTCTCGCGCAAGGCCCGCTCCCGCGTCGCCTCTGGAGCAAACTCCAAATCCAATTCGGCGCTGAATTCACCCGCCCAGTCGCGCGCGGCATCCCGTAACCCCAGTCGCCATGGGTCCGACGACGACGACTATCTCAGCGATGGCACCGCCTGGAGGTATGTTTCGCGCTCCTGCTTCTGACTTTTTTGTGGACTTCGTCGCGGGCGGTGACATCATCATGGTATTCGTCTACGGCCGTGCGCTAACATCGCGCTCATCCAGCACCAACTCCATCGACGATATCCTCAACAGCGAAGATGCTGACGTCCCCGCCGACGCGTGGAAGGCCGAGCTGCACAACCGCGTCGAGCAGATCGTCGACCGCAAACGCAGCAGCACCGAGGGCCGTGCCGAGAGCCTAAATGCCTACGCCCACATCCTCATGGCGCGCTTCGCCAAAGATGACATCGAAGGCCGCATAGGCGAGCTTCTGCCGTCGATTCTGCGCAGCATCAAGGCTGAGACATCCGAGCGCGAGACAGTTACCGCGCTGCGAGGTAAGTAACGCCACAACTTGCATGGCCTGCGGCACAGCTGACCCAGAATAGCCCTCGCCGTGACCATCGTCACGCTCGACTCGGACGACCTCTACGACTCGGCCGCCGACCTCCTCCGCCGCAAAGTGTCCGACTCCGAGTCCACACAGGTCAAGATCAGTGCTATCCATGCACTGGGCACGGCCGCCTTCTTCGGCGGCACCTCCGAGGACGAGCTCGAAGACACCATGGCCTTCTTCCTCGAGATCGTCGAGTCAGACGGGCTCTCCATCGACGCTCACGACGAGGGCTCCGTCGTCATCGCCGCCCTCGAAGAATGGAGTCTCCTCGTAACCGCCCTCGACGACTTCGAAACAACCACCGAGACCGCCATGGAAGCCCTCGTCGAGCAGCTCGACTCCGCCGATGCAGGCGTCCAGGGCGCCGCCGGTGAGGCCATTGCCCTCTTGTACGAGAAGTCGTACACGCCCGTCGAAGACGACGAGGTGCCCGAGCCTACCTCGGATGACGACGAGCTGCCTCGCGGCGCGCAGGAAAATTTATTTGTGAAGCGCTACACTGTGTACCGCCGGCAGGACCAGCTGCTGCACACGCTCGACGCCCTCGCCAACGCGTCGTCACGCCGCATCTCCAAGAAGGACCGCAAGACGCTGCACAGCACGTTCGGGGATATCCGCAACACCGTCGAGAAGCCGACCCGCGGGCCCAAGTACAGTACTGCTATTGACCAGGAGACGGGCTTCGTGTACGGTGGCGGCCGCATGAAGGTCAAGATCAACCGTAACTGCGAGGTGCGCATCGACAAGTGGTGGAAGCTGCAGCGGCTGAATGCCCTGAGGCGCGTGCTACAGGCCGGGTTTACGCATCACTATGACGAGAACGAGGCTGTGAGTCGGTGCCTGCCGTTTTCGATGAGCGGTCGGTAGAGCGGCGTATTCTTAGCATCTTTTGGGCGGGCCTGTCTCAACGAGAAATGTATCGTAGAGGGCATCTAAATGTAGAGACATGTCCTGTTTGGTTGCCTTTTGTCGTTTGGAGCAGATTTATGCAGGATATTTTGCATCTGCTTTCATGTTGTTTTTGTTGCATCTAATACCCAGCATATTTTGTACGTCATATTGGAGGGAATCGCATGGTACACTTGGTAGACAGGCTAGTTAGGATGGCTTAGGTGAGTTCAAGTGATAGTATCATCTCGAACATTGGGTGTCTTGTAGCCGTGGTAGATTGATTGTATGCTGAAAAATTTGTCGCTAAACATGTAGCGTCTCCGGCGAGCTGTAGGATGGTGCACATACGCTATGGTGTATCCCTAGACTTTGAACGACTTTGTATCCTGTGTGTACGGTGTCCCTCGTGCTGTCCTTGAGGCGGATATCAACGGCTGATTCTGTGCATTTCACGATGGACGCCTTTCTTCTTGGGGGGGTTTTTTTTGGCATGGGGGTATCGTTGTGATTCCCGGTGGACTGAACAAGTACGTTGAGGTGTGGACACTTGTGAGCGGCAAGAGGATGGTACATCGTTGACCTTTACGCCTGTATCTCATGGTTTAGTCACACTCGTGTGCACGTGAGGGGCCAGATCTGTTCAAGGTGAAGTTTGAATAAGCCCTATATCGGCCAGTCAGTCCCCACCATGCCATACTCATTGGCACTGGATTGATCTCGTTGAACGGTTTTAGTCTTGCAGTCTGGTCAAGACATACGAGTTTGCTTTGTTCATGTTTGAGGCTCATCGACTGGCTGATAGGCGTGTGGAACCTCCCAAAACGACATGTGCAGCGGTCCATCAATTGTGCGGTGCACAGAAGGAAAGTACACCGCACTACCCCTTCGCTCTGGTTCACCGCGCTGAAACACTCGCACTCAGAACCCACTCAAACCCATCGCCGCGTTTGTACTAATTGCCCAGTTGAGTTCCTAAAGCCGAGCAACCTGACCCCTAGAGCGACTGTAGTGCTTGCGGCTAAAGCTGCAAACGGGAGGGGAAAGCAGAAGCCTACAACACACGTCACAGAATAGCATACAAATCTTACAGTGACCAAGACGACATCCGCCGCATTGCGTCCTCTGCATGTGGGCCTTCAGACGTCTGGATCTGTGTGTGGCAGTTGTTGTCGAGGCGCAATGCTGCAGCACACTGACATCGCTCTGGCATATAGGCCGGATAGATTAGCCCAGATCACCATCTCAAGCATCCTATTTATCGTGCAGGTCTGGTCATATTGATTATATTTCGATTGACATGTCCCTGAAACATGAAGCATCCCAGTCGAACCTTAACAGCTCGTACCTCATCAAAGAACTCCTACTCCTCGAGTCCCACCTCCGCAACCAACTAGAAGTTGAACGCATTTTTGTAGGCCTTCTTCTCTTTCTCCCGCCTCTCCTTCACCCTCCTCTTCACGCCCTCCAGCTCCTTTGAGATCGCCGCATCCCCCGGCGCATACTTGGCCGCCATCTCCAAATCCTTGACCGCCTCCTCGTCGTTCTTCCGCCCGACTCTCGCCTGCGCCCGGCGGAAATACGCCTTCGCCATGTCCTTCTCGCTGATGCCCTCCACCTCGAGCGCCTTCCCCGCGCTCTCTGCCGCCTCGACGTACTGCCCCACCTTGTTCTGCAGCAGCGCCGAGTTGAGGTATAGCGACGTCTTGAGCGCGTTGAGCTGGATGCCGAGCTCCTTCGGGTCTGAGTCGAGGAGGGTTGGGTACTCGTGCAGGTAGCGCAGGCCCTTCTGGTACTTTGCGAGGCCGAGCTGCAGCGCGCCGGCCTTGAAGGCGGTGTTGCCAAGGTCCTTGAGCGCGGTTGCGATCTCGACAATCTGCGCGCCGACCCACTCTGCGTCGTCTGGCTTCTGGTCCTCGGGGAAGTCCTCGTAGGGGTCGCCGGTCTGGTCGGGCGTCTTGTCTGTGGCTTTGGTGTACTCGTCGCCGGTGAGCTCGCCGCAGTCTGTGTGTGGTTAGCCAGAGTTAGTAAATTGGGATGGATGAAGCGCACCGATGATGGTAGCGTCGTGAAGAGGCTTGTCACCGCTCTGCGTCTTGAGGTTCTCGATCTCCCGGACAATGCTCTTGCCGTTGATGACCTCGCCGAAGACAACGTGCTTATTGTCGAGATGCGGTGTGGGGACTGTTGTGATGAAGAACTGGGAGCCGTTGGTGCCTGTGGCGTGAATTAGCATCCATGTTGGACAGAATGGTCCTTGCGGGATCAATCAAGCCCTCGGAAATAGGAGTGTTGCGCTTGTGCCAGCTTTAGCTTCGAGGTCTCTGCAGATTAGGTCGTAACATGAAGTTACGGCCTTCCCGTGCCTCATTCGAAGCACGGTTTGTACAGTCCTCAGCCTTCAGGCATCCGCTTTCGAACCTAGGCTTATCGCGCCCCACTCCCTCACCGCTGTCTTTGTATTCCTAACCCTTCCCTTCGATGTCTCCTCTTCAAACTTCCCGGAACTTACCAGGTCCTGCGTTAGCCATGCTCAGCAAGAATGGCTTCTCGTGGATCTTCTCAAAGTTCTCATCATCGAATTTCTCCCCGTATATGCTCTCACCACCCGTGCCATTGCCGGCTGTGAAGTCTCCGCCCTGAATCATAAACTGTTTGATGACGCGGTGGAAGCCCGAGCCCTTGTAGTGCAGCGGCACACCGTCCTTGTTCGCGCCTTTCTCGCCGGTGCAGAGCGCGCGGAAGTTCTCGGCCGTCTTGGGTACGACTGCGGTGGGTCAGCATCGTGTGCGCTATGGTGGGAAGGGAGGTATCGGGTCGAGGTAAGTGCGCTCGGCGCGTCGATTATCGGAGGAAGACGTACTGTCATTGTACTGTGAGACGTGTCAGCTTGGCTCTGGTGGTGTAGGTGCGTGGACTTACAAGCTCGAAGGCGATTCTGCCCTTCTTCACACCGCCAATGGCAATGTCGAAAAAGACTCTCGGGCGCTCTGCTTCTGGTCAGGATCCCCTGGCTGCTTGATTGCGATTCTCGTGCTGGGCCTACTTACTGTTACCTTCAGCCATCTTTGCAGGAGTTGAGCTTATGGCGGGGGAGTGAGGGTAAGGAAGGGGCGTTGCAGATGCCTTCAAAATTCACAGAGGCAGTGACAAGTGGGAGAGTAATTGGGATATGGGATCGACAATGAGGAGTGAGGCTGAAGTTCTAAAGTAAAAGGTACGAGATCCAGAAGTTTCTAGAGCTACCGCATCCCGTGTCTGTGCGCCTTGCTGCGCACCTTCCCGGAGGGGTGGTTCAGACACTTGGCGATATGCGCAAGCAAGGTCGTTTTACTGCGCTGTCTGACTTTCAGCTCTAGTTTCAGGCTATGCATGTGATCAAGCTGCTTTGTTCTGTCGCGACGACTCTCTCATCGAGGCGAGGTGGAGGGGCAACGCGGGGCAGAACCGAGGACCTGACTAAAAGGTTAGCGCCAAACGCCCCAAGCTCACAGCTTCTGTAAGGAAAGGTGCTGCACGCCAGATCAATACAACTAGCTAGACATCACATCAGGTCAGATAATGCTACGTCTATTCCTGAGCAGCCTCAGCACATCGTCTCAACATCAAGGACCATCATGTCGAGGACTAGACACCAGGGTGAAGTAAATATGCATAAGTTGTGTAGTGTAGTATATATTCCCACGCCAACTGCGACACCACCGCTATAGGCAAAAGCAGAATAAATGCAGCGAATCCGCCTCTTCTCCCCAACCCAACATCCCCTCATGCGTAACTGAAAAGCAAAATCATCATCGAGGTCTTGTCTCGTAAACTCAGAACCGACCTCCCTCCCGCTCCCGTTCGTAAAATATTGGACCGCTCGCAAAACGCCATCCCATGGTTGTAAATGTATAGCTTTTGGCCGCTAGCAGTGTCGACTCTCATACGGGATATGTAAAATCCAACAATGCGGTGCGGTGCAATGCTCGCTCGATAAGACGGCCTTCGTGGTGTGTGTGTGCTGACAAGGCGGCAGCGCAGAAGGCTGTGTATGCCTTGCGGGTGGATGTGTCAACCACACGTTGCGTGGTTTTCACGGCAAAAGGATGTCGGTCGACCCCTGTGCGCGAGCTCTACAGCTCACTCGCACTCTTCCTCCTCCTCAGCTCCTTCTCCGTCAGACTCTTCGCTCTTTCTTTGTCCCCTTTAGAAATATACCGCCCGGTAAACCAACCATCTAGTCAGAAATCGGCAGCCTCAGCCCCGGCTCGTCCCCTAAGGCTGCTATGGCTCGCATATTCACCCAGCGCGCTACCTCCACCTCTTCCAGCACCATGGTCGTTCCGCTCCGGGCTCCTGTCCCGCTGATGCTCCTTCTCTTTATCTTTACCCTTTTCCTTGTCTTTGCGCTTGCGCTGGAAAGGAAGCACGCCACGGAAGCCGGACCGGTCTTTCTTCTCCTTGATATCTTTATCCTTGGAGAAGGCGGGTAGTGCGGTAGTGTATTCTTCTTCGAGCATGCTGCCTGCGTCCGAATTTTCGACGCTGTGACCACCCGCACTGCGGGGAGGTTGGGAGAAGGCGCCTGAGTTCGCGAGCGCGGAGGCGTTGATTTGAGCATTCGGATTCGCGTAGCCAAAGGAGCCCGCTGGGGCAGATGGATTCGCACGGGTCTGGGGGTAGGAAGGGGGTGGCGCCATGTGGAGGCCGTCGCTTGAGCCCGGGGGCGTTTCTTCGGTAGCAGAGGCAGACGCGGAGGCATTGGTAGACGCCGACTGTGAGATCGAGTCGGGCAGTGAGGGAGCATAGCCAGCGTTGCGAGGAACTTTTGGTGCGGCAAACGGACTGTTGACCGTGTTTGAAGCAGTGCTGGTGAGAGAGCTGGCCGAAGCCGAGATGCTTGGGTGTTGCTGGTGGCGCGTCCGTGGAATTCTTACAGGCTTCATGGTAACTGGCGTGCTTGTCGAGGATGAAGATGTCTGCTCGTCAACGGTACCTGGCGAGGTTGGTAGGCTCTCCCTACCATCGTCTTTTGTGGCTACTCTGTTCTTGGTTGCAGCGCCTCTGCCCGAATCGAAACTCGCAGAGCCTTGCAGCTGCTCCACCAATTCTTCCCATTTGACGCTCAGAGATGACGAAGGTCGCTCCGCACGTTCGGCGCGATTTAGACAGTCCGACGTGCGTTCTTTGAGCACAACACAGATCTGGTGGAACTTGAGCAAGTCACCGTCGGTGGTTTCGATACTCGGTGCAGTGCTCTTTGTGTTCTCTAGCCAGAGATCGACAAGCGCAGCAAAGTTACGAGCATGATCAACGAGGTAAGGCAACGATGGGAAGCCCTCTCGGGATGTTGGTGGAAGTCGCTGGAGTATGGCGAGCGGCGTGCTGTAAGAAGGAGGTATTGGAGGCGAAGGCGACGCCATCGAAGATATTGAGCAGATGTTGTCTAGGTATGACTTAAACTCCTGACGATGGGTTGTCAAGAATGCGTTCATTGGCTCCATCCACGCCTCTTTGGTCCCGAACGAGGTCATATTCGCCAGACCCTGGAGAGATTTCGCGATGAGGGTCAGTGCCCGTCTGGCTCGTGGTTTGGGGTGATCTGCTCGGAAATAGATTAGTTGGAGGTGCGGATGAGAAAATTTACAAACACACCTTTTAGTAAGCCGAAGAGCTTCGGGTTGAGGACGGCAGGCACGAAAAATCGTAAAAACAAAAAACCTGATACACTGCTGTACTGAACAGTCCTCAAAAAGTCACCGAAGCGGTCTTCAGCGCAAGCGCGGATATGTCGGAAGATCAACCTTAGCTCTTGCGGGCACCGAGAGACTGAGTTGTATATCGCTCGCCATAGGTCTTCCGTAAGGTTGATCAGCCGTCGCCAGTTCCGGTCCAATTCGTGCTGAGATGACACCTTGTTGGGGTCCACCTCACACTCGGGATCCTTCTCGTTGATCTCTCTTAGCTTATCACTCAAGGTCTCTTCGAGGTACTCCTTGCCCAGGCGCTTCATATGGAAGTCGAGTGATTTGGTCAACAGTGTGTTCCCGCGAAATAGCAAGTTTGCCTCCAGCTTGGCGTTGTTATTCATGTCTCTGACGAACAGCTCCCGGTCACTGTTCGATCCGAAGTGTGTTTCGTTGGACTCGCTGGACCCGAGTCGTTTGCTGAAGCGAAGTCGTGTAGCTGGAGACTCTTTGAGCGTGCCATCAATCTCTTCTTCCACCAAAGCCATGATCCAATCGCCAGCCTGGCCGGACACTTGGAAGATATTCAAGAGGTACTCGGATAGTCTCTTGAGCTCGTTCGGTACCATTTGGGCTAACTGGAGGGTAAGGCCATTCGAGAAGCGATGTAAGAGCTCCGACATGGGCTGGTAGTCACGAGCCATGAGAATAACGCACTCTTCCGTGCTGACTTTCACAAGCACCTCCCCAACACTGTTTCCGTACATGTTAACAAGAGGCCACCACTTTTCCGTCTCCTGGTTTGGACCCAGATCATCAAGATATACGTCGGTTTTGCCACACGTCTGATCAAAAGATATACCGGTGAAGCCGCCTCCAGCATCAGAGGCAAACGAATCTGAAGCTGTCGGCGCTTCGTGGCCATGCTTGTCGCCACGCGAGCTGGGAGGTCTCTTTTTCAAAAGTAGCGATGCTGTCGATAAGACAGCAGGGAGATCGAGAAATTCGAATTCCTCTCGCCAGAATGGCGTGTTGCCCTCCATCTTGACCATCGTTCGCGCTCTAGTTTCTCCGTCCAGGAGAACCTCGACATAGTAGCCTCCGGCATTGGTGGCATTCGAAGATCCAGGCCTCTGGGAGGTATGGTGCATGTCGGCAACCTTTGGACTGATGGGTGGCATCAGTCTTGCTTCGATAACGCGCACAAACAGCGACCTCTCCATGCGGAACATATCTTTGGTGCCAAAAGTTGGCGACATTATACCCTCCTCGTTCAGCTCACTCAATGCAGGCTGCTTCGGACCGTATAGCTGTGGTATAGTGAAAGCGCGCAACAGAACTATCCAGACCTCGTATAGTACGCGTGACTCTAGCGACAAAAAGATGGGTCGCAGCAATGATAGCGACGTAGATGTAGACGTATATTGCGGGTAAATGGCGATGCAGAACTCGTTATCCAAAACGGACGGATCCAAACGCTGGACGGCGCAACGCGAAAGCTGAGATAGTTGTACAACGGACACCAACGTAACGTCTGTATCGGAGTACAGTTTGAGTTCACCATTCTCTCTGAGCGTACAAGACACTCGCCGCCAGCGTCGCGATCCGTGACTCTGTATACGGTACGCTTGTGGCCGCGAGTGTCCAGATTTTGGCGTGCCGGTGTTGCTGTACGTCACACTGGTGTCCCAATAAATCATTTTGCCGACCTTGATGATCGGTGCCTCTTTCAACAGTGATACCTCCGAGTGTCGTCTGCTGTCTGCCAAGCGTCTTTCCGCTACTAGAGGCGTCTGCGGCTTGGCCATCTTGTTGTGAATGCCTTTGGGACGGATCGGTTGCCAACACATCAACGCCGCAAACCAAGAGTCGAACTCTTCTTGCGTGGGCGGACGCAGATACACTTCCAGTTTCGAATTGTGGCCCACGACGTGGATATAGGCAGTGTAGGCTTCGGCATCGTATGCGCTCTTCACACGACAGCCCCGCAGATCTGGGATCAGGGTGCGGTGGTACGAGTTGTCGCTTTTGGGCTCATACACCAGACTTCCGGCCTCCTCGTTGATATAGCAGTAGGAAAGCGACCAAGGACTCGACTCGCCCCGTCTGAATGCCAACATGCCTTGCATTTTCCCCTTTGTGGCGCGCATCAGTTTGAAGATCTTCCGGGCATCTGACGCTGGCACTGGCGACACCCACGAGTCCGGCTGCTGTGCATTGGGAGAGAGGTTACCAGATCTCTCAGGCGACGATGCGCGGGGCTGCTTGAGGAGACGACTTCGGCTCGTGGAACTTGTCGTACGCGGTGGGGGCTGGTGGGTCGTGGGCGAGATGGTCGAAGGGTGCCCGATGGATGTCACGACTGATTCTTCGATACTCTGGAAGGTCGACGATGCAGTGCTATGCACAGAGCCTATCCGGTGTCTGCTGGCGACGAAGAGGTTGGGGGGACTCTTGTCCCGCGTCGAGCGTTCCTCCATTGTGCGTGTGCGCGGGCGGTTCTGCGGATCTTTGACATTGCGGAGAGCGTATTCGGCATCGTTGTTCGAGTTTGCGCGAGCGACTAAGCTGCGCGGGTTGCTGGCGCTGGTGCGGGACGAGATGCTGTTGGAGCGCGGAGAGACGGGCGTCATCGTGTCCTCTGGTAACTCGGGGGTCACGGCGCGAATCGTATAAGTGCCCCGTTCATCTCGCTGGCGGTCCCCAGCCTCGGGAGCATCTTCTTCTTCTCTGTTGCGGCTCCGCCTACTTCTGGGGGCTGGGTCCATGGCGGTTTACCGCGCGTCGTCTGATTGCCCGCGCAAGATGCAAACGCGCACGTGGCCGTCGCGTTGGCATTGACAGATCACCGGCCACGCAGCAGGTACCCGGCCAGCGTCACCGGAGGAGGACTGTACAGCGTAGGATGAGGAAGGAGTGTTGTATTCGGATTCGCGCGATGCATCGCATGCTCGTAGAACGGTTTCGAGCGCGCGGGGCAGCGTCTTCAACGCAGTCTGGGAGCAGCCTGGGGCATCACCACGAGGATCGAGCGTATCGGAAGGTGTGGTTGCGGATGTTCAAAGGCATCGACGTCGCTTGTCAGCTTGGCACGCTCGCTTCCGGTTACATGCTACCTAAGACTAACCACATCCTGCAGTGGCAAACATGCTCCTTCCACTGTGCAGCTCTCTAAGTTTCGTGAAGGTCTGGTATCGGGCTGATAGCACGCAGATGGTGCTGCTTTCCCGACGGCTTCTCGTGCCAAAGACAGCTGCGCACCCTCTCGCAGATGCTGTCGTCCAAGGGCATCGTCGAGCACTTCACGCATCCACAATGCAAGGGACAGCCGCAGTCGAAGAAAATCATAATAACACGAACCGCAGGCCTTGACACGCAAAACTACATCCAGCTGAGAAACTCCGGGATATCGCAATCAGCCCCTCCGAGAACAACGCTCCGCTATTGACTAGCGCGTAAGATTAACAGTCTCTGCTCCCAAGCCCTTCGGCCACGCCGTTGACACAGACATCCCAACACATGTAATGTGAAATGCGCTCATCTGAACGGTGGCCGGTCAGCAGCCGTCTCCTCCAAACTGATAGCACTCAGTGGCTGCGACCGTGCTCCGCTGAGATCGCCTGAGCCTGTCCTTCGCAGAGCCTGGCGCATCGTCTCGATCTGCAGTTCTCCGCCGCCTCCCAGAGGAGGACTGTGCGTTCCAGGAGCTGTAGGGCTGCCTAGGCCCTTCTCCGACGTGGCACCACTTCTTGGTGGAGATGCGCCAAACCCGTGGGACGACACAGGCGAGCGTACGGGCGATGGTGAGCGATTGGCTGTCGCAGATAGGCTGATGAATTGCGCGGCATCCCGGTCTGTCTCGGCGTGCTCGGCCTGCACGACGTCTGCAAAGGAGATGAAAGACAAGCGCCGAGGGTCAGTCGTGTCCACAGACCCGTAGTTTGCGTTCGAGGCGGATTCGGACGCGTCAGGGTGGCTGAACAGAGACGCTTCCTCGTGGATGAGCGAGGGCGAATGTACCGATTCCGCCATGCTTCCCGCCACAGCCTGTAGACAATCCGTCAGCTGAATGCCATGCAACCTGTGTGTTTTTCCACTCACCGCCGAAGCAGGTTGATGGGCCGCGTGCATCACAATCTCCACCTCGTCGGGATTCAGATGGTCATCCGTAATTGCCAGCGACGAAGCATCTAGCGCTGCTGGTATATGGTCTTCAGTCTTGATGTGCGCCGGTATGGCAGGCGAAGGCTCGGGCTCCTGCACATTGCGCTCGAAGATCTGCGAGGATGCTGGCGAATGCAAGCCGGGCGAAGTTGAGCGAATGCGGCGATTTGGGGAGGCACTGATGCCTGCGGGGTTGATGCGTGGGCTGCCACGGGGGGAACGGCGGTCTGGTGGAGGTGAGGTGGTAAGAGGTGGTGATGGGAGTAGTGTTGGAGCCGATGTGGGCGAGCGCGCGGCGCCTGTCGCTGCCGTCTTGTCTTGCGCCTGCCTATCCGCCTTCTTACCAAGCGCCAGCAGCTTGCGCTTTCCTTTGGCCAGAAGGCCAGAGCCTTCCCCGGCCTCGTTGCTCTCCACGGCAGGCGTCGTGCTCGCGGGCATGGCTTCGGGAGTGCTCATGGCAGCGACTGGAGGAAAGCGCTTTCCTTGACCGAGAGATTTGCTTGCTGGCGGCAAAAGACTGTTCTTGGGGTTAGCTCTTACTGCTGCTATGATGCCGGGAACAGCCACGGTGCTCTGGTGCAGCAAGTACCGGCGTGGACGGGTCGGGCGACGATGGGAGATCAATTTGTTGATGAATCGAGGGGTTTGGGTTGTTGCCCGCTTCAGACAAATTGCCGCGCTACACGGAGTTTAGACAGTGTAACAGACTACAAGTGAATCGCAGTCGAGTGCTACTGTGAACTGTCACCGGGCGGGTAGCAATCAAGGAGGGTGCCGTTGGGATCCATGGATGGAAGCCCATCACGTGGGATGACGCAGCTGGTTTGGAACCTTGTGTCCTTCAAATCTTGCAAGGCACGTGAGCACCCTTACCCCGGAGCCACAATGTCCACGCGCACGGATAACGGTAACTTACTAGAGCTTGCACTATCAAAAGATGGCCAGCAGTGTCTCGCGACATATTTCCGGGCACGAGAATAGCAACATACAAGAGCTCTACGACAAAAACATTGCCTAGTTAACCCGAAAGCCTCTCATGGGCGTGACTGGTGTCTTCGCAAAGCCACCGGACTTCGTGCACACCACTAACAGAGTTACTGTCAGAAAGGAGTCTTCATTCTCTTGCCCTATCCCATAGATATTTTACCTCCGATCTAGATTGAGACGACACCCGAAGCATGCCACCAACCATTCTGTTGCGAACCCCGGCTCTTATTACCCCATCTTTTAATATTGCTAGCAAAGATGTCGAATTGTTGTACCACTCAATATTTGCCGGCCTACCAATCGAGACCAAGTACGCATAACATCTATAACTGCCGCCACAAAACATGGGCATTGTGCGTTGTGATGAACAATCAGAAGAGTCGTGCGCCTCAATACCGATCCCAAGCAGGCTAATTTCGACGCATGCGATGTGGCCTATTCGGCTGCACTCCACAGGTGAAGCACCCCATCCTTTTGGGTGAGCTGAGTCGGTTCGGATTCTTCTCCTGTTGCTCTGCCTTGACGCGCTTGCTTCTGAGGTCAACAAAGCATCTTAATACTGACGAAATGTTGTGGACTGACATCGTGATTACTACTAATACTATTGCCAACTCCATGACCCTGGTGGGCGACTAAAGGATTTGGCTTTCAAAGGATGAGCTCAGCGCGGCCCTCGTCCTTCGTATTCTGGGGTGTTTGGAGCATGGTTTTACGCCGCAGGATGCAGGGCACGAGCGCAATCCTAGCGAGAAGCATTCACCCGGCACCTCCACATTGCGCGAGACTCCCGCGCGTCGATCGATTGACTTTATACAATCTGCAGCTGTCTAACTTGTCACACGCCGCGTCAGTCCGGATGCATCTAAATCCAGCCGAAGTCCAAGCGCGCGCTGAAGTTCTCGATCAGCTTTTGGTTCTTTCGTCCGGACTCTGCTCAGATGGTTGCTAAAGGACTCTTTACGCCTACGTTTCTGGGCCCAACAGTCGAAACGACAGCGTTCAGTCTGGCGAGCATATCGACCATTGTGGTCCTCCTCAGGTCAGTACCCTTGCGTCTGGATTCGCAGCTCGCCTGCTGACATTGCACAAGGTTCTATTGCCGGATATGGATTGTGAAGAAGCTGAAGTCGTATGACTACCTGATCGCAGGAGCAGTGGTAAGTCGACGTATTCCTATGATCGAGCTATCCGCTCTTTCGCCCATGTTGCCGCCTTCGCGGGCGCCTTACAGCCAACAAGGCGCCGGCTGATGGAGACTAGGTGTGCACATGGGGACTGTGTGTCATTAATCACTACCAAGTGCTCTACGGCACTGGTTCTGGTGCGTAACTGACTTCACATTGTCCGGGGACGATATACTAATCGCACGGTATCACAGGCGCATGGCCTGCCGACCTGCCACCAGTGAGTTTGGTTGGATACCCACATGTTGCCACTTGTTGATCCCCGGTAGCCTTCCGCAGAATTTACGCTGAACGGCGTGTTGGGTGCGGCGAAAGCATGGTACGGATATCAGATCGTCTATCTGCTGGTTCCGGCACTTGTTAAGCTCTCTATCCTCGTGGTAAGTTGGCTCAAGACGTGAACACTGATGAATGTTCACTAATTTGATTAGTTCTATCTAACCATCGCCACTCACCGTCCCTTCCGAACCATCGTTTACTGGGCCATAGCATTCGTTACGACCTACAGCATCATCATGATAATCGTGAACGCCTTCGAGTGCCCACGCAAGCCGTCCCTCGTCTTTGAGCCCGAGATATTTGTTATGAGAGAACAGTGGCATTGTTTCAACCTGACGGCTCTGTATTTCAGCCAATCTGCGCTGAACATATTCTCCGACCTCTTCATCCTCGTTTTACCTCTGCCAATTCTCGTCAAGCTACACATGCCGACTATCAAGCGCATTTGCCTGTTGATAGTCTTCTCGGTGGGACTCCTTGTTCCGATCGCAGCAAGTTTCCGTCTTTGGATTCTCTATCTCTGGCATGATGCGCCTCCGGATATATCACGATATTACGGCGGCTACATTCTGTTCTGGGACGCCGTCGAGCTCAACACTGCCATCATCTGTGCGTCGGCACCTTCTCTTCAGCCTCTCTTTAGGCGCGCTTTTGGTGAACTGCGTGCGTTCTCACGAGGCCGATCAGCGTACTACTACTATGGCGACGATAGGGAGGGCACAGTCATGACGCAGACCACGATCGGCAGAAGAGGAAGTAGGAGGTTGGATCAGGAGATTCCGTTACAGCGACGGCCGTCGTCTCGAGAGGTACATAAAAGACGTCCTGAAGAACTGGAAAGCGACCTGGTCGTTATCAGGGAGATGGAAAACGAGGAAGACATCAGGATCTGGGCGCAGGCATCTGCGGTAGAATCAACGAGTACCCATTCCGAATCGCACCCACCGAAGTCGCCAGCGCGACCGCGAGATCTTTTGGCATCTGAATGAGAACATGACTGCACCCCTCCAATCTTACATGGTACCATAGCCACCACTTTGCGCGCAACAACAAAACGTCAGCCCGTGCCTGGAATCGCGTGTATGAGGCCAAGCCCGCGCATGCCGGGCTCAAGAACGTCCAAGATGCTCTGAGACCGCCTTGGAGTCCCGCGTGAACCCCCCTGTCGCACCTGCTTATCTCCACCTACCAAAGAAGAAAACCAGGCAGAACACGCACCAATACAATGCCAGACAGTGTAGTACGGCCCCCGGTAAGGCCGTCAACAAATGACCACGTACGCAATCGGGCCATGGGCTTACATCTTTTGGCTGCCTGCCGCAAACGCGAAGAGCTGAGAATGGATGCAGGTGGGGGTTGGGTTGCGATGTTCAGCTACAAGGGTGCCTTTGCGTAAGCGCGAGTTTGAGCTGCTGACTGTGTAGCATTGGGAAGTCAACAAAGACACGGGGTATATAGCTGCATGTACTCTTGAGACATTCGGGGCACCGGGATAGCGAGGCTGTCATTCTACGCGTTGTTATCATTTTCCTGTTCACGTATATTAAGCACCCTCCGAATTGCGCGCAACCCTTTCCTATCATTTTCGTGCAGTGTATATACCTCTTGAGCATCGCATCACGCCACTCTTTTCAAAATGCCTTCCTTACAGCCCGACTCCGCAAACCCATACACACCCTCCCTCCCAAAGAAAGCCCTCATCTTCCTTTTCAAGGGCGTAAATAAATTCGTCCCATGGCACAAGCTCCCCACGTAAGACCCTCACCAATACATAACCAGCATTCCACCTGAGCAAGCATGCAGCTACATCGGTGTCCTGAACCTCGCAGCCTATCGCTACGAGCTGCGGCAGCACAACCTCCACGATACGTATCCCTCGCCCTCGTACCAAGGTAGCGCCACCTCGGACCCTGTTCCCCATGAATTTGCCCACACGCGAAACTCAGATGGTCTGTACAATGATACAAATCAGCCAAAGATGGGCTGTGTGGGTATGCGATTTGGTCGGAATGTGGGTAGAGACCATACCAAGAAGCCGAGCGAAGAGGAGCTGCTGAGTCCGAATCCGAGGGTTGTGAGCGAGGTCTTGCTGAAAAGGGAAGGTTTCAAGCCGGCGACGATATTGAATCTGTTGGCGGCTGCTTGGATTCAGTTTCAGGTGCATGATTGGTGAGTGCTCCCTCGTTTCTCCAGAATATAGGCTTCAGGTCGGTGTGGCAGACGAATGATGGCTGATTAAGTGGATCGCAGGTTCATGCACACCAATTCTACGACTGAGAAACATGACATCAAGCTTCCGCCCGGTGATACATGGAGTGACTCGCAGATGAGCGTAGAAGCTACGCAAGCGGATGAGATCTTGGATGACACCGACAAGAAATCCCCTGCTTATAGGAATGAGAACACACATTGGTGGGACGGCTCCCAAATCTATGGATCCAGTGAAGCCCGCACCAAAGAGCTGCGCGGCCTTGCAAAGAATGGCAAGCTTGAGGTCGACGAGCAGAAGGTAGTTACTTACCTACCTCGTGATGAGAATGGCGTACCTCGGACCGGTTTCTACACAAATTGGTGGCTAGGGCTGGAAATGCTCCACACACTCTTTGTGCTCGAGCATAATGCAATCTGCGATGATTTGGCCAAGGAGTACCCTGACTGGGAATCCGAAAGAATATTCGACACCGCTAGACTAGTAAATTGCGCACTGATGGCGAAGATTCATACAACCGAGTGGACGCCTGCCATCCTCGGCCATCCAGCCCTGCAAATCGCAATGAACGGCAACTGGTGGGGGGTCCTAGGCGAGAAGCTGTACAAACTTCTCGGCCGCGTCGCCCCAGGAGAATCCATATCCGGAATTCCTGGCTCTGGCGCCGAGCAGCACGGCGCGCCATACTCGCTGACAGAAGAGTTCGTCTCGGTATACCGCATGCATCCTCTAATTCCAGACAATATAGCCTTTTTCTCTGCCGCAACCGGCGAGCACAAGAAAACTTACCCTATTAGGGGCGTTGCGTTTGGAGAGGCGCGAGCACCGCTTACAGAGCAGAGTCTCGGCTTCGAAGACATCTTCTATAGCTTTGGCATCAATTTTCCCGGCGCGGTCACTGTGAACAACACACCTGACTTCCTCCGGGATCTGCACACGCCTGAAGGCCGCCACGTTGACATGGGTACCCTCGACATCCTGCGTGATCGCGAACGCGGCATCCCGCGGTACAACAAGTTCCGCGAGCTGTTCCACATGAAGCCTGTGGCCTCCTTTCTCGAGCTCACCGGTGGCAACACCGAAGTAGCCGCGAAGCTTGACAAGGTATACGAGGGCGACGTCAATAAGGTCGATCTTCTAGTTGGCTGTCTGTGCGAGCCGCTGCCAAAGGGCTTCGGCTTCAGCGACACAGCGTTTAGAGTGTTTATCTTGATGGCGAGTCGGAGGCTCAAGAGCGATAGATTTATTGCGACGGATTGGAATGAGGACACGTACAGCAAGGCTGGTATGCACTGGGTGCAGTATAATGGCATGAAGGACGTGTTGACGAGGCATTTCCCGGTGTTGGGTGAGAGCTTGAAGGGGATTAAAAACCGTAAGTTTGTCCTGCAGCTGGTTCTTGAGTATGGATTGATGTGCTGACTATGTAATAGCATTTGCGCCGTGGACGAAGATTGGGAAGAGTGGCGAGTACAAAGGAGAAGAGACGAATGCTTGAGTGGTCAGTGTGGATGGGTACCGTCTACGCTACAATCGGATCTCAATTCAGTCTAGGCAGCAATCCGGACTTTCAAATCTATAATTCTCCATTTCTATCCAATCGAGCAGCTCTTCGTGATGTTCCTTAGCGGAAACTTGCGCCATGTTATCAGACGCGGAATTAAATGTCATTAGACTGTGCTTGTGCCTTGTTCTGGCATCGGGCCCTCCGTGGCTTAACAAGATGCACAATCTCCCGCTCTCTCCACCCATACGCGAAACCATCCTCATGGTGTGCGAAGAAGTAGGATACTCGTTTGAATTATTGATTTCCATTGCATCGGCACTGTACCAGCTTTTCTATATTTTCATGCGACGAGCTGTGCACCATTTCTTCCCGGAAGCCATTCGAAACATCCAGGAATGGGCATCGTTCTGGTACTGGTATCACGTCCAAGATATTGCTGCTGAAGATACAAGCATTGGATAGAATTCGCATGGTCGCTTGCGCGTGTGTAATCACCTCTTGATACTCTGCTGAAGGCTCTCATTCGCGAAGTTCAGATCATGGACGTCGCACTACATTCTGAGCGAGGAATTCTTGTGCGGCATAGAAGAGCCATGTGGAACTTACGCTCATACGCCGCTTCGGGCGATACACTTTCGGCTTCTCAGACTTCACGCACGTCCGAGCCAATCTGGGCTTACGCAGTGCGAGCTGTTTGCTGTACCACTGGAACACATGAGATCGCGAATATTTGCATTCAAATGCCTATCGTATATATGGGGGTTCGACGAAAGATCCCATCTAATTGTGCTCAATGGACGCTCTTTCGGTGTTTTAGAAACCCTCTGCGAGTTCTTGGACATCTATCGGAAACGGTCGGACAACGATCCCTACGGACAACGATACCTACTTGTGGATCGACCAGATATGTATCAACCGCCTGCAAGACGCCATGCGACTGGTTAAATGCAAAGCTCGCGACCCGAGAGACAAGATATTTGCACTAGAGGGGCTGGTGTTGCCAGACCAAGGGATTCGAGTTGACTACACCTTGACCAATGAAGAAGCATTGCATCCAACAGCTATTAGTTGCTTTATTCAACCACTATCATGAGCCAGAGCAGGCTGACTAATCTACGGAACGAAGCTTGGAGTGCATGGGACACTTACTCGGCGAACTTGGCCTGCCACGTGGATTGCAAATTGTAATCTACAAGGCAAGACTGATCATCTGGTGTTTGAGGACCTCATATTTTGCAAGGCACGGAGACGCTTGGTACGTAACAAGGGAAATACGCTCTTTCCAAGGGTTGACTATAGTCCAGATCGTCGAGTACTTTTTACAGTGTAAAGGACAATCTCCACAACAAGACTGTAAGCAAATGGCTGGCTTCACGAGGAGTTGATGAATAGCGAGGGTCCATATAAAAGTGCTACATTCGTAAACTACCGGAACGCCAACTGGTCAAGGGAAACGCCACAAAGGGATTTTCAGCGAGTCCTCGACAGTACAACGACCGAATTCTGTTTAAAACCGGGGCTGACACAACCTACTCAGACTATTGTGCTTGTCCTGAAGCAACTATCCTACCCTGAGTAAAACAAGACGGAACGAGATCATCGAACGCCCTGACTACATGTAAAGTCACATTCTACTGGCAACATTATGTGATCAGAATAAATCGCTCTCAACGAAATTAATGAGGGTTTCTCGCATGAAGATGAGGCCATCTCGGATGGGTCGCGTAGACATCGCAGTTCAAGAGTGATATCTTGCTAAGCTTCGTCACCTGACCTGCCTCCGCCCTTCCCGCGAGCCCTCCTTCGAGCAAACTTTTCGTCGAATCGGCACTAACGCACATGCTACGAATAAATTACCCAGAAGGATGCTTGTGGGAGTATGGGCATTGCTGGTTCGGATGCTGGGGCCCGGCACTTTCCCACAGCTTCTTTTCTTCTTGGTCGAACTCTTGGTGTGCGGTTCACTCGACATTCACGATGCTTTCTCGGATTCTCCATATAGGTACATCGTCCTTTTTCTCTGCTCTTGCATATGGGAATTTGTTGGCAGAGGGTGAAGGTGCGGATGAGTGATGTTCAGCAGGATTTTGGGGCGCTCTCCATTCTTCTCCGTGAACATTTTGCTGATATTTGAACATGCTTTATCGTTTTTCTCTTTATACATAGTGTTGGAAGCAGAGCTTTCTCGAACGTGTTGCTGCCTGAAGTAATTCTCTTGTCCGTCCCACGAACATGCCCATACCCGTAACTGCTCCAAGGCCGCGTTTCGATTTGGTCATTGGAGATTGTTCGTCAGACAAGTTTCGTCAGTATATGTTGATATAGAGGTGTCTCAGTATGGCGATTACAAATGGGTTCCCCAACATGGTCCGCCGAATGAATGCGGGGTTGGAATGCTAGAAAGGAAAGCCTGCGGGCTCGCTTGCGCTCCGCTGTATTGCCTCGACCTGCCTGTGACTCCCGGATGCGGTCCTATGGAGCTGTACCCGCTCGGAGCTGGGAATTTCGCAGGAACAAAACCGCTGTTCTGGTTCATGGTCCCATCTGTATGCTGGTTCTGCTGGGACATGCCTTCAAAACGACTGCCCTGGGGATTTCCTTGAGAATATGTGCATCTATCGATACGCTGTTTGCTAGGGACGTGATCACTATGCGACTTTTATGCCGATAAGCGCGCCAGCTCGTCCCGATTTGGCTTGTTGTGGATAGCTGGTTCGATCTTCAAGGCGGTGGGCTGAGATAAGTAGTCGAATCCTCGAGTGTTGCAATCGATGGGCATGCTGAACAAGTATTTTTAACCTCCAGGTCTTCGTGTGATTGTTACTCTTGACGTGAGCGTCTCGGGTCACATATTCTATGTTAGCTGTCGAAAGGTATAGGGCGTATAATCGAACATGATATCTTGTATGTAGTTCTAATGAAGCCATCGCAAGCCACAGTAGTCATTTTACAGCTGCTTATAGATGCCATGGAAGGCCTAAAGAAGCCAGTAGGTGATTGCGACATAGTTGGGAGTCTTGGGGCGATGCGGTTGTTTCACATACTTCGTACAGTAGGCCGGGTCTAGTGGATCAGACAAACAGTTAAGTGAATTTTCTTGCTTGCTAAGACAACGTCACGGCGCTAGCCCTCTGTTCTGACATGGCAGTCATCGTGTTTCAACGATACGCACGACAAGTCGTGTCACGGTAGCACACAATAATCGACGGATATTGCGTGTTTGTTTTGCTTTGGAGCATCGCAGAGTACCGAGGACTTCTAAAGATGGTTTTGCGCTTTTCTCGAGATTATTGACAATAAACCCTCATCAATACAACAAGATCTTAACCACTGGCGACTTTGGTTCCACTAAAGCATAGGCGTCGAGATTTGGTCAGTTAGAGCTTGCCATTAACAGCCTCACCGTTTGACACTGCCGTACGCCGCTTCTGGAAGGTCTCTTTCAGATATTTCGCAGATCGCTTCGGTGTACGAGTCCCTGTGGTAAAATTTACGTGGGTGATACCAAAACGAATGGAATATCCAGCAGCCCATTCTGTCATGTGTCAGCATCTGAAACTAGCCCTCTGATGGCTCCGCTTACCGAAGTTATCCATGAGACTCCAGGCGTAGTAGCCTGCAACCTTAACTCCGTCCTCGTTGATTGCTTGAGAAATGGCGTCAATGTACAGTCCGAAATACCGGACACGGAATTGATCGTCCACAGCCTGTTCTAACGACATTGAGTTCTCACCCGGGCATGGGCATCCATTTTCTGTGATATATCTGTATGAATGGGTGATTAGTTGTTGAGGAAACGTCAATGAATATATGGTAGAAGCTCACATAGGTCTTTTGTAGCGATCCCATGCCCAGTTCAGAAGCTTCCTGAATTGCTTATGGGTCACCCGAAGCCATGAAACACCAGACAGCGGGCCGATTTCAACACCTTCGCTATTGGTGGTGGACTCCTCCACGTTTCCAGTGTGATCGTCATCACTAGGGGGTGTGGAGCGTGCTTTCGCAAATTGCGATGTGTAGTGATTCATGCCGTAGAAGGTGTTGTGGGGTGCAGAATTTTTGAGTAGTTCTTGTTCAGCTTCCGTAAACTGTGGTAATCTTGAGCCCAGCTGTTTTCTCATCGATTCGGGGTAATCGCCACCAAGATAGATTGGGTCGCCGAACCAACCGACGTAAAATTCTAGCCTGCGTTGTGCTGCCTCTTGATCAGATTCGCTTGTAGCGTCGTAGGGCTCGTAAAAGTCTGAGTTCAGGACGATGGAAATGGAGCCTTTTTGTGAAGGCAAAAAGTCGGCTGCATATGTCTCGACGGCAGCGGCGTGGGCGAGAATTAGACTGTGCCCCACTCGCCATGGCTCGGTCGTGGAATCATGGCCAGTCTTTGTACTGTGTCCAGGTGCTAGGATGCCACTGTGGTAACCGAAAAGAGCGACAATGTAAGGCTCATTGAAAGTGATCCATTGCTTGACCCTATCGCCAAATCGAGAAAAGCAGAGTCGTGCATAATGCTCAAAGTCGGCCTGGAACTCTGTGGTATTCAAAGGGCCCCCATATCGTTTGTGGAGCTCCAGAGGAAGGTCCTATAAGTGAAGTCAAAAAATGAGATTCATTGAAGCAGACCTGTCCACGAATAATGCATACCCAATGGTAGAGTGTCACGGCGGGTTTAATGCCATGAGCTATGAGGCCGTCGATGAGTGCGTTGTAAAAGGCAATTCCCTTTTCATTGATGGGATCGTGACGCCCTCCAAGGGGAATCAAACGCGACCAGCAGATTGAAAAACGGTACACGTCGACACCATATGAGGACAACAAGGCGATGTCTTCGGCGAGGCGATTGTAGTGGTCGCAGGCAATATCACCGTCTTCACCGCTTGTAACACTAGGCTCGCGATGGGAGAATTCATCCCAAATTGAGGGGCCTTTGCCGTCTTGCTTGGCTCCGCCTTCCACTTGATATGCGGCTGTGGCCGCACCCCAGAGGAAGTCTGCTGGTAGTGGAAGCTCTTTGACGGAATCTAACGTGTCGAGAACAGATTTGGTAGAGGTGTCTGCTCTGACTTCGTTGGATTCGAACATCTTGAGCCAGTAATTTCGGAGAAAAGATTGTAAGCAATATCGTAAAAGAACGTAGCGACACGATACTACTTCAACTTATACTTTCACGCATACCCCACTTCTGATCCACGCAAAGCAAAGACGGGCTGTACTTCCGTAGACTGTGCCACTTCGCGAAGGTACGTCGTCTAGCCACCAATAGAAACCCCAGTGATGTATCACGAAGTGGGTGGACCATGGTCGCAGGCGTATCCCGCCGAATTCGCCATACAAACGAAACTGAAATCCCGGTCGATCACACGGATTAGCTGGAACTGCCTAGCTTATCGTAGCTATACCACACGTGTACATTTCGTCTTCCCGCATCTACGTTCGTTTCCCCTTGGATTATAGCCTCTCGAAGCGACAAATGGTGCGGAAACTTTATCAAAGTAGTGCATTCCATACCGGGTGACATATCAAGCAAAAGTCGCAATCATTCTTTTACGTTCGTAGACACAACTGTTCATGACTTTAGGCGCAGTGTTGGTTTGCGTAGGTTGGCGGCTAGGCGGTCCGACCAGCCGCCAACGAGCCCCGCCATCGCTTATCTGTTCTTCGACTTGGGTACAGCGTGGGATATGTAGGACCATCGCTCTTCCTCATCATGCATCTATGTGCACAGCATTCGCTTTCCGATCCACCGAGCCGAGGAAGCTCAAAACTCGTCATTGAAAGGTGGCCATTGTGCCGCCTGTAGCGAGAGCGGTCGAATGTGGCCAACAGTCCAGCACCAGATATTCGGTATGTGTCAGTGATATTGAACCCGTCCCATCGAGCATGGCTGGTTCTTGATGGTTTCTACTCCGTCCGTATCCACATCTGCTAGAAGCTACTGAGTGTTGACTTGCAAAAGACATACTACTATCAATTTTGAACAATCACAATGATTTTGCCGCATTCCACAATGACCTCTTTCAAGTTTGTCAGTGTTGCTTTGAGCTTCGGAGACCTCGGAGGTTCAGAATATGCTGGTGATCCTGAACGGTGTAGGTACTGGTGGTACCATTCGCGTCGCCTATCCTATCGGCGCTTTTGGAGGCGCGCGGATTTCGCGTTTGCATTCCAAATAACAATCTGGGTTGCGAAAAGAATAAAGAACAGAGATCGCAAATTCTGGCCATCGTACCATTGTTATCCACTCCGAAACGATTGGACTCGCACTATATCTGGCGACCCTGACACGACATCATGAAAAAGGCTTAGCGCAAGCGATTGTGCATTGACACTCTTCTTCGACATCGAAGGTTCCTCAACATCAACATCCTCTAATGAAGACGACTGCAAGCGGCCGCACCGGCCTGCTTCGACGACTTGTTCTTTTCTCTTTTTCGTTTGTTCCTTGCACCTTTGCTTTCGGGTTGTCAACATGGCCGTTATACGCGATCTGGGCAATTTTGGGTGGGGCGAGAATCCGATACGGCGATCGCAAGGTGTTACAGGACAGCCTGTTCTTTGGGAGTTTTATCATTTTGCTTGCCCGACAACCTATCTCTGATGCCTGTGTCAGGACTTGGACCTTAATTGGGAAGGATAAACAATCAACAGCAACTACAGGTGCAGCCACGATTGTTGCATTGGCAGCACTTGGGTATATCTTCAAGGAAAGCAACAACTACTCTCGGGAGAAACAATCGGAACCACTGCCCAAAGGAACGCGTCCATGGTCTGTGGATCATGCGGGGTCTTTCGTTATTCCTTGCCACACAACACATTCCCGCATATTTCCGAAGAAGCATTCTTTTGGCTATGACTATCTACTATGTGGATTCCCTATCGTGCCAGTGGGGACCACACCAGAAGGAATCGACATAACCGATGGAAGCGACCATATCTTGGGGAAATGGTGGCTTCAGATCAAAGCAGAGGACTATCTCACGCGAGGCCAAGCAGCCCTAGGCTTCTACGGAAAGCTCAAGGTCTACCTAAGGGAAAAGGTAACACGTCCCGCACTCGCCGTATGCCAACATACTAAAAACAAATAGGGCGTCAAAGATTCAGAATGGTCTTATGCCTACCTAGTCACAGCGCCACGGTTCTTCGGCTATTCTTTCAACCCTGCATCCTTTTGGTATATCTACAACCAAAATCACCAACTTACGAGAATGATCACCGAGGTGAACAATACATTTGGAGAGAGACATCTTTACCTACTGGACGGGTCGAGTCCAACAAGTCCGGCTCAGACTCAAGGCGAAGAAGAACAGGTTCTCATGCCACCTAAGACAACTTTTGCCGACTACTGGACCAAAGAATTTCACGTCTCACCGTTTAATTCAAGAAAGGGCGGTGGCTACGCTCAGAAGGCTCTGAACCCCTTTCCTTCACCCACCTCTTCACCTGCTATCGACATTACCATCACTTTGAAATCAACAAAAGATCACGCTAAAATCGTTGCGCGGCTCTTCTCTGTAGGCGCGGCTCTGAAGCTTGACGGAATGAGCCTTTTCGAAGCACTAAAGTTCATTGCAGCCTGGTGGACGGTAGGATTTTTGACGTTTCCACGAATCATAAAGGAGGCTTTCGTCCTGTATTTCCGCAAGGGCTTGCGTGTGTGGTTCAGGCCCGAAGTGCGTGCTTCCAGTATCGGTCGAGTACCGACGCGGATAGAGAAGTACTGGATCCAGAATCACCTTCTGCAGCTGTCACTAACGATATTTTATAGCCTCTTATACCAGGTTTTCCGGGACTATCTCTTCTCCCTGGTGCATCTCTCTGAGGACCCTTTCCTGATCAATTTCGAGACTGCGATTCCTGACAAGCCCCAAGATGTAGTCGCATCGACGCATCGAAGAGACCGTCATTCCAGCGTAAAGTCCCTGGACATCCGCGTTTTGACTGGCGCTTTCTACTCCCGTTTTGTCCACTACTCACATACGTCAGAGGCATTCGATCGTGAATGCTTGTTCACAGACGAGAAGAACCGCACTCTATGGATCTCGCAGCCTGAACTTCTCCAAGAGCTTCTACCAAAAAAATTATTGGAGGATCCGAAAGAGCAACAAGGTTTTGTGGAAAGGGCCTACCTCAGTGAGCTGCGATGGACACTACTGCGGAAGCTAAGGTGCCCGCCCGCTGACCCGGCGTATCCCATATCCCCCAAGTCTGCGCAATTCGACCTCGACGACATACGGGAGCATACTTTCTCGGAACTTGACCGATTTGTGCGGGGATCTACTGGCCTGCATTATGCAGGACACTACAGGAGGGCTGTAACTAAGCTGTTCCTGGCTCAGCGATATGCGCTGGGCTTCACAGAGGTGATTGACGTGTTGGATCTTTGTTCGCGGACAATGCTTTGCTGGCTCGGTGCCAGAATGCTGGTGTCATATAATCAAGCCGGCGGAAATCATCACAGCTCCAGCTTGTATGACATGTATGGCGTCTACAATTGGTGGACAACGGGAACAGCATTGGGGTTATGTCACATCTATGGGCTCTCCAAGGGATATAGGTAGTCGACCTTGTAGATGACTCCCGTCTACGCGCCCAATTACATCTAACCCTTTGACTCACACATTCTTCATAGAGAGATGCGGAATTATTCGCTCGGACGTTGGCCGTGGTGTGAGACAAATGTCCAGTGTTCTAGCCCGTACCAAAGCGTCTGATAGCCGAGGTACCCCAAAACGGCTAGCGGATCGTCGGCTAGCCCTTCTACCGCGATCTCCAGCTGCTTCGCGTCCACGTGCATTCACATGCTGCTCGTATGCGCATGTCAAAGGCCTCAATTGAGAACATGTGAAGTCAGACAAGTCGCGTGCCGCGTTGCAAAATTGTCGCCCGACCTGCCACAGCGCAGCGTTATGGTGAAAACACCAGACACTCGCAGCCAATGAGGCAGCATCACAAGCCAGCAGCGCCAAACGTCATCCCGTCACGGTCCCGGATCCGCTCCTCTAACCCCAGACTTCTGCTCTCAGACGCGTCCTTTGGGCCGAGGGGCAACGACAAGCTCGTCGTCCTGGCACTTGACCGGCGGCCCTCGGCGCAGCTAACTCGGGCCAATGGTGCAGTGTGCGTTACCCGAGTGTTCCCGACCACAGTCACTGGAGTGTAGACCTTTCCTGACTGGGCGTCTGGGGTTGGCGCCCGGCACCATGATGCTCATACATACATAATAGCTTGGCTCCGCCCGTGGAACTGCTTGCGTGAAACGTGGAGAACTACCGAGGCTACGGAAGAGTCTCGTCATCAGGTCATCTCAAAGAAAAGGCAGACATCCCCTCTTTCTTTGAATATACCTTCAGGTCCTCGTATATACTTCTTACCTTTGACTGGAGAATAAGATTAGTGAAGATGGCAAACATTGA
Source organism: Paraphaeosphaeria sporulosa (assembly GCF_001642045.1). Taxonomy (NCBI): domain Eukaryota; kingdom Fungi; phylum Ascomycota; class Dothideomycetes; order Pleosporales; family Didymosphaeriaceae; genus Paraphaeosphaeria; species Paraphaeosphaeria sporulosa. The sequence goes on along the minus strand of NW_017253360.1, from coordinate 1,515,026 downwards.
TGCAGAGGAGCAGCAGTACCAGCAAGAGGTGGAAGAGGTCAAGAAGTGGTGGTCAGATTCACGATGGCGGTACACCAAGAGGCCCTTCACAGCAGAGCAGATCGTCCAAAAGCGAGGCACGCTGAGGATACAATACCCCAGCAATGCACAGTCGAAGAAGCTTTGGAACCTTGTGGAGGGCAGGTTCAAGGTGAGCAAGGTCGTCGCCTACGTCTTGACACTGGCTAATCATACCAGAACAATGACGCAAGCTATACATACGGCTGTCTCGACCCAGTCATGGTCACACAGATGGCAAAGTACATCGACACCGTCTATGTCTCCGGCTGGCAATGCTCGTCAACTGCTTCGTCGACCGACGAGCCCGGCCCCGATCTCGCAGATTACGCCTACACCACGGTCCCCAACAAGGTCGGCCACCTCTTCATGGCACAGCTCTTCCACGACCGCAAGCAGCGCGAAGAGCGCCTCACCACACCAAAGGCAAACCGCGCAAATGCGCCTAGTATCGACTACCTGCGGCCTATCATAGCTGATGCGGATACTGGTCACGGAGGTCTCACCGCAATCATGAAGCTTACGAAGCTGTTCGTCGAGAAGGGCGCAGCTGGCATCCACATCGAGGACCAAGCGCCTGGAACCAAGAAGTGCGGCCACATGGCCGGGAAAGTGCTTGTCCCCATCAGCGAGCACATCAACCGGCTGGTCGCGATCCGCGCGCAAGCCGACATCATGGGTGAGTCTCCCTTTACTTCTCTCCAACAGAATAAGACATCGCAAAAGCTGACAAGTTCTCTCAGGCGTCGACCTCCTCGCCGTCGCCCGCACCGACTCCGAAGCCGCCACCCTCATAACCTCCACCATCGACCCCCGCGATCACCACTACATCCTGGGCGCCACGAACCCCGCACTCCAAGCCCTTAGCGACCTCATGCACGCCGCCGAGCAAGCTGGCAAGTCCGGCCCCGAACTCCAAGCCATAGAAGACGCCTGGACGAAGGAAGCTTCTCTCAAGCTCTTCCACGAGGCCGTCATCGACACCATCAACGCGGGCGTGCACGTCAACAAGGAGTCTCTCATCGCGGAGTTCCTGGAGAAAAGCAAGGGCAAGAGCAACGGCGAGGCGCGCGCAATCGCAAAGGGACTGACGGGCGTTGATATTTTCTTTGATTGGGATGCGGCGAGGACGCGCGAGGGGTACTACAGGTACCAGGGCGGGACCCAGTGCGCGGTGAACCGCGCCGTGTGCTATGCGCCGTATGCGGACATGATATGGATGGAGTCGAAGCTGCCAGACTATGCGCAGGCGAAGGAGTTCGCGGACGGCGTGCACGCCGTGTGGCCGGAGCAGAAGTACGTATCCCCTCCCCGCTCCGTCTCCCCTACCCTGGACAGCCGACTGACCCCACGCCCACAGACTCGCATACAACCTCTCCCCCTCGTTCAACTGGAAAGCCGCCATGCCCCGCGACGAGCAGGAAACCTACATCCCGCGCCTCGCCGCGCTGGGCTACTGCTGGCAGTTCATCACGCTGGCGGGACTGCACCAGACGGCGCTCATGGCGGATACCTTCTCCAAGGCGTACGCGAAGCAGGGGATGCGCGCGTACGGCGAGATCATCCAGGAGCCCGAGGCCGAAAACAAGGTCGATGTGCTGACGCACCAGAAGTGGAGCGGCGCGAATTACGTCGACAACATGCTCAAGATGGTGAGTGGGGGTGTGAGTTCGACGGCGGCGATGGGGAAAGGGGTTACCGAGGATCAGTTCAAGTAGATGGGGTAGATGTGGTGGGTTTGGGAGATTGTAGAAGAATGGATGAATCAAGTCAAGCGTCTCAAAATGCTCCAGTCTCATGTTGCTGCCCATTGCACGGGCAGGGATGCGTATTCGCTCAAGTCGCCGCTGGATCGAGCTGTGTCGACACCTTTCGGGTCTATTCGTTTATGACGATCCACCTCGCCCAAGTATACTAGACAACCTCCGGCAGTCGTCGCAGTTGTCTTGCCCAATCAGTCTTTCGACTATGTACAAAGCTCACGCGCATACCCCACGCGGCCCTCCTCAAAGACAGTGAAATGATTTTTGACATGAGTCTGTGCTATACACATACGCATACCACATTGTAGCAAAAGATAGTGAAGCGTGTATCCCTACGCCAGTCCAACGCCCGTGGCCCAGCGACCAGATGCAGATATGCAGGTACACGGCCAGGTACTTGTTATACTGCTCCTCAGCAGTGCATGCAAGACAAAACCTGTCGCATTGATAATGAACAGTTGAAGGAAAATGCCACTTTTTCGGAAACACCCCCCGCCCCAACGTCTTTTCTAGATGTTTGTATGCAGATCTAAGAGCCCGCGGGCCCTGGGCAAATGGAGGGATAGGGAACGCAGAGTCTCGGTAGGGACCGAATGACAGCCAGGCTCTCAGCTATCCAATCGCAGATACCGTCCCAGAGGTGAGGAAGAAAAGAGATTGATCAGTGGTAATCAAACAGAACGCTTATGCTCTCGCCGTGATGCACTCGTCGTATCGCCTGTGGAAAATTGTTAGTCTCAGTCTCGATGTCAGTAAAGCGCAAGTCCTACCTCAGCAAAGACATTGCCAACTTCCAACACCTCCAGCTTCGGACACCGCGCCTTATGCTCAGTCTGGTCCACGGTGTTTGTCACAACAACCTTGTCCAAAGCGCTCGCGTTGATACGGTCAATGGCATCGCCGCTCAATATGCCGTGTGTGATCAGCGCGTACACAGTGTTTGCGCCTTCTTTCTTGAGCAGCTTCGCAGCTCGTGTGATGGTATTTGAGGTGTCTGCCAAGTCGTCGATGAGGATCGCGGTGCGGTCGCGGATTTCGCCGACCAACATCATGGTCGCGTTCTGACGGTCGCTGATTTGCGTAGGGCGGCGCTCCTGGTCATTCAGTTAGCATATGCTCCGGGTCTGAACCTGGTCCACGCACCTTGTGGATAAGCGCAAATGGCATGCCCAGCGCATCTGCAATCGCCGTAGCTCGCTTTGCACCTCCAGCGTCAGGGCTCACAATGACGGCCTGCTGGTAGTTCGGGATGGAGAACTGGATGTACTTCCGGAGAAGATGGCGACCGTAGAGGTTGTCTACGGGTATGTCGAAGAAGCCTTGGTACTGCGGGTCGTGGAGATCCATGGTAATGACATGATCTGCGCCGGCGCAGGTGAGGAGGTCCGCAATCAGAGTCCCGGCCTGTGCAACCCATTGCTTGTACCCGGGTTGTGGCGAGAACTGCGGAGGCATTGTGGCGGCTCTCGCAAGACCGTTGTTGCCATGTGTGCCGTTGACTCCGTTGGCCTGGAAGGAGCCCTTGTCAGAGCCATCCGACTTTTTCGTTTCGACCGTGTCGGTGCGCTTTAAGCCGTGGCTTGGAGTGCGCTCCTCGGACATCTTTAGTCGCTCCAGCGACTTGTCGAGCGAGGCAGTGCCATTTGTGAGGGTGGCACCGGGGTGTGCGGGATGCGGAGTCGCCGGGACGCTGTCGAATGAGTAGGTGCCGGTGCGGCTGCGGTTGGCACCAGGCACCTTTGCGAGCGGGGCGCCCGTCTTGTTGTACGGGATGTCGCTCTGGCGCGAGTAGGGGAAGAGCGGCAGCACGGCGGTGATGCGCTTCGCCGAGGCTGTTCTGCAGGCCGAGATGCAGATCAACTGTTGCGGGATTAGAAGCGCGGGAGACGGCAGACACCCAGACGCACAAGTTCCATGAGGTTGTCATTGACCTTTCCTCCGCCGCTCTGCACAATGAAGACGTCCTTGCCGCGGACCGACTCCTCCACCTCAACCCTCGTCTCGCCGACTGCAAACTTGGACAGCTTGGGAAAGGTCAGCCATGCGCATGTTCCGCCGGGTGCGGGGTCTTACCAGCCGCTTTGCTGGGGGGATGCCGAGGTGGTCGCATATCTGCTCTGCGCAAGGTCAGAAAGGCCGAAACGTGTAGGGCTGAAGAGCTTTACGGGTGAGCTGCGGGTGGCCTGCGGAGAGCACAGTTAGCAAAAGAGCGCGCCATAGCTACACTGCACGACTCTGGATGCAATCCAGGGAAATTGCGACCCAAAGCGACGCTGCGAGGCCGACGTACTGCTGCCGCCGAGGACCACGATGTTGCGCACCATGACGGAAGTGGTGGGGTTTCTCGCGGGTCCGACGGTGGTGATATGGCGTGCTGCGCAGGTGCTGGGCAGCCGTCTCAGGCACTGCGTGAGAGGTGAGAAATGAGTTCCTTCGCCTTTGCGGGCGGGCGTGTTGTGAGGCGTTCAGCGATGAGGTAGTAGCATGTTGAATGAATAGCTTGAATGGACCCGCCGAAGTTTTCTTCGGCTTGCTTCCTTAATTCTGCCGCCATGCGCGCCAAAATACGCATCCTTGCACGCACCGCATACGCCATACCGCCCTCCACCGCCCACCAGCCTGCGCTACCCGCCCTGCTTGCGAATCTCGCATGCATCACTGGTCGCAAGAGGCAAGGCGACATCTGGACTGCACCGCACTTGAGCGGCCGGCTGAATGGCAACTGCCTGCATCGCACCTTCCGAAGTCGGAGTATCACGTGCAAATCTCTACAGCATGCGGCAGCAGCGCTCAAGCAGCGCCTATGTCGCAGAGTGCTGGAGGTGCAAAGTAACTGGCGAAGCCTTGCGTAAAGCGCGGTCAAGAGCATTCATTATTGCGTGCAAAAAAGAGTAATGATTCGATTCAGACCACCACAGCATCGCCCTCGAGCAAACCATGCCTGTTCGCTGTCCCGCGCATGGGAAAAGTCCAAATGTTTCCCTCCTCAATGCGATCGAATTCTCACATCTCCGCCTGTGCTCGATGTTCCCTCATGTCGTGCGACCGGCTATCGGGTTGCTGCGCGTACGGGTCACCCTGCAGCGACGTGCAGCTACCCTGGGGGTCCTTCGGACTCTCTCGTAATTCGCCGTCGTAACAGATCTCGCTTCGTGCTTTCGACTTCATGCGTGATCATACAAAATGCGACGGTAGATAGCCATTGTTGCATGTGTCGGGGAGCTCTTCGGGTGCGATCATGGCCAGAACGGTTCATGTCTCACAGCAGACTTCGCAAGCCGCGATCAGAGGTATGCAATACCGAGGCATCGTTCGCATGCAGGTGTCGTACCAGATCGAAGGCGCTTGGCGCCTCCGGTTTTGTTATTTTGCGTTTCCAGACAGGCATAGCTCTCCTCATATCATTCCCTCCTCCCACTTGCCCGATTTCGACTTCTCAATTCCAGGCGTGAACAGCTCCGCGCTCAGAACGAGCACGGCAGGCACCACAGCCAGGGCATCGACCGTCCCGCTCCGATGATGCCTCCCTACTAGATTCATCGCGGCCGCCACCTCCCTGCTCTTGACTTCTTTTTTAATCCTCGGCCACTCGTCCCCCGACTTGCGCGTCGACTCGCTGGACGATCCTCTGCGGTGGAACGGCCGGAAGGAAGAGATCGAGTGCGACTTAGGGCGCTTTCCGGTGGGGGCGGCGTGCGCTTTGGGCTTTGGAAGGGGCGGGAGCGGGATGTTGATTTCGGTGTAGAGAGGTTCTTCGTATTGAGGTTCGGGTGAGCTGAGACGTGCCTCTTCGTAAGTTGGCAGAGCTGAAGCGGGTGGTGTTGAAGGGACATCCTCGTCCGCCCTCGTCGCTTCGATGTCCTGCGTGACCGCCATCGTTGGCAAGTCTGTCGAAATTGGATTTCCACAGTATATTCAGAATGAACGAGTGTGCAGGTTATGCGCCAGAGCAAGTGAACGCTGACACTTGATATGCTCTTTCCTCAGCAGTGCACAGCCCCTCAACCTCGTATCACGCGCACCACATACAGTGTCATACACCAGGCACTGTCACCAGCCACCGCAGCTCCCTGAACACACACCATGCAAACATCCAAGCTTTTGTCAGGCCCCCAACCCGCCGGCGGTGCCTAGTGACGTCCTCGAACGGCGTCGCGCTGGCGATCTCGGAAAGTCAGAATGCGTACAAAGGCGATGGTGGCAGATCCGCAAACAGCGAGCCAGGGAGCGAGCGATCGCGGAAACGGAGGTTCTTGCTGATTGCTGATCGCCATTTCGATAAGCCACCGAGCTCAGTCAGCCGCATTGTGAGCGAAAACGGGTGCAACAAGGGGAGAGTTCAGCTCCGTGCTGCTTGGGCTTACGCTGCCAAAGAGGATATGTGAGGCGAGGAGGTGGGGCGCAGCGGACGCGTTGCGGGCGAACGGCCAGTGCTCTGATATATGAACTGTGAGATGAGTCAATAACATGTAAAGGTGTCCACAACTTTGGTTCAGCTTCGATATCCGGGCGTCTTGTAAGTATGGGACACATGCCAGCGGGCCCGGGAAGACCAGGATCACGTGGTTCAGCGTTCACCTAGGCACCTAGGCACCTTCGCTCTTAGGCTTATGACTGCCTCTGGTGCTAGTAAGAGATTTTACTCATTATTCAGCAGCGTTTTGGCAGATTGATCTGCTATCATTCTATGAAGAAGGTAATCAACTGAAGATATTCAATGATAGCATCAAAGTTCCGAGGTCAAACCACTCACGTAACGGCCTGTGTGTGCAATCATAACACTGGTCGATCCTTATTCATCCTCCAAATCCAGCTGGCTTGCGGACACCTCCATCTCTGCAGGCTTTTCAAGTTTCCCTGAGTACAGCACCTGGTACGCCAGCCAACGCCAATCGTTGGGCATCTCGTCTCGTGGATGTCCCCACTTCAGCTTGCTTAGGTCTCCTATATTGTACATATCAAGCATTGAATCGACTCGTGGCGTCCACACATCAAGATTCCACAAACGCCCATCCTTGCTCCACTTCTTGTCTCCTCGGATCTCTGAACAAAGCAAGGCGGCTGGTCCAATAGGGCACAGCAAGTCGGCAATGATCTCAATATCGGAACATTACAATGATGATGGATGCAGAGGACTAGAGCCTCCGGTGTAACAGCGAGATAGTGATGGGGACCCGAAACTCCGGTAATCGGCTGAGGAAGTTGCGAGAGAAGCTGGAGATCTTGACTGGTGTACACCGGGTCGTATGCCACGATATTTGGATGTTTGGTGGAGACTAATGAGCTGTTAGATTGAGGGAATCCTTCTCGCAATAGGACACGCTAAGAGATGCTGGTGGTAAGGTCTCTAAGGTGAGAGTAAAAGCGGCAAGTGCACAAGCTACGAGGTACATGTTGCACGGGAAGATCCGAGAAAGCATGTTCCATCAAAAACTCTGAGGATATGGTTCAACCCCAATGTAAGTGAATACAAAGGCGCTGATACAGTAGGACAGTGACCTTGGACTTAATATCCACATATGGAAAGAGAATTCACAATACAGCCCACCTATGTCATGGTTGTTAGTGAGGAAAAGTCAGATGACCATGTAGGCTCGATTGTTAATGATAAAGACCACTTTCAGGAGGCCAGCAATCTCAAAAATCAATGACAAGGGCTAGTGGAACAACTGGAATAAAATCGCAGTAAGCGTGTTGACATAAGAAGTAGACCGTAGCTAGTTGATTCCATCTCAAGAAATACCCAGTGACAACTGCTAGACACTAGCTGTGTTCCACCGCCGTCCCTCTACAGAATCGAGATCAATGTCGAACAGTGTGAAAGTTCAACCTGTGACTGTCATCAACGTTAGTATATGACCTGCGAGCAGAAACAGCTTGCCACTTACAGAGCTTGGGACCGGGCATCGGGTAGACCGGCTTGGACTCGTCATTGTAGATGTTGTAATGCACACCAGGATCATTTTCATTGTAGAGAGAGGTTCCAACCACACCTTCCGGTGTAGCATTGCCGCCACCCGTGATCTTGATGTTTGCACACTGTGGGTAGAACTGAGCAGCGCCGACATCGTAGGCGGAGTGAAGCGCAATGATCTCGTGGCGTAGAACGTAGTTACCTGCCTTGATTGAGGCTGGGATCTTCACAGACCAGGCACCATCCGCCGCACGCAGTTGGTCGTCGGCCCAGACACCCGCCTTTCCGCCGCCTGTGCCGAGGGAGATCTGGCCCACCTCCGCGATCTTGAACCATCTGAGCTGGTCTTTCTTCACCGTCGTGCAGTCACCATTGCAAGCTGCCAGGTAAGAGAAGATGGGCCCGTGGTGGCTGTCGGGCCAGGTCGTCCAATGAAGGTTGATGGTTTGTCCCGCGGCAATCGAAGTGCTGTACAGCTTGGCGTTGGTAGCATTGATCGAGCAGATGATGTCCGGGCTCTGTAGGTTGCTGCTGTACACAGGTCCTGTGTCGGTGTTCCAGGCTGGCCAGCTGATAGTACCTTGATCAGGTACCCATGGTGCCGCTGTAGGGTTGAACCCTTCGTAGTCTTGGCCCGCAATAGTCAACTTATCGATCCAACCGTGCGCCAAAGCGGTGTTGGCCAGGCTCAGGGCGCAACCGAGTGCGATTGGGGACAGCATCTCAGCCTGTGTTGCAAACGAAGATTTGGAAGTAGGTACTCATGGGTCGCTGGAGCTATAACCCTCAGTCTTTAAACGGGTCTACATGCGGTTGAACGTAGGAAAAAGTCGCAGGGATCAATGACCGTGTCCGGTAGTCGGGCTACAGACCAGATTTCTTGTCACACAAGAACTATATTTTAAAGTACTACAGGCTGATGCTTAAAGCCATGGCTGCACTTTTGCAGGCCATTGATTGGTTGTGCACCTCAAATCCCAGCCTTAATACTAAGCGAATGGACATTCCCCGGAATTCATGGTTAATAAACATTTATGAGTGCAACGGACAATTCCTTTCCTTGGTCGCTCATGAACCTGGGCTAAATTGTCGTGTTGAGGGACGCGTGGAGTCTGACAAATTCGGCAAGCCTAAACGCCCTGAATAGGCTGGATCAACGATGGTGAATTGCGAGCTAGGTGAGATCCCGTAGTTGTCTATATTATAGCTTGAGGATGTTTTCGTACGTTGTTCTGATTGAGTATAAGCGCTCCCAAATACCAATGAACAGGTAGGTGACGTGGGAAAAGGAACATTCATTACTGTCAATTTTCCATCCGAGTGAAGTTGCGCTATGGAACTACTTCGCCAACGCGCACGGTAGAACACTCCACCCTTTCTTTTACTGCATGACTAAGGACATGTCTTATCTTCTTGTTAATTTTCGTTCGGGTGTTTCTTGTGTACTTTGAAGCCCTTGTCCGGGCAGTAGTGTTCTCTATGACTCCGTATCCAAGCTAGCAGACCAGCTCTTCGATTTCGACAGTTGTTACCCAAAACGCCTGAGCAGCACGTATAGCCGTATTACAGCTCTTAGATTAAATGATACGATTCGGACCCCATAGTCTACTGAAACTGGGAGAAGAACTTCCAGACATCGCTGATCGTAAAACTATTCACACCAGCATCTCCCCCATTATCACCCGGCAGCGCAACGTGGTCGGCATCGAAAGCTGTCCACTGCGTCGGATAGCTAGAATTACAATTCTGGTAAACGTTTACAATGTGCTGTCGGCTGTTCTTGCCGGGCTCCTTTGCCTGCATGGTCTGACACCCATTGTTCTTGACAAAGCGATCGCGAATGTCCCTGCCCATTGATATGGGCAGAACACTATCTCTGACTCCATGTTGGCCGTAGAAAGCAATGGGGTCGTTGCCACCAGAACATCCGGATAGAAGGGCGCCTGAAAGCACAGCGATGGCGCGGAAATCTTTGGCACGGCTGCAAGCCAGACTGTAGCTCATAGCGCCGCCATAGGAGAAACCAAGAGAGAAACGGAGGTTTTCGTTGACGCAGAGACCGTCCTCGATCTGTTGGCGGATCGTGTCAATGAAAGTGATGTCCTCGCCGCCCTGGTTGGCCCATCCCTTGTTCAGTCCATCCGGAGCGACGAAGATGGCACTATTCTTCGCGAGAGCCTTGAGGCCATAGTAGGGTGCCGATCCACCATCAACACCCGTCATATCGGCGTCGCGCCAGTGGAGACCGAAGATAAGGCGGTAAGGTTGGCTGCTGTTGTACCCTTCTGGAATCCTCAATATCCAGCGACGTTGTTTTCCGTTGACCGTGACCGTCTTGGTTCCGCTAGTCAAGGTAGGACTTTTGCCACAGCCAGCAGTACCAGCGTGTACGCCATCCAAGAGATGGAGAAACAAGGCACCGAGTGCGAAAAACGAAACCGGCACCAACATTCTGATGAGAATGGATAGATTCCAAAAGGCTCAAATGAAACAAGTTAAGAAGGCTTGTGAGATGCTGATATAGGTCGATTTCATGCTGAGTTATGTGCTCAGTCGTCGATAATTCCTCAAGCGTCCATATTATATGTTTTCCCGTTTATCCAGTGCGTGTGACACATTCGAGCGGCCAGCGCAAATGTGCACCCATCAGGAAATCTCGCCTTCATAATGCCGACTCAGTAAGGTGGTTGGGGCAGCGCCTGGAGCAGTCACCATGGATCGAATGTGTGGGGAAACCGTGTGCCGAAAATCAGTTGATATAACAGCAGGGTTCTCCGCGGGAATCTGCCGTGCTGCCTGGGCGAGCTTGGAAGGATGACATCTGCCACCGGGTGTTTTCTTTGTTTGGTATGGACGATTCTTGCCCAGAAAAGGCTCGACTGTCGTTATTTGTACTGCTTTAATAATCTCCGTGGTCTTTGAAGGGCATTGATAGACTCTATTATTAGTTGATCGCAGGGAACCGATGTTATCCTGAATGGGGATCATGCTGAGTCGGTATGATAAGGCCGCTGAGAACTACACTCGGTAAGACTTGTTCAATGCCGACTTTCTCTTCATGAGAAATTTTCTGGGATATGAACTGGATGGATGCGTCTGAAGCTCTTAGTTTGCAGCCCCATACCAAATTAGGCAATCCAAGGGTACCTATGGTATACCTAAGCATGAAAACCCCGGGTTGATCAACCTGTATTTTGTCCATCTCCGTAGAATCTAAGTTCGTGTTAGTAACTGACATCCAGCGTGAAGCGGGCGGTAGGTGTGGTGACTGGACCTCGGAAAACATGACTTCACGAGAAGCTACTAGTGAGGAACTGATGAGTTTGGTGGGCTATTAGAACAAATTCTCCGGTCAATATCATTGATACCTATTCTAATTATAAATTCTAGCGGATTGTAATTCGAAGCAAGCTGAGCCGAGTGACGATCGAGTGTCCAGGAGATTACTATGGACTTACTAATTCTAGACGTCACGTGGCTTGATCTGGTAGGATCCGCGATGCGGCCCACGCACGATACTCAACACCATCTCTGCGAGAGCCCTCCTCCTCCGAGCGCCGTTTCAATACCGACTCAATTTGACTCACAGCACTATCCAAGGATAGCCTGGAATTGGAATCGTGAAAATGAGAGCTCCTCTTGACTGATGATGTTCTCAATACGTGCAGACTGCGGGGTTGAATGTTGATGTTAGCGACACGAAGGGCCGGCTCAACAAGTGTCAGAATGGGCGGCTAATTAACTCGTACTCCAAAGGTCCCACAGCTAGTGATCGGCTCTTCTCGTGGCTGCATTTGGAGCAGATCACCATAAGAACACGCCAAGAAGACGCCATATATTCAAGACCACTTCATGACACATCGCAGAGCGTCTCTGATGATAGTTCTGTCAGGTCCTCGGCAAGCTAAGCCCGTACGGAGACACTTCCTGGCAATGTTATCCTTGCGGCGTGGAACGAATTTGGAGCCGCGAATAACTCTTTGCCGATGTATCGATCGAAGGACAACGGGCAAACGTGGCATCCTTGGGGAAGCTGTAAGTCTGAGCATCTAGGGAGGTGGCTGGTGCAACATCATATGCTGTACCTAGATGAGCCCTTTGGAGAAGAAGAAAGGGGGGTCTTGCCATTGTCAGTGAATGCTACCGATAACAGGTGAACTAATATCGAGGTGTGGGCGAGTTCGGGATCCAGGACAGACTTTCGAGTTTGTGAGTTGAGTGGCGGAGGGTGGCCGTGGAAACACGACAAATGGCGCTACGCCAGTACTAGGAGCCGTTCTTGCTACGAAAGTAGGTGGACTCTCTACAGAGACAGTCCAGGAACTGACTTCACTTCTTGTGGGGACAAGATTCCTGTGTATTACTCCGACCAGCGGGATCCTAAGCACGAACAGAAGCTCGTACAGCAGACCACGGAAGGGAATTTTGACAGCTGGGAACCTACGATCGATATGGTCGCCTCCAATACTTATGAAGACTGCCCAGTAATGCCTATCATAACCAAGGTACGCTGTGGTTTTTCAACTTGCGTTCCGCTTTGAGACTTATCTGCTTTAGCTCCCCAATGGCCAGTCTTTCATGGTGTTCGAGTACGCCAGAATGTCAACCAAAGATCGGGCCAGTACACATACCCGATCTACTAAAATCTTTCCCTCGACCAGGAGAATGCGAACAAGGAGCCATGGCACAAGCTCGTGGCCGGTGTCGGCACTCAACCGAACGGCGGTCCTCATGCAATCTGGACACCTCTGGATGGCCCTAACGCTACTATAGTAGTGTTTGATTTAGACAAAAACCCGATCTGGGTCAATCAAGCACTTGGCGAGGGCATCTGGAAAGAAGTGCAGACCCCACATGGTTGAGCTTACTCTAGGGAAGTCCGGATCCGGAAGTTTCTCCTACAGATTTGGAACCACTCTCCAAATAGGTTGCTAAATCTTCCAAAGCCGTCAATGACGGTAAAAATATACGGATTGCAGGCGGTGCAGAGTACGAAGCACCGCCACCGGGCAAAGGGCAAGTTTCCGTCATGGACTTGAAGAAGGCACTTGGGGTATAGGGCAATTGTGTGGATCGATCAGGAACTTTCAGGTAGTGCTCAAATTGGTCTTACTTATTTACACTTCCATGCCTTACAGCACATCAGTACAGCCTTGCATACAACTACATTGTCCACGGCCGCGCTCATGTGGGAGTGAAGCCGAACCAATCCGCTTAGCTCGTCTTGACCTTCAACACAACCATATCGTGAGAGGCAAGATTAAATGACACGCTAGTGCCAGTCCCAGTCTGGCCGGAGTAGAGCTCCTTCCAGCTGTAGCTTCCAGAGCCGAGCCCAGGTACGTCCTTAAAGTTAACAGACAGAGTCGCCGCCCCATTGGCGGCGGTCAAACCAACGACAACGCCGTCGCTTAGGGGTCCGGCCCAGTAGGGGTAAAGCTGTCCAGAGACGGGTGCGGCAGCTCCGGAAGGCCTGAACGTAGTCGCGGCCTTGCCAAGCGAGTCTTGGTTAATCGCAAGTAGATCCTAGGAGACGTTAGCCACGTGTAAAGCAACCCATTCCGTCAGGTCTATATACCTTGTTCTTCACGATAGCCAAAGTAGCGCTTGAGATCTTGCTCAGGTCGTTGCCCAGGACGATTGGAGACTTGCACATGGCCCACAGCCCAAAGTGGGTCTTTTCCTCCGCGGGAGTCAACTTCCCGTTGCCAACTTGCTATCGAAAAGTCAGCTTATCTCGGCAGATTCTCCCCCGAAAAGATTCTTACCATCATATCTAAGTCATTGAAGCCTCCGGGACCTGAGTATTGGCTGATTCCCGCCGCGGCGCTCGCAATCCGGACAACACTAGCCCAGTCGTTCCAGTTATCCGTGCTCATCCTCCATGTGTTGCCCACACTGGCACCCCATGTCCAAACACTGTCCCTACCCCACTGGCAAAGATTGTAGAAGATGTTTCGACCGCTCTGTTGGAGTGCATTTCCCATAGTGGTCATCCAAGTCCGCGTGTTCCCGATTGGCGACCCGCAGGTCTGCACCCTCCCCCCGTTACATGGCGTGTAGCAATTATCATATTTCCAGTAGTCGACCCCCCAGCTTGCCAACGTCTTTGCGTCCTGAACCTCGTGTCCCTCGGAACCTGGGTAACCAGCGCAAGTCATTGTGCCGGCGCAGCCATATAGACCGAACTTGAGGCCCATACTGTGGATCTGGTCCGACACCGCCTTGATACCATTGGGCCACTTTGAAGGGTCTGGGACGAGGTAGCCTGAGGAGTTACGCGACTTGGTGCTCCAGCAGTCGTCGATGACAATGTACTCGTAGCCGAGATCCTTGAGGCCCAAGGAGACGAACTTGTTTGCGGTGTCAAGGGCAAACTTGGCGGATGCGGCATTGCATTGGCCAGCATTCTGGGAGAAGGAGTCAGCGGATGGTATAGACTATGTATGAAATCGCTGAACAATCAGGTTATGAAGCTGGAGCAAATCATCCTTACCCAACTATTCCATCCCAGCGCAGGTTTAATTCCGAGACCATTGTTCAGGCGTTTCTCTCCAGCAACGGCAGCATGAGCAGATGAGCCCAAAGCCGCTGTCAAAGAAACCAACTCAAGTCTCATGATGCCAGAACGTCACCCAATGAGGTGTGTTATAGATTCAAGAATGTGTTATGAGCAACGCGAAATGATCAAATCTATAGGAAGCGGGCAGTGCTTGATATAAGTCAAAGCTTTACACATGATATAGCTGAAGCAGTAGCCTTGAAAGGCATCTCACTATTTTTAATTGGTTAAAAAGCACATTTAGACGGTGCTGTAATATCACTTCCCTGGTTATACATGATTTTAGCGGAACGTTAAGCCAGACTCCACCAAAACATTGTTTTGCAGATCACACTTCGTGCGGGGTACATATATGTGGTTAGCTATCCGGTGGCTCTCCAGTCTGAAACTCGATGTTCCGCCAATCGCTACGTACAGCAGGGATTGAAACGGACAACGGCATAATCCTAGATTGAAAGCCTCGAAAATTCTCCGTGAAACTAAAGATGTTCCGAGCATTTTATCCTGCACCTAGCGGGTCTCTTACCAGAGGAAGCTGGTAGCATGAGTCAATTCATCATGGGGCTATCATATGTGAGCCTATTTGGCTGACGGCATGATCGCATTCGATAATCTGTCTATGAAAGTAGCTTAGTACTGTGTTCACCCTGGCGCCCGTAGCATGCCGGACAGTAGTGCCTACGATCTTGGTCAGGAAGTTCAACAGAGAAGCTTGGAATGCAACGGTCACGAGACGAGCATACGCATTACATTCTCCACCAGTGCCCATCGTAAGCCTATCGCTGTCTAGAGTTAACAAACTATATGGTCATGTAACGTTTTCCGCCGATACAGCAGCCCAGAGACTACATGGTATCAACATACATCACTGATGTCATAAGTTGATTGAGCAGGCTCACAGCGTCCAGAATGCATGTGGCACAGCGACAAGCAGTATTAGCACTCCCGCACGTAAACAAAGGTCCCATACACTCTCAAACACCAACACGTACCACCCATCCACTCCAAAATCCACGTCAACCAGTGTGCCTCTCACCGACCGCAACCCAAAAACCGCGAGCGACTATGACGTAGCCCGGACTATAATGTCCCAACCAGGGCGACCGCTCCAGCGGCCCCGGTAAGCACATGTGCACGCGCGCCCACGAGGCTGGCTGAACCTGACCGACCGTCCGGACACTGCGCGTCTACGCAGGCACAGGGCTGGAGTTTGGCACAACGAGGAACAGCCGCGCCACGCCGCCGATTCGACCCGCGTTGACCAAACTCGGCATATGGGTGTAGCCTCGCGGTCGCATGCGCGGGTTCCGGACCCCAATTCCAAGCTGCTCCCCTGCCCGCACCGTTCACACCCCCCAGGGAACTGTTTCCGCCCCACGCCAGCATGCAGGCTCGTGTGTGTGCTCCTCGGGTGTAGGGTGTCCCGGTGCGCAGGAAAGCGTGGTCGCGGGGCGTAAAGGTTAAAAGTTGTGTTGGGTGAGATGGTACATGTAAAGGTGAGGTGAGATTTGGGCCGCTTCCGAGTGAGTTGCTGGTTAGGGGAGGTGGATGGGGCGGTACGGGAGTGGAAGCGGAGTCGGAGTCTAGGCTGTAAGTGGGGTGTGAGATGTGCGGTGAGGGGAGGAGGGCTGTGTAGTACGTGGAGGGGCGATGGTTAGATGGGAAAAGGCACTTTCCTAGGATTGGAATCTCTAGAACTTGTCGCAAGCTATTGGAAAATTAAGCACATCTCGGAAAATAGTCTTACTATGGTATGCCGTTTGGTTTCTGCAACCAGATCATGCATCACGAAGAAGGCTAGAGGCATTGCACACGCAGCCATCTCGACACCAGGAGCGTCAACTCAATCCATCGTCTCAAGCCCATGTGCACCCTATCACACACTGAGCTCTCTCGACATAGGAGAGGCTACCTCAATCCTTAGTCTCAAGCCCGGTGTCTACCATACCATACATCCCGCTCTTTCGACCAGAGAAGCTCGCGCTTCAATCTGCAGTCTCATGCCCAGCAGATGCCATTCCACGTCCGGCTTCTCCGACCAGAGAAGCTCTCGCTTCGATTTGAAGTCGTTGCCAAGCTGCACAAACACTTACCTCTCTCCACAGCATATTCTCAAGCCATTCCCCGCGAACCGGATGGCGAGATGCTGCGTGCTTCTCCGCTCCTCCTTCCTACACCCCATCATATCAAAGCTACAAAGTAAACATGCAAATAAAAAAGAAGAGCAAGAAGGGTCAGAAGGGTCAGAAGACAGACTAGGACGGCCTACGCGTGAGAACCCTGCTGCCATCTCGCTGTTCGACGCCATACACCTTGCCCTTCTTCCCCTGCGCAGGGCGCGAGGACGAGCACAGCTTCCGCATCACGCGCCGAATCACCTCGACGAAGCTGCGCCGCTTGCGATACCCGCTTTGAGGTAGACGGGGAAGTGGCTTGTCCACGTCTATGTTGATGTTGTTCTCCACGCGCCGCATCGGACGCGGGTACTCGCCCTCCGTACTACCAGCATCGAGGTCGCTTGGAAGCGCCGTGCAGTGTGGACGGCGGTGAGCCGTCGTCGTCGGGTACGGCGAGCAGCGGTACTGGGGGCGCTGCGCGCTGTTCGACCGAGCCCTCGGGCCACGGCGATGTCGAGGACGTGAGTGGCCTCCAACCCCATACCTGCCCCCCTCCCGCTTCGGCACATAGATCCCCTTACCGTCCGCACTAACGCCCACGCGGACAAAGGACGCGCCGTCCTCGTCCTGCATGTACGGCGCCGCGCCGACCTCCTGCCCATCGACGACATACAGCTCCCCCTCGGGCAGCTCGTCCCGGCGCGGGCTGCGCGCAGGCAAGGCAGGCGTAGGCTCGAGGGGATAGCGGTAGCTCACCACCATCGCGCCACCCTCGTCCATGTCCACGAACATGGTGCCACGGGAATCGCTGCGCGGCCTGCCCATGCCTGGACGCTCTTCGTCCCAGCTATCGCGCTCATACGCCTCCTGCTCCGCGATGTAGGTATCAATATCGCCAATCAGGCTCTCGAGGCTGTGCTTCTCTGGATTCTCCTTCATCATAGGGCTATCGGCCCGCGCGCGTTGGCCTGCAGCCGGGCGCAGGCTGCCGTATGTGTGGGTGTGAGCTGTGTGCGTGCTCATGTGTGGGTTGGCTTATCACAGCGTTGGTTACTTTGGACTCGATGTAGTTTTATATGCTGGAAACGTTGGGCATTCGTTCAGGTCTGCGGTGGAATTTTTAGGGGGCGGGTAGGGGAGAATATGGATAGATTATGAGTGGGTGTGAGAGAAAGAAGGGGTGCGTTGTGAGGGAGGACATTGTGGGTGGACAATGTCAGCGGGAAGTGAGGTGTGAGGCCTGCGTGGCGGTCAGTATCGTGCGGCAAATATTGTGAAAGACGCGAATCATGTAACTTTTGATGAATGATGATATCTGTTATGGACGTGTGGGAAGAGCAGAAACGGGAACAAACAGAAGACGAGGACAGCTAAGCTTGTAGAAAGACTGGAACAATTTCAACATCTCAATTACCAAATTATGTAACTACCTACTCTACCGCATGTGCGCCCTACATAGAGGACACGTGCCTAGCCTTCCGAGGTATATTCGTCGCCAGGCAAACGCCCCACAGTGGTATATGCTTGCAGAACGGACAGATCGCGAGAGACACGGGAATTCGCAGTGCAGCCAAGAAAACACATGAAACAAGCAGTGGTATATACCAGAAGACCAACTCCGAGACATGAACAATCGAGGAGGCCATCCAAGAGAACGCCCAGATGTGCGTGCGGGTGGTTTCGCCTAGTTTTTCGAGGAGAACTTCTCCTTGAGCTTGCCGAAGAACGAGCGCCTCTTCTTCTTCTTGTCGGTGGTGCCGGATGCAACGCTCTCGGGAGTGTTTGTGTTTGACGGAGCAGCATCCTTCTTGGGTGTCTCAGGTGTCGATTTTTCGGGGGCAGTGCTCGACTGAACGCCGGTGGTGACGACGGGTCCGGTCTGTGTGTTGGTCGTTGGCTGCTTCGACATGGGAGAGACATCGCGAGAGTCCACAACCTTCTCGGCAGTAGCCGGCTGAGCAGGTGCACCGGCAGGCGCGTTCGACTTGGCCTCGTCCAGCACATTGGGCTCGCTGGAAGACTCGAGGGGCTTCGAGTCAGCCAATGCTTCGTCGGAGAGAGCTGGAGCGGTTGCGCTTGTTGCAGCAGTGATGGTGGGTGCAGGCTCGCCCGATTCAGTCGCCTTCTTGACCTCCTTGAGCAGCTCCGACTCAACGTCCTTCTTCTCATGCACCGCCTCTGCGTTGGCAGCAGCTTCGGGGCTGGCATGAGCCTCCTTCAAACTCTCAGCGACCACAGCGGGCACATCGCGGGCAGGCTGTTCGCTGGGTGTCTGGTCTGCATAGAGCGCGTCCGAAAGCAATTGAGACTCTACTTGCTTCTTCTCCGCGACTGCCGCAGGGTTAGCGGCTGCCTCGGGGCTAACGTGGGCCTCCTTTTGGCTCTCAGCGACGACTGCGGGCACTGCATCGGCAGCAGTGGCAGTCTTGCTTTGGTTTCCGACCTCGGAAAGCAGTTCTGATTCCACCTGCTTCTTCTCTGCAACAGCCTCGGGGTTCGCAGCAGCTTCGGGGCTAACGTGGGCTTCCTTCTGGCTCTCGGCTACGACATCGGGGACAGTGCTGGCAGCGGTGGTGGCCTGGCCGTTCAAACCAACCGCCTCGGCGGCCTTGTCCTTCGCAGCGTATGTGGCGGCAGCGAATGCACCAGCAGCACCAACAGCACCGGCGGCTGCGACCTCGCCGACATGCTTCGCGGTGTCAGCTCCAGCAGATGCGGCCTCGGTGGCCTGCTGAGTAGCAGTCTTCTCGTTGGTGGAGGTAGCCGGCGCTTCGGGAACCTTGTCCTTCAACTCCTGCTCAAGCTCCTGTTTCTCCTCGACAGCCTCAGCGTTGGCCGAAGCCTCGGGCTCGAAACCAGCCGCCTTCTGGCTCTCCGACACCGTCTCGGGTACGCGAGGTTCTTTCGGGACTTGGGCCGCGAGCGCAGCAGTCGTGCTCGTGGGAGCAGCGGACTGGATGTGGATGCCGGTGTCTTGCTCAACCTTAGCAGCTACGCCCATGGGAAGACTTGACTCCGGGACAACGCTGCCAGCAAGGGGAGGAAGGCTGAACATACCGCCTTGGGCTTCCCTCTCGGCTTCAGGCGTGAAGACCGGGGCCGCAAGCTGGGGAGGGAGCGCATCGGACTTTTCGTAAGAAGCCGCATCGGTCGTGACAGTGCTCGAGACGGTGTTGCCGGTCAATGTGCTTGCGTCAGGAACCTTCTCGCCGGGCGCGAGGTGAATGGGGTTGCCGGCACCTGCGGTCGCAGGAATGGGCGCAACGCTGACAGTCGCGTCCTCGGACTCTGGCTCCCTGTCGTGCTTCACGGTAGAATCGATCGTATTGCTTGTAAGCGTGGAGGGTTCAGGGACCTTCTCGCCAGGTGCAAGCGTGACGGGGTTCCCCAGCCCCTCGCTAGCAGGGATGGGGTTGATGGAGAAGGCCTTGGGCTCTTGCGACGGAGTCTCGGCGGGGGGAGTGAGAGGGAAGGCGCCAGGAAGGTCTTCATTTGCAGGGGTCTGGAGATGCTTGTTCTGCAAGGGAACAGCGCCGGCGAGCGCAGCGGTGGACGACTCGGGCGCAGCAGAGGAGAGCGTGCTGACGGGCTCTTCCTTGATGTCGTCGGGGGTCAGGACATTGTTGAAGATGCCCGATGCGTCGGCTTCTTTGGGGGCCGATTCGTTGGTGACCCAGTTGCCGTCGACGACGAACTGTAGATGGAGCGTCAGTACCGGATGGCGGGCCCGGCGCGAGCAGCTGCATGCACAGGCAGCAGTGGACGTACCTTGTACTGATGCTTGGCCTGGGGCAGCTCGACAGTCTTCTTGAAGATGCCGTCTTCCTTGTGCAGCTGGACCGTCTTCTGCCAGTCGTCGAAGGTGCCCGTCACATAGACGTTTTGGGCATCGTGTTCCCTGGGCGAGTCGGTGAGCGCGGGTCGCCGTCTGGCGGGCGCAAGCGTACTTACCAGGTAAAAGTGTATTTGCCCATGTCTCTCGTAGCAATATGTGAGTGCGTGTGCGGGCGAGAAGAGGGGTGCACGGGGGCTGAGACGTTTTGTCTCTGGTGCGAATTCGGGTGGTTGGAGAGGACGGATCAGGAGCGGGCGGAGAGGTTGCAAGCGTCAATGCGGCGCCGCGGACACTATCGGAAGCGCGATAAGGCAGCGGTGTGCGTTTGCGGGCGGCTAGAAGCACAATGCGCTCGAGGCGGCGGCGAGGAGGAGATGGATGGGCTGATGCAGCGACGGCCACGGTTGAGACACGGGCGCCGCGAAGCTCAAAGACTGCTCTTGAAGCAAGCTCGGTTCGCGGGGCTTGGCGCGCGACAGCTGCAGCGCAGCGGGGAACGGGCCCCAGCCGTCGCATTACGTCTGCTGCCCTGGGCGGTGTGGCTCAATCGCAAGCCCTTGCGAGCGCGTGCCACTGCCCATCAGGCCATTGACGTCAGCGCCCGCGATGCCATCTCTGGAGCCGGCCTTCTCTTGTGTCCGCGCGACTGCACGCCCGCGAGCATGCGCATGGCGTCATGGCATTGGCAAATCAGACCGCGCCGACCGCGGTTGGCTTCACGCTCCCGCCTCGCCCTCGCAGCAGAGCAGCGCAGGACGCTGTGCTGTCGGCGTCACCGCCAATCGACCTCGAGCGCACCCCGGCGCCGCAGTTCCCACGGCCCACGTGTGTCTGCTACGACGCCGCCGAGCCGCACAGCAGGTGAGGCCGCGACTTTGACTCACCACCGGCACTGCGCACTGCACACTGCACACTGCACACTGCACACTGCACACTGCACACTGCACACTGCACACTGCACACTGCACACTGCACACTGCACGCACCTGTGGCATGCACCGCGCGGCTGCGGCTGCCCCTGCCTAGACCTTTGCCGCACTGCTCGCGTGCCTGTGTCGCCGTGCGAGTGCTGGGCGCGGTTCGTGGGCGCCCGCATTCCTGCCGCACCGCTCTCCACTGCATGCCTCGGTCGCCATGCCAGCCGCAGCGCTGCCCGCGGCGTGTCTGCTCTGCCCGTGCGACCACGGCAGCGCGGTGTTGTGTCTTCACGGCGCGAGGCTAACAAGGAGCTTGGGCGCTGGAGCCGCCCTCCGTGTCATAGCTCTTGGTGCGGG
This sequence comes from Paraphaeosphaeria sporulosa, assembly GCF_001642045.1. NCBI lineage: Eukaryota > Fungi > Ascomycota > Dothideomycetes > Pleosporales > Didymosphaeriaceae > Paraphaeosphaeria > Paraphaeosphaeria sporulosa. Next base: position 1,493,504 of record NW_017253360.1, on the reverse strand, counting down.
CGGGAGCTACTGGCGCATCGCAGCCTGCCCTCTGGCGATGCCTTTGGCCTGGGGCGTCTGGCACGGCGGCTGGCGCCTGTCGCTGCGCTGGCCGCCGACGGCTCTGCGCAGACATGCTGCGTGTTGCAGCGCGCTGCAGAGGGCGACGAGAGCTGCTGCGCGCGCAGCCGCCAGAAGAAGCAACGACGAGCCAGGCAGCCGCGAGCCAATCGTTTCTGCGTGGCTGCCAGCGGCCTCCGTCCAGTCTCACTCGCAGCCTGTCCATGTGTCTTCGATGGGAGCTCTAGATGTCTTCTGGAACGGGAATGCTCTCGTGTATAGAAGCTCGCAGATGGCCGCACGGCAGCGTGCCCGTTCGCAGTGCATCCACCCCGCCTGCCCCAGCCCAGCCCTACACCAGCAGCTCTCCGCACTTGGGCCAGCCTGCATCTGCGCCTGCTCCCCAGACGCTCCTCTCCTCGCCGGCGCACTGCCATCTCTGACCCCAAGCGCCCCTGTATCCTGCCCGCCCGCATCAGCACCGCCGCCCTGCCCAACGCCTACCCCACCGTCCCGCCGCGCCGCTGGTGACCTCGCTTGTTTGCACAACTGCATATCCCTGCGCGCGTCGTCAAAGAGCTGCGGGCGCCGACCCCCGCACCGCATCGCTCATGTCCCTCCCTCCCGACTACTCCAACGAGATTTCCTCTCTCAACCGCGAGATCCTCAAGCACCAGCCCCACGACGTCCTCCAATTCTGCGCAAACTTCTTCCTGCGCCGCCTCGAGTCCCAGCGCGCCGAGTTCCTGCTCTCCCAGCAGCATTCCAGCCCACAGGGCCGTGGCATGGCCGAGAGCACCTTTCCCGGCGGCAACCCCTTTGGCACCTCCCCGAGCCACACCGGCACCTACATGCAGCGCCTCGACGAGGAAGACGAGAACGACCAGGTAGCCTCGCCCACCGCCGCCTCCTTCTTCCCCAACGCCGCCATGGACAAGGCCCAGAGCAACCCCGCGAGCGAGGACACCTTTGGCAACTTCGCGGGCTTTGGCGGCTTTGGCGATGCCGTCAAGAGCAGACCGCAGCCCTCGGGCGCTCCCGAGCCCCAGCCCTTCCCCAACAACTACAACCTCAACAGGCGCACCTCTGTCTCCGCCGAGTCCCTCAACCCCGCCTCGTCCGACCACAGCGACTGGACCCCGCCCAGGCACCCCAAGTCGGCGGAGCAGCAGGCCCGACTCAGGGAGGCTGTCGCAGGCAACTTTCTCTTCTCACACCTCGACGACGAACAGTCGGCCCAGGTGCTCGGCGCGCTGCAGGAGAAGCCGATACCAACAAAGGGCATCAAGGTCATTCAGCAGGGCGACGTGGGCGACTACTTCTACGTTGTCGAGAAGGGCAGCTTCGACATCTACGTCAACCAGTCGGGCAAGCTCGAGGCAGGGCCTGATGGTCAAGGCTCCAAGGTGGGGTCTGTCGGCCCTGGCGGCTCCTTTGGTGAGCTTGCCTTGATGTACAATGCGCCCCGCGCCGCCACCGTGGTGTCGGCCGAAGCGTCCAACCTGTGGGCTCTGGACCGTGTCACCTTCCGTCGCATTCTCATGGACAGCGCGTTCCAGCGCCGCCGCATGTACGAAGGCTTCCTCGAAGAGGTCCCTCTGCTCGCCTCTTTGACGCCTTATGAGCGTTCCAAGATCGCCGACGCCCTCGAGACAAAGAAGTTTCCTCCCGGCACCCACATCATCAAGGAGGGCGACGTGGGCGAATCCTTCTACATTCTCGAGTCTGGCGCAGCCGAGGTCTATAAACGTGGCAACGAGCAGCCCGTCCACAGATATGAAAAGGGCGACTACTTTGGTGAATTGGCCCTGCTCAACGACGCCCCGCGCGCCGCCTCTGTTGTTAGCACCACCGAGGTCAAGGTAGCAACCCTCGGCAAGAACGGCTTCCAGCGGCTGCTGGGTCCAGTCGAAGGCATCATGAGGCGCAACGACCCGAGCAAAGTCCAAGATGCAGACGGCGTAGATCCGTTCACCAAGTCATCATAGAGCCCATCTCCAGTCGTAACGGCACGGGTGCCGTGTCCCAAGGTTAGACAGCAACGAGTGCGCCAGGTGGTCTGGTCGTGTACGGAAAGTGCACGCGTTCAATGTGGAGTGTACGGGAGTGTCGGCTGCTGCTAATCCCCAAGTTGTCGTTTGCTCTGCGTGGCGTTTTCGCATGTACTCTTACTCTTCCCTACTATCACTAAGTGTTTGTTCGACGCGTGGGTGGGTCTCACGGGCGAAGGTGGGAGAACGGGTGTGCTGGTTCCTGTCGACTATACTCCAATGTCGCATGATGTTCAATCAAGACTATAGACTTGCTATGTTTACAACTGTGGTCAACGTTGATTATGCCGTGGAATCACGAGGTAGCCTATTGACGTTAGTCATGCACTCATGCAGCACCGTTGCCAATAATGCGGGGTTACGCCCCGGTCTAGTACCTACAGCATCGCCCGTCAATGTTGGCGTCAAGTTCCAGACGAAAAAACGGCGGCACCGCGTGTCATGAAGCCGGTCCCATGTTCGGTCAATGGTCACTAGACAGCCTCACGTCCGACTTAATCACGACTGCTAGTTCATCCGCCAGGCAACAAATACTTGAGCTGGATCCCAGCTTCCACGCAAACTTTGATTCGAAACTCCCACAGCACCATTTTGACTCACACCAACGGGCCTAGAAGCGTGATGACGCACTATTGCTGATCAAGCAGCGGACCATGCAAGGTTGGCAGTTCGCTCCGACCACACGAGCTGAACAACAACGTAACGCAGTCCGTACAGGGGAGTCACTGGAAGTTTGAGGGTGCGTGTTCCATCAAAACTTGCTATCTTTACTCACAAAATCTCTCTGACTTTACCCCAGCGGATGCTCGCGCGATACTCGCACCATCTCCCCGTCCGCGAGAAAGACTCACCTGAGCATCGTGGCAGCAACGGCCGGCTCCTCCCTGTGATTTTGTTACCTCCACGCCCAACAACTTGTGACAAGTCTGTTCGTCCTGGATGTTCTTCCTCTGTCTGGACCGGATCCTTGAAGACAATGCACTAAAATGGTGTTGATTTCAGCTGCCCGTTTAGACAGGTATTGGCCGTTAAACATGGCTTGCGCCGTCGCGTGCCCGACGATAATGCTGGGTATGGTGTTGAGGGGATACCCCCTACACTACCTTGCCGGACCGCATTCGGGGACGCTTCGGAACGATGGCAGTGGGAGTCACAACTCACCAAAACTGTCACGTTTCGAGACTTGCAACAAAGGCAATGGGTTGCTGCATGCCATCTCTCAAATCGATGCATTGGCACCCTTCACCATCGTCCATTGTCCAGCTTAGGATGGCGGCAATGGCGGTTGCAAACGTCCAGACGAATTACAGCGCTACCAGAGAAACCTACGGAGCGGCCGTTGGCACTTGAGGTGTTGTGTCTGCCTCGCGCGTACCGACATCCTACATGACGTACAGGTGGAGACGGCGAGTTCGAAGAAGCACTTTCAGCTGAATGAAAGCATGGAGGCGTTTCGGAAATAGCCTTTGGTATGTTTAGGAAACCAATGGAGAGCGATCATCTCGTGGTCGAGCACTACCATGGCGTGGACGGTCGTCACAAGCTGCGCTTACATGCATATGCAGGGGTGCGAACGGGCGCTAGTGCTGAACTGGGGCAATGGGCATAGTCAAGGTACCAATCCTTGACTATTCTTCGTGGCCCGAATCATAGTAACGAGTGTAGTTGGATCGTGACTGTAAACGCAGGTTTAGTACGTTTTCATCAAGTTAGAAGCGGAGCTTCACGACGGAAATGGGCCGAACATCCTTGCTGCCTCCTACTACTGACCTGCGGCTCATCCTCAGGCAGACCTAAGGCACAATTACCGCATGCAGCGAAACGGACCCCACCAAAGCGCCACCCTCGTTGTCTACGATCGAACTCGACGACAGCCTGTATCCATATTTGCACATCAGCCACCTAAGGCACCAAGCTTGCGCAACCAAGCTTTCTCGTCTACCGTTCCATCGGACCAACCCGATGCCAGACCACTTCTGTTGGAGCCAAGGCTGATGCACTTCAGCTTGGAGCAGACTATCACGGGCGTAGGCTCCTACTGCTTCCGCTGCGGAGTCAAGATCACTCACACACCCGCCCTTCTAGCGACCGGTGAGGCCGACCATATTTCACCAGAACAGGCGCAGCAGCATTGCAGCTACTGTTGTAGCTCTCCACTGCGCATACTTCAGGATTCGCGTTCTCCCAGTCCAGTATACCGGATGCACTAATCTTGTAAGTTTGACATGGATTCCTAAGATCTACCCTAGTTACCGGTGCTGCTTTTTGGCATGTGTGGCTAGTGTGTCCGGTTAGACTCATTAAGTGTTTGATCGTAACAGAACCCTAGGGTGCTTACGTTATCTGGGAGGCCGACATCTTCATATAACCTCCTGAAACCTCATCTTGGTGAAGCATCGGCATCTGGTACCGCATTACTGGGTTACAACGTAGTGCATGAGTACTCCATCTCCCATTGAGAAGAATCACTCCTGAGACGTCAACATGTCCGCGCAATCCGGATCGAAGCCTGTGAAAAAGAGAGCTGGCAGGAAACGACAACCACCCCTGGCTCCCGGTCCTGCCCTACAGTTTGTGGTAGCCAGTCATCCGAGCCAATTTAAAAATGAGAACACAATGAGGCATGTACGTTCGCACGTCATGTACAAGCATCGCGGCGAACAACGAGGAGGCTCCCCGACAGAAGGATCGCGAAGCCGGCAGAGCTCAGCGGCATTGACTAGAACCCCTAGCCCCATGACAACAAGCTCAGATGGAGCACTCGAAGATACGTTCAATCTGCCACCGGCAGCTCGGCTACGCAGCACTGTCTGGGATGACGCGTGGTACCAGTACATGTCTCAATCCCCGTCAATCGACCCATTGCGCAACCTCGCTGCTCGTATCATTGCAGCTACCACGGCCGAACCAGCACGAAGCGCTCCTCCAACCTTCGAACACGAATCCGAGTACCCATTCCCATCGGCCGCGACTTTTTCAGGGTCCGAAAACTTGGACGAACTGCGAGAGATCTTTCTCAAAACCTCGAATCTCATCGACGGAGACGACCTCTCGGCTTGCAGATGGATGAGAATGATGTGCAGCAACCGAATGTCTTTCCTCAGTCAAATAAGTGTTGTTTGTGTCTACCAAGATGTTGCGGAGGGCTTCCTCGACGATACAGCTCTCACAATATACGCCAAAACCAAGCTGATGAAGACGATAAATGATAACCTCAACACGCATACGGACGACTTCACCATACTCAGCATAGTGAACCTCCTGGTAAGCGAGATTGGGGGACAAAACGAAGATGTGTTCGATGTGCACCAAGAAGGCCTGGTCCGGATCGTGCAGCAGAGAGGTGGTATCGCCAATCTCGGTGTCGATTACTACATTGCTACTTTTCTCATTGTGTAAGTGTAGTCGTGGAATTCCTAGGGTGAGGACTAACATCGGTAGTGTCCTACTCAGCTTTACGGTGTTGCGAGGTCGACCGGAACCTGCGATGCTACAAGGTTTCACGCCCGAGCCATTGAGCCGTAGCATCGGATCACATCGTCCCATATCGCCGTTGTACGCGCCCGAAGGAAATATCTCAGGCATATACGGTCGCTGCTCAGTTGATACATTTGAGATCCTCCAAGACATGCACGAACTTACACGGACATTCCTTAGCCGTTGGAGCTATCCGGAATCTGAGGACGCAGTGGCAGACTCACGCCTGGAGCAGATCTACACTCGGCTTCTTTACCGCCCTTCTACCGAAGATAACGTATTGCGTGACTGGATTTACGAGAGTTGTCGCATTGCAGCCCTGATTTACTGCCGTTCAATAGTCCAGGGTATGCCGCTTTCACAGTCGGCAAACGTCATGCACGCGCGAAGTTCTGGCTCGGGTACAGCAACCAGCCTCATAACAGCTCTCCACCGCGCAGTTGAACAGACAGACAGAGCGGGACACTGGGGGGACATGAGTGGCGCTCTACTTTGGGTGTACCTGGTCGGTGGAGCTGCATCATGGCCATCTTTTCAGCCGCTATACGTGGAGCTTCCAGAGCCTCAATCGTCAACGGCGTGGACGAGGAAGTGGTTTGCTCTGCATGCAGTGCGGACATCGCTTTCGATCAACTTTGATCACGCCGATGCTATCGTCGAGTCTCAAAGAACGATGCTGCAGGTTCAGCACATGATCAGCTTGAGAAGAGGAGGTCCGCGTTAGGAAGTACTTAGATTACGTGCGTAGTATCTCGGATGCACTGGTCAGACCAACATCCATACGAGGTCAGCTGACGACAGCGCAACTTTACCGCAGCCACACTGGGCACGACAACCCTCATCACACCACTTCGGTTGCGTCGATTTCCAACAAAATCAGCATCTCGCCCATTACAGCTTCCATCGAGACCTCTGGACAGGACCGATGTTTCGGATTCACCAATCTTGGTTTTGCACTTTCGAATTGACCTCGGCATCTTTGATTCCCGTATTTCATGCCTTCGACTTCTTTCTCACCGATCATCTTATAGATGCATACCAACACGAATATAGACGCAGCATACCAAGAAGTCAAGAAAACAATGATGGAGTTAGATGGCGGTTTCACTGGTGTAGTTTAGCGGTTGTAACAATAGCATGATACGAGCTCCAGCACGGTTTTTCATATCAAATTCCCTGGCATAGGCATGACCCGACTTGTACGGAATCCTTACTCGGCAGGTTCCCAGTGCGTGTAATCGAGGATTGCCAATCTGCGAGAACAAGTCGCTCTGAGCCCGAATCAATCGTAGGCCGTTGCATGGTTCTCTGCGCTCGCAAGCATACTCCCTCGGTTTCTCCCAGCGGAGGCGGAGTCTCTAGCATCGCACCCGCACACGGCTTCCACGGCTGCTCGTGTCGCTGTTTCCGCGCGCCGGCATTGGGATGGCCAGTCCTGCCGGCGGACGCGGAAGCGGAATCGAAGGCGTTGTGCGAGCGGTAGGGCTGCAGCACACTTGTCCGTCGGTCGGGCCAGCCGACTGCACTGCGCGCTTGCGGGGACGGCACGACGAGCCAAGACGGGTTCAGCAAGGCAGGCACGCGCACGGCGCCGCAGCGTGCGTGTGCATGGTAGTGGGAGTACCGTACCTCGGGCGCGGCGATACGGTGTGGCGCTGGGGGCGCAGGGCATAGTGCTCGCGTAGCTTGGTGTGCTGACGGGACGGCAGGGGTTGCGTGATTTACCTTGGGTAACGCTCTGGACGATGCTTGCCAGGTTTGGGAGAGGCTGCAGGGACATGTGCGTGGGACTCCTTTGAGTACACGTCCTCCCAGGAGACTACCGTCAACTCCTGCGTGCCATATCCGGAGTGCCTCGCAGTCCGGGAACGCCACCCATCAACATCACCTGTCGAGATACGTTTCTGAAACAACAGGGCTGAAATCATGATGCATTTGCGCGATTATCCCCAGATATTTGCGTGACATGATCCCGTCGGTGGAAGTGACGCACAATCCGAGCTGATAGTGCTTGTATACCGTTAACCGCAGCTGGATGCGTACCTGCCTGCTCGGAGAGGCTGTCGAGCATGTTCTATGGTAGAGCAGCATAACCCATTACCATGTCAGTGTACAGGCCAGCGCAATAAACGCAGAGGAATGCACAATCGAAGATCAATTCGGGATAACGAGCGGCGGCGATAACAGCTATGATGAGGATGATGGAGATGGAAATGGAGAAGAGCAGCTTCTGCCTGCGGTATGTATCAACGTTGTGGATGCCGGCTTGAAAGCTGCTGCGCACAGCTACCATACGTTCCATGGATTTTCAAGGCAAACGGAAGAAGATAGGGATGGACGGTTATCAACATAGAAAGACAATGGAAGACGTGATTTGTAGGTAGAATGCAATGAGAGCAGGACTAACAGTAGACAAAACAGCAGTTGAAAGTTGCAATCAAGTCACCACGAATCTACCCGAACCTCATCCTCTGGGCATAACTCGTTCCTCCGCTCTCATACAGCGCGAGGAAAGTCGTGTCATCCAGTCCAACCAACCCCGCCCACATTGCCGGCAACTCATGCACCACAGTCTCATCCGTCCACGTCAAGCCCCCATCCCGACTTACTCTCAACGCCATCGCGCCCTCGGGCCACGCTCCGCCCTTCTCATTCGTCCCATAGCTCGCAACAAGCGTGCTCCCAACCCGCACAATCTGCGGCGCTCCAGCATTCCACCCCGGATTGCTCGACACCGTGTACCGCGTGGGGTCCCATGTTGCTCCATCGTCAGTGCTGCGCACAGTCTGCACGATGAAGTGGCCGTCGGTGCCGGACTCGAAGATAGCGACCTTGGTGGGACTATTCTCAGCTACGCGTGTAACGCCTAGCATGCCATCGCGCGCATTCGTATCCTCGCCCGTGAACACGCGCTCAGGGCTCCACGTCAAGCCATTGTCCGAAGTCGCGCGAATGATGCTGTCCTGCCCGCCTGGTCCAGTCTCCTTGGAGTAGTACAGCTGGGTAGTCCCGTCGAGGGCGGTCTGCAAGAAGGGCTCCCAGGGGCCGTCAGCGCCGCCGGGCATCTCGATGGCCTGCGTGAGGAAGCTCCAGGTTGCGCCGAGGTCGGTGCTGGTGGTTATGGTGATGCGGTACCAGGTTGGATCTTGCTTCGGCCCGTTGCCTAGGTCGTGGTTGCGGAAGGCGCAGAGGATGTGGCCGTTGGGGAGTTGGTGAACGTAGGGGTTGTCGAGGTCGCGGGTGGCTGAGGGTGCGGTGTCCTGGGCGCAGAGTCAGTGGAACATTGAAGAGAAGTAGTACGTAGACGTCGTCACTTACAACTTGACCAAGCGGACTCCATGATGCCCCATCGTCCGTCGACCTCACAGTAGTAATAGTCCTGTTCCCCCCACCACTCGCCGTATACACCCCCAGCAACGAATTATCCGCTAGCCTCACAGCTCTAGGATACGTCCCGCCCTTCCCGAACACAACAGCATCTCCATCCTTTACAGGCGCCTGTGCAGCAGCGCCAGCAATCAGAAACGCTGCAGTCCTCAACAGTGTAAGAGAACGCATGTCGATGATTCGCGATATCAACGTGACCGGACGATGAACAGAAGACTGAAGATGCAGTGGACGGTGAGTGCCAGTCCTTACATATACAGACCAGAGCAGTATCCGCTAGAGTCCGCATCAAGCAGCACTTTGCGAAGCTCACGCTCCGAAGACGTGGCGCGTGCAGATCATGGCTATGTCGCAGTTACACTGCTTGAAACAAAGACGTCCCGAAGAGGTCATGCGAGCCAATCAGCCCAGGGACCCCACGAAACGGGGATGTAGGATACCCTCCGATGCGGTTAAGCTTCTGGCGGCGGGTGGACATGCTTGCTAAAGTAATGTCCGCGCGAAGGCTGTGTTTGGGAGTGGGACGCCGGATGGGGGCCGAGTTTGCGGTTAGGCGAGCGGGAACCGAAAGCTCGTTGGAATGTTGGAATAGAGGTTTGGTGTCTGTTGTATGCAAGCAGATGGCTGTGAACTGTGAGTGTAGTTATGAACGCATGTGGAACTTGATTTGCCCTGGGTTGATGGTGTTAAAATCTCATGGCCCTGCACGTTTGAACTCCACTCGATCTGCAATCTCTCGCATGCACCCTGTCCTCGGCCCTACAAACGCACACTCGCCAACCTCTCGATTTCAATAAAGAGATTAGCGAGCCAGCCAATGATAAGGTGAGACGACCGAGGTCCGCGGGGCTTACTTGCTGGGCATATTGACTAACCATCGGCCTTCGTAAGTACTTCGATCGTGCTCCTTATATCGACTTGAAGACTCCACACCTCCGAGCACCCCAGCTCCCACCTGTATAACCAATAAAGTTTACCATGAGCTTGTGAGCTGGCGTGACGCCTCAGCCTTTGCTCCAATTCTGCAATCGAACAAGTAGCAACTCCTCTCAAGAGCAGTCATAGACGAAGCACAGCACACAATGAGAGGTCGAACTTTTCGTCATTGACACGAAAGACAAATCTATACTGATACATGCGCGTTGCGCCAAGAAGACCGCTCGTGCAACAGTGCTATGCAGATGCAAACAAACAAACAAACAAAAAGACAAATCCGCAGAAAGCTCGTTCCTCCGAAGACGACAAACCCAGCACTTGCGTGCATCATGGTTTCATATAGACCTCGTTTGTCGTCGACATACCAACAAAACGCTTTCGAGGAGTATAACAGAGTCAAGAAAGGTAATCCACACTTTTTCATGGCTCGTTACCCATGCCGCTAAAAACGCCATTGAAACAAAACTTAAACCCCAGGAAAAAAGAAACTTAAAAGGCTGACCACTTCCTCGTGCCTCGTCCTATCGTCGAGGATGCCGTGAAGCAGAACTTTGGAAGCCGACAGAAGCACAATAATTGGACCTTGCAGCGTGCCTTATTGGGAACACAGTCTTCGTCTCGTCAAGACGCCATGCAAGAAAATAAGAACACCGAAAATGCCGACAGAAGAGGTTTGACGCCATGTGATGCGTCCTTAAAAAAGAAAGGAAAAGAAAGGGTATCTTCAAGGCCAGTATGCATTCGAACGCCGTGACATGATAGGAAACAGGCTTAAACATTTATAGCTCATCTTCGTAGACGAGAATGGGGTCTTCCCAGTTCTTGATAGCATCAAGCTGGGCTTGGAACTCGGCGGATGGCACAAAATTCTCCAGGTCTGCTTCCACATCGGAAGGCAGGTCGAGCGGCTCAGCGTCAGGTGGTGTGAGATCGTAGTCAGGTAAAGCAAGGTTGGTGCTTGCGCTCTTGACTGCGAATGTACCATTGCTGAGGCTCTTGGTCTGGAAGGGAGAGTCGCCGTTGGGAATGTCCGTGCTCTTGAAGGGAGATGCGCCATTGCTTGAGTCCTTGTTCTGGAAGATCGAAGTCCCGTTGCTCAAACTCTTGTCCTGGAAGATTGAGGTTCCATTACTCAAGCTCTTGCTCTGGAAAATCGACGTTCCGTTGCTGGAGCTCGTGTCCTGAGCAGGGGTAGCACTCTTGCTAGAGGTCTTGTCCTGTGCCGGAGTAGCGCCATTGCTGAGGGTCTTGTTCTGGAAAAGAGAAGCCCCGTTGGCCATGCCCGCGCTTTGGAAGATGTTGGGCGTAGCAGTACCAGAGCCCTTGGTTTTAGGCATGGGAACAGGAGAGTCTGCAAGGATGGACTCGTTGCCGGCGTCGGAGCGGAGACTAGGAGAAGGCTTGCTCATATGCGACAGATTGCTCGGTTTGGCCGGAGTAAACTTCAGTGCCTTCGCACGCTGAGCTTCGACCCGAGCGACGGTAGGGCTGGTGACAAGGTTACCCTCGACAGAGGGGATGGGTGGCGTCGGACCGACGGAGCCTGGAAGTTCAGCATGTGGCATGACAGGAGCAGGCGGCGGTGGCTGGGTCCACGTTGTAGAAGCGCCGGGCGTTCCATTGGTGAGGGGCTCCTCATCGAGATCCTCATCCGAATCTGTGTCGTCTGGAACACTGAATGAGGTCGGAAACGGTACAGATTCGTCCTGTGCAGCAGTTTGTTGAGACTGCTTGAAGATGTTGTTGTCCGGGGAGGTAGCTCCGCGGTCCAGGCAGGAACGAGGACGCAGATCGCGAAGAGATGTGGACCTTCCACCGCTGTTGTAGAACGGGCTGCGTGCATGGTCGAGAGGTAGGACAGGCTGCTTGGGTGACGCGACAAGCTCACGCGCACCTGTGGAGATCTTGCGCTTCTTGGCAGAAGGTGGGCTAGCTTCGTATTCCTGCTCGGCCTGCTTGCCTTTCCATTGTTGCTCAATGCGCAAATGCTCGAGGATTGCCCACATCGGCGCGGGCTCATCCGGAGTGTTGTCGACGTGGTCCATAAGATCATCGTCAAGCCCGAAGCTGCTAGCTGCGGGCTTCCATGGCTTGGAGTTGAAGTGATTGAGGTCGCCGTACGTCATGCCGTCTTCGAGTCGCTTGCGCTTGTCGCCTGCAGAAGTAGAGGATTCTTGGAGCAGCTGCATTAGGACCTTTTCGGCCCACTTCGTAGCCAGCTCTTCCTCGGCTGCGTCTGGCACGCTTGATGCAACGTTCTTGATGATGGCTGCGCGCTCACGCCTGCCCGATAGGCGCTTGACTTTTGTATTTCCACGGTTGTCGCCAATGGGCGTGGGTGTTGGTGTGAGGGTCATGGTGAGTTCGCCTATGACGGGAGGCGCGATCGGAGTGCTTGGGGTGGCGGCGACAGGAGTGTTCGCTTTGCTCGAAGGGCGCGCAGACTTCGGCTTTGGTGTAGACCAGACAGATGACTTGAGTGTTGACCACATGCTGCCCAAGAAGCTTGTAGACGTCTGTGGGGTAACTGGGGGTGGACTTGTTTCGTTGGCGCGCGGTGTGGAGGGTGGTGGGGGCGCTGCGTGCACGGGCGAGACTGTTGGAGGTGAAAGCTCGACAGGTCGTACGTCGATCCTGCTGAGCGCCATGTTCTGTTCGCGCTTCATATCTGCCAGGCGCAGGAGCTCGAGAGCTTCAGTGCGGTCTTCTTCGACTATGGGGGCCGCTTTCGCTGGAGATGCTTCGGCAGGAGCGGCTTCCACCTGGGGGAGATTGGTGAGCTCCTGCTCTGGCTCTGGTTCTGGTTCTGGCTCTGGCTGGCGCTTGGGCTCAGCCGCTCGCGCAGGCCGTTTGGCCTTCGCCTTTGTGACTCTGCGCTTGGGCTCAGACTTGAGCTCCACAAGCGGAGATGAGTTCGCGGTCGCGCGTGTGCGGCGACGCGTCGGCGGAGCCATTGTTGGCTGCGAAATGTTAGCGGCTGGCAGCTGGCAACAGCGCACGTGCGCGCTTGCGCTTTGAAGACAGTATCACTCACGGAGTGCTTGGAGAGTTGGCAAATTGATATGCGCGCGCAAGCAGATGTGTGCGGGCTGTGCCTGCTCTCCAGTGTTGTGCGAGTGAAGAGGAAATGGGAAGGCGCGATGCCAGACTTGAAGTTCTACAGGAAGTGCGGACCGTGCGCCGCGGCTGCCGCTGACCTAAGCCGCAGCCCGTGCAGCTTGACGTCGAGCTCTGGCTGGCCGCGTTGAGCAACGTGCGCTATACCACGATACATCACGATGGAGGGCCTCTTCTACAACGTCAAGTACGGGTATGTCTCGCCAATGCCTTCCTCCCCTCTGTTGTGGACATGACTGAGTTCTACCCAGCTACATCGAGGGCATCGTGCGCGGCTATCGCAATGCACTGCTCACCAGCCAGAACTACAGCAACCTGACGCAGTGCGAAACCATCGACGACGTCAAGCTGCAGCTGTCCCCCGCATATGGCGACTTCCTCGCATCTCTCCCTCCGAACCCGTCCACCTCTGCGCTCGCTAGCAAGACGACCGACAAGCTTGTCGCCGAGTTCCGCTATGTTCAGGCCAACGCCACCGGCTCGCTCGCCATGTTCATGGAGTACTTGACCTACGGCTACATGATTGACAATGTGGCGCTTCTTATCACGGGCACACTGCACGAGCGAGATACGCGCGAGCTGCTCGAGCGCTGCCATCCGCTTGGCTGGTTTGAAACCATGCCTGTGCTTTGCGTCGCGACCAACATCGAGGAGCTGTATAACTCCGTCTTGATCGAGACCCCGCTGGCCGCCTACTTTAAAGGTTCTCTGAGTCACCAGGACCTGGATGAGCTCAACATTGAGATCATCCGCAACACTCTTTACAAGAACTACCTCGAAGACTTCTACAGCTGGGTCAACTCGGCAAACGATATCGCTGGAACGCCAACAGCCGAGGTTATGTCGGAGGTGCTCGAGTTTGAGGCTGACCGGAGAAGCATCAACATCACCCTCAACTCGTTTGGCACGGAGCTGTCAAAGGCGGACCGGAAGAAGCTATACCCAACCTTTGGCAGGCTGCACCCGGAGGGCACGCTGCTGCTGTCAAAGGCTGATGACGTTGAGGGAGTACGCATTGCCGTGGAGGGTGTTTCAGAATACAAGACCTTCTTCGAACAGACCGGCCTCAGCGGTGGCGGAGGTGTTGGCAACATGGCGGGCGGCGTCGGCGGCGAGTCGCGCAGCCTGGAAGATCTGTTCTATCAGAAAGAGATGGAGATCTCCAAACTGGCATTTACCCGACAGTTCTCGCACTCTATTGTGTACGCGTGGGTCAAGCTGCGAGAACAGGTACGTCTCCCAAGATGTAACCAGCTGATTGAATGCTAACGTGGACATGCAGGAAATCCGCAACATCACTTGGATAGCCGAGTGCATTGCTCAGAACCAGAAAGAACGGATTGGCAACTACATCAGTGTGTTTTAGCATTAGCTCCGGTGTCTACTGCGGTAATCTTGGACGATCTTCGGTGCATGGCGACTTTTGGGCGGCGTAGACGGTGGGTTGTATACACTATTTTGCTTCAATGTTATGAGTTCCAGTCATGCCCCATGTATCAGCCTGGGATGGACCTGCCGCCATCTCGTGCCTGCGCAGCCTTGCATAGCATGAACGAGGAACAGATACCATCACTTTTGAGATCCGACATATACATTTGTTTCGTCTTCACGACGTACACTTACGCACCAACTGTAGAGAAAATGCTCGCACACCTCTCCTGAACCGCCGCGATCCTGCTATGCATCAGGACAGGCAGATTATCTCATCGTAACGATGACCCATGCGCCCATCCACCTCCCACTTATGCACCCCTGCCGGCAACCACCCACTGCTGTGCCGCGCCCTCCCCAACCGCCTTGGCAGGCACCGTATCCAGAAGGCGGGGTGCTCACACGTCATACGTGCGATAATCCGCGCTTATCCAGCACCGACTTTCTGTGCGATGTAACCTCGAAGCTTGGAACGCACGACTCCTTCCGCGAGAATAGGCAAGATGCGGGGATCAAGTTAACCGTCTTACGCGCGCAAGTGCGTGGGCGCTGTTGAAAAGGATGGACAGGCCCGCGACGTGAGCGCGAGGTAACACAATCGAAATGTGGATGTCAAGTACCTGGGCGCTTGGAATTGGCGCTGTGCTGGGGGTCGCGGCGCAAGATGTGGACTATTCGCAGTTTGTGAATCCGTTTATTGGGTCCGAGGGAGGGATTCCGGGGTACGCCTGTAGGTAACGGCCTGTCGCTCGCTCGCACAGCGCGATTAACGCACAGCAGATGGAGGAGGCGACATCTTCGTGGGCGGCGCGGTGCCGTTTGGTATGGTGAAGCTGGGAATCGACACGTTCGAATTGCCTGTCAACCAGAGTGCACTCAATGGCGGATGGACGCCGAAAGGGAAGGTTACGGGGATCAGTTTGATGCACGAGTCAGGCACTGGGGGAGGTCCAAAGTATGGGTATGCATGCCGCAGGTTGCCTTCGTATGTGCTCTATTAAATGGATCCTACAGTTTTCCGGCGCAGATGCCGCTCACAACGATTGAGGCGCCGGTAAATGTATTGGATAATGTGACATACTGGCAGGACCGGGTATGTGGTGGGAACTAGGAGAGGATCACGGTATACTGACTGTAGGCAGGTCGGGGACGATGCAGCGAGCGTGGGATACTTCCGTACACATCTTGAGTCTGGCGTTACAGTGCGGCTCTCTGCATCGCGACATGCGGGGCTTTATCAATATGATTATCCCTCGACAGGCGGCAAACACGTTCTCGTGGATTTCTCGCACTACCTCCCGCATCCGACGCGCTCTTGGGATTCGCAGTTCTATACTGGTGGCGAGATCGAGATACAGCCAAACTCGTCTGTGTACACTGGATATACGTCAATCGCAGGAGGCTGGAATCTCGGTGCCCCCGTTACGGTCTATGTGTGTGGAGAGTTTGACCAAAGGCCCAACAGCGCGAACGCGTTCAAGGGCAAGAACACGTTCCCAGTCAGCCGTCATTTCCGAAGCTTCGACAACGAAACAGTCCCAGAACCAACATATACTGGTTCCAAGGCACGCGCTGGTCCTCTGAACAACCGTGTTGGTGCGATATTTTCTTGGAACAGCACCACCAATGGAACGGCAACCGTGAAGTCACGCGTCGGCATCTCATTCATGTCAGTCGAGCAGGCATGCGCATACAAGGATGATGAGCTTTCGACATGGTCCATCGAAGACACGGCGCAAGCCGCACGCGATGAGTGGAACCGCGACGTCTTCTCTAAGATCCGCGTCGACACCTCCGACAAGGCGAACAAGACGAGGCTTGCACTGCTGTATTCCAGCTTATACTTCACGCATCTGATCCCGAGCGAGCGCACGCACGAGAACCCGCTCTGGGATTCCGATGAACCCTACTGGGACGATTTCTACACCATGTGGGATCTCTTCAGAAACCAGGTGTCGCTATGGCATCTGATTCAGCCGGCATACTACGAGTCCATGATCCGATCGCTCATCGATATGTTCAAGCACGAGGGATACCTGCCTGATGGGCGCTCTGGGAACTACAATGGCCTCGTACAGGGCGGATCAAACGCGGACAACGTGCTGGCGGACGCGTATGTCAAGGGTCTCCGTGGCAAGATCAATTGGACAGAAGGCTACGCTGCGGTCAAGAAAGATGCCGAAGTCCTGCCTTACTTCGATCAGAATCCCGTCGACCCTCAGGGATCGCTGAAGGATGGACGCTCAGCACTTGATGACTGGATCCCACTTGGCTATGTATCAGCTGATCGTAACAGTCGTGCGGTTTCAAAGACAGTGGAGTATTCACTGAATGACTTTGCTGTGTCCCAGATAGCAGCAGGCGAGGAACCGGGAGACCGCGATCTGTATCTACGTCGATCAGCGGGATGGCAGTTAAGCTGGGACCCAGAAGCCGAGAGTCGCGGCTTCACAGGCTTCGTCATGCCGCGCTATGCCAACGGGACGTTCCACAAGACGTACAACATCACCAACTGCGGCGACTGTAATTGGTCAGACGAGAGCTACGAAGGCACCGCTTTCGGTGAGACGTTTTCCTACTCTATCTCAACAACATGCCTATTAACATCCCGCCCTAGAATACTCCTTCGTCATCCCCCACGACGTCGCCCGCATGATCACCCTCATGGGTGGCCCCGCCCACTTTGAATCCCGCCTCGACTACGTTTTCCAGCCCAACACATCCGGTGTCGACCTCGGCGTCAATGGCCTCGGCATCACCACCATCAACAACATCGCCAATGAGCCCGACTTCCAGACCCCCTACCTCTACAACTACCTGAACAAGCAGTGGAAATCGGTCCAGCGTAGTCGCCAGCTCGCCACGGACTTCTACCTCAACACGAGCAGTGGTATTCCCGGTAACTCGGATGCGGGCGCGCTCAACTGCTGGCTGATTTGGCAGATGCTGGGTCTGTATCCCGTGGTCACGACGCCCGTGTATTTGATTGAGAGTCCGTGGTTTGACGATGTTAATGTTACGGTCAATCATAATCGGACGCTGAGGATCAGGGCGGAGGGGTTGGATGATGGGGAGGGGAGAGAGGGGTTCTATGTGCAGGGTGTGGCTATCAATGGGCAGGAGTGGGATAAGAATTGGTTTGAGCACGAGGATGCGGGTGGGATCATGAGCGAGGGCGGGGAGATTGTATTTAGGCTGGGCGCTGAGAAGAGGGTTTGGGAGAGGGGGGAGGTGCCGCCGAGTCCAGGACATGCGGTCGTGGATGTGGGGGGTGGGTATATGTAGTGTTCTGGTGATGGAGTGATGGTAACGAGTTCATGATATGCACTACTGGTAAAGTGGCTTGACGAGTCCAAATCCAGTGCTGCGATATGAGCGCTGTGGCTGTTGGTCCTAGATTCATCACGCTGCAGCCCAACTGATTTAGACATTACGTTAACGCCGCCGCTACTATCGCACACTACCTTCCCGCCCACCAAAGCTCCTGCATTCCTCTCTTGCGCAGAACACCTCTCTCACCCTCTCCTAAGCTTCCTCCCTCCCCATCCCCACCGTCTCACCCTGCCGTCTCACGCCCCTCTCCTTCCTCTTCCTGTGCGTGTTCAAATCTCTATTCTGCACCTGCCCACCTTCACTCTCCTCCTTCTCCACCGCAGGCCCCAAATCGCTGCCCTGCGCAGTGTTCTCACTGCCGCTCCCGTTTCCGCCGTCTGTGCCCAGTCGCGCCTCCTCGTCGCGCCGCTTGTCCTGCGCGATGTCCGGGGCCGGCGAGAAGGTCGATTTCGCACGGATCTTCTTGCCGTAGATGTAGAAGAGGAAGGGCATGGGGACCATGAGGGTGGCGACGCAGCCGAGGAGCTGATGTCAGTCAGTCAGTACAATCGCAAACTTGTGACATGGGGGGGAAAGCACACCGTAGACGCCCACTGGATGCCCATGCCGTTGAGCATGTACGTCGAGAAGAGGGGGAACGTGCCGGCGAAGAGGGACCGCATGAACGTGTTTCCGGCGACGGCCGAGGCCGCGAACATCAGGTATGCATCAATGATATAGTTAAGTAGCGCCAGGAAGATGGTCCAGATGCCGAAGCCGGTGAAGATGCCCGAGAAGACAGGGGCGACCCAGAGGGTGCGCCCGTTGTAGCCAGTCCAGCCGAACCAGAAGAGGCCGCCTTGAAGGATCGTTAGCGATTATTTCTCACTTTTCCGCGCAATTATAGAAGGAGGAGGCTTACCAGCGAATGTTGGTGCGCCGACCATGGCAAGGGGCAGGCGCCATTCCGGGACGGGGATGTTGTTGTTGGCCTTGAGCTTCCGTCCGTACGAGGGGTTCATGGCGGCCATCAGGGCGAAGCCGAGTATAACGCCGACGATCAGGCCAAAGTATGTCAGGCCTGATACGCCCGGTGTGAAACCGTACTGTCCCTCAAAGACGAGTGTGTATGCGGTGAGGAAGCAGTACAGGATGCCGTCTTTACCTGATTAGCACATGCATTGAACGAGTTAGCAGAGTCCACTCACAGACAAATGACATGTAGATCGTGATGAGTAAGACGATGGGCTCGGTGAATAGGATGCGCAACGGCCTGCTCACGTTGCGGATGATGAGTTCTTTCAGATCGACCTCGATTTCCTCTTGCTTCGCGTGGATTCCCCAGTTCAAAGTCCGTCTTCGCAGCTTGGCGGCTTTCCCAACGAGGATTTGCGGGGGATATGTCTCTTCCATGAACAGAACAATCAGTGCGAATGCAAGCCAGCCCATGATTGAGGAAATGTACATGGTCCATCTCCAACCGAGATGGCTTGTCACGATGAAGCCACCAATGAAGGGTGCCATCTGCATAGTCGGATTAGCTATAGCTGCAATAGTCGGAACGTGGAACTCACCATCGGCCCCATAAACACGGTGGCACTGAATGTACCAATCGCGATACCACGCTGTACGTTACTAAAGATATCGGCGTATACGGCAGCGACAACGCTCAACGGACATGCTCCGAATAATCCGGCGAAGAAGCGACATATCAGAACGGTTTGTAAATCTTTCCCCGTCGCGACCGCGAGACTGAAGACGGAGAAGCCAAACGAGCCGACTAGCAATGGAAGCTTGCGGCCGTACAGTTCGGACATGGGTGCCCAGACCTGTTGTTGGTCAGCTCAGTGCTCGTCAATCGCTGCTCGACCTCAACATACGAGTGGACCAAACGCGTATCCGAACACGAACAGACTCGTTCCCAATGTTGTGACTTCAGGGATAACGCCAAACTCTTCTGCGACCGGCCTCGTAGACGGGCTGAATATACTACTGCCCATAGTCACTGCCAAAGACAGATACGCCATCAACACTGCGATGTAGATTTTCTTTTTCATGGGCCAGTTCTGGGCATGCATCGGGTCATCCACGCCCATAAATTCCACGACGTATTCTTCGCGATCGGGAAGCGGTGGAGGGTACGGTTTATTTGCTCCCATTTCCGAGAGCGGCTTTTCGGTCCTGCGTCGACTGAGTGTCCTGGTTATCCGCGATGGCCCTGTCAGCCTGGCACCGACGGTACCGGCGTGCTGCGAACGAATCGTCTCGATACGGCTCAGAGCCTCAGGGTTCCTTTCTGTCGGGTGCCGATACAGTATGCCTGATCCTCCCCCGACACTCGAGAACGTGTCTCTTCTTTCTCGTGTAGAAGACACATTGTGTGTTCGGATCTCCTCTAATCTGGGCGTGTGCGTGGTGGAGGAGGATGAGGCCGAAGAGGAGGATGAGGCTAAGCTGCTCCGTCTAGAGGCAACTTCCTCCGTCTCTGTCGCGTGCGGTGGCGCGTTCGCTCCGGCTGTTGGCAGAGGCCTGCCAGAAGGAGGAGATTCGAAGAGGGCGTCGACTGTGCGTCCAGGCTCTACGTTACGTTGGAACTCTCCCTGCGCGTTGACCCATGATGAGAATCTTCTCGGCTCCGCATCTTCCTCATTCCGCAGCATCTCCACGTCCTCTTCATTCATGGCGGGCAGGTGTTTATTGCGCGCCAGAAATCAGTAGGAAACAGCGCAATGCAGGATGTTGCTCAACGCAAGCCTGAGCTTTCCGACCACTTCCGCCTGTTCTCGTCACGATATGCGTGGGCGCAAAGGAACCTAGAGGGAGAGATAATTGTAGAAATATATGAAGTAGTATAAGGTTATCGAGGGTCCACATCAAAGCTCGGGCAAGAGACAATGGTCGTACAAATAATGCCGACGACAGATCAGGGCAATGACAAAGAACAGCTAATTGCTCAGGTCGGCAACGTGCAGGTAGGCAAAAGTATTTCGTACAGCTCGGCCAACGGAGGATGGCAACAGCACTTAGGCTGTCCAGGGCTCTGAGTAAGCCATTGTGGGCGTTGTTAAGGCCGGCGCCGCTGCAATCGATGCACGACGCGCGCTGCCCACAATCCGGTGCGGGTCACTGTGATGCAAATTCCGCTGCTGTGCGAACGCGCCGTTAATGGGCGGTTACGTCACGACGCCGAGGGGGCCGCTAGTACTGAGTCAAGTAATGGCCCACAGTACGCTAGTCGATGTGTCAGCTACCGTCAGCGCGAACATGTGAGCCGGTCCATATGCTATCACCCACAGGACCTCATACGTCAGATGCAACGGGCCGGCAGGGCCGGACCATCGTGGCCGATATAGGAAACCTCAGGGCAGCATGGCCCAAAACACGTTATATCAAGCAACAACACAAGGTCTATTCAGACTACGATACAGGAACAATGGATGGGGGAAAAGAATCCTTGGAGGTCATCAAAGCTCTGGCCATGGTCGAAATGCCATGATCCGAGAGCCCGCGCGCTCAATGGGCTATACGACATTCGCCGCCTAACACGTACGAATGAACAGCCCCATGGGATTCGGCGAATTCGAATCTTGGGCGTACTTGATGTGGAAGTTGTCTCCACAAACCATGAAGGTATGCACGAATCCAGCGGTACATGGCACCGTCTTCACGTTGCAGCTGAATCCAGGACCCACTGGGCCAGCAGCAACAATCTTTCTCGGGCCAATTTCGTTCCTGCACAACGTGTGAGACGTGCTTTCAGATCAGCTTGTAAACAATGCTGGCACTCACCAGGTCATCCCGTCGCTTGCAGGCTGGCGCACATGCCAGAATTCCATCACTGGGGTTTTTTTCGGCGAGGTAACGAAAAACGTCGAGTTATCCGTATACCTCTCCTCGGGGAAGAGCCAGACTAACGAGCACTTCTGGCCTGCGTTGCCAGGACCAACATCGAAGTTGTACAGCGAACACTGCGCATTGCCGATATGTCCATCCATTCTGTTGCCAAGTGCTTTTTCGGGGTCCACTTTGCTCACCGTAGCCATAAGTCGAGGGGACTCGAAGGTGCCCTCCAGGTCGTGCGGACAGCCGTAAGCAAGGTAACTGTTTCCGCACTTCTCCGTATTGGCCGGATCGTTGCAGTCCGGTGCAGGAGAATATGTGCCGTTATTATCTGCTGGTCGAGAAGGTAGAGGTTTGGATATATACGTCGGCAAAGTGGCGTTTCTGGAAGGCTGGAGGGAATGATCAGCGAAGAGTCACAACTTGTTAGCTTCCTTGGAGTCTGGCAATGGCGCATACCATCTTTTCTTTACTCACCTTAGTTGTGGTCGAGAAGGTCTTTCCACATGATCCAAAACCAGTCTGGCAGCCAGTTCCGCAATGGCTGGGCGAGGAACCACACCATCCTGCAGAGCTGCAGCACGAACCTGCAGCAAAATCGTGGCAATGATAACCCTCATCGCCGCCGCACTGGCCGTTAGGAGAAAGCGTACCTTGCTTAGGGGCTGATTTTGCTGAGGCCTTGGAAGAAGCCGGAACGCTGCTGCCTGATGACTTACCAGTGCGTGTAGCACTGTTGGTCGCCTTGCCGGTAGAAGAAGTCTTGCTGGGTGCCTTGCTGGAGGTGCTGTTGAGCGCCTTACTAATAGGTGAAGCTTTGCTGGCCATCTTACTTGAAGTTGATGTGCCATAAGAGGCTTTTTCAGAGGATTCGTCATCGCAGATACCGAAGTCACCCTGGCATCCAGCACCGCAATGAGATGCAGAGAAACCGCACCATCCATGAGAGCTGCAGCAGGGCCCATCGATCTTTCCGAAGCAGTTGAAGCCGGTTGGTGAACCGCAGCGTCCGTCTGGAGACTGTATTCCGTGCTCTGCCTTGGGTCTGCCTATGGTTGCATTGGACGAGGCGTGCTTGCTGTCCTCGAGGTAGCTGGCCATTTGACGAGCGCCCTCTGGGGTGTTCGGTTGAACAGCTGGGGAGTTATTGTAGAATCTGTCCCAGGGGAATATCCAGGGTACGTGATCTGTACCCTTGTCCTCTTTGCAGCCGGTTCGGTTGGATATCTTGGGGCTGGACCAGGCAAAAAGTTGGATGTACACGCACCACAGCTGTTGAGGCACTGGTTCAGTGTATATGTTCTCGACACCCTTGTCGTTCACCCTACAAGCCCAGAAGTGCGGAGAGCTGTTGAACAAGAGCTGATTGTCGCAGCTAATGTCAAAGTCCGGCATCGCTAGATTACTGAGTCAGCTCAAAGCTACCTACTGGATCACAAAGGGACGGTTGGATGTGGGGAACTACGAACGCTTCACTCCCTCATCGCACTGGAACTGGTTCGTTGGGCCTGGTGTTGAGATACAGCCACGACGTTTACTGTCAACAATTCCAATCTCAGGTGTAAAGGTAAAGTTGGCTAGGGGAATGCTGCCATCGCCGAGCCTGAGCTGGCCATCTGCAAGCGTGTGTACCCGACCACGGCTGTGACTGTGTGTGAAGGCCGTGAGATTGAAGTCGTAGCTTTGCGGTACGGTGCGAGGTACTGCGATTAATGGTTAAAATTTCAGCTGGGTGTGAGACGCATATGCTTCGAACCGACTTACGGACGGGGATGGCCTGTGGAATAACGGCAGATGCCGACGCTGTACCGACGGAGGCGAGAATTGCTGTAGACCGCATTGTGCAGGCCCAGGTGATGTTCGACGTAAGAACTACCGAAGAATGGGCGCGCAAAACAACAACAATGCTTGGGCTGTGGGTGTGAAGATGAACAGATGCTTCACGGGAAGAGGGGTCAGCGGCGCGCTGTCCTCTTACTTCTTTCCCTCTGTAAGTAGATGATGACGTGGCATTCATGCTGTTTGGGATAGATCGAGCAAGAGAGGAAGGCACACACAGCGTAGGTCGGCATCCACAATTGATTCTTGAGAATTTTGATACCCTTTGCCATCTCTTGCCAGTTGTTGGCTCTAGCAACCATCAGACCAGCAACGCCATGGCCAGGCCCGTAATTCTAGCCAGTGCCAGGTTCAAACAGCAGCGGCATCGTGAACACGTCAGGTATTTTGCCGCGCATCGTTCGATGGCCCTCTCCGCGCCACTGGCAGCACTGCAAGAGCAGTCCGGGATGAAAGCCGTAAGCCAAGCCCGAGATGTGCGAGATTAGTTTGCCTGCAGTGACCTTCTCTTTCGCATCTTGCAACACGGGTTGTCGATCTTCGAAGCCCACTAGAATCTGAGGCTGACTCCATTCGGGCAGAAGCCGGTCTACATCTTCCGAGGATATAATGTCAAACAAATCGCGTGCGATGCACTGCAGGACTGCTACAGATGCAACGAGGTTAGACATGAAGGCGAACCACATAGGTGTCTTGGTAATGAATGCCTCCAACGAAGGATCGAGCCGGAAAGTGCCGTATGCAGCAAGGAAGTCTTTTTTTTCTGCTTCTTCTCCTGGGCACTTTTCAGTAACTTTTGGGCAGACTTCTGGGGTTGTTTGTTTTGACAGTTGCAGGGTTGAGTCAAAGAGGAATGGCAGCTTTGTTGCCAGCCAAGTGACTGTGCGACGCGACCCGCAAAGTTGCTGTCTCGTCATTGCCATTTCTTTTCTTGCGACATGGGGTATGGTGGGGGTAAGGAGCTTGTGCAGGGCGGGCCTGACAGGAAAAGCAAAAGACTTAACGCACCGTTGACGCCACCTGCCTAACGCCATTCCCGCAACCAAACGCTCAGCCCCAGGGCTGACAGCCTTTTTTCATGCTTCCTCTAAGACAGAAGACATGATTACACTCTGGTGCTTCTTGGCCTGCATATCATGCCGAAGTAATCGGCCTGTTGCTCTACCAAACGGTCAATAAAGGTGCCTCAGAATCGGCGTCGACGAAATCCGGTGCGAAAGCCGATGGGCGAGAGGTACAAGAAGCCCCTTCCCACGCCATCGCTCCATGTCCGTCGCCGTCGAGCTACATGCCACTCAACTATTTCTCGTCACTAGCAGCTGTGTACGATGACTTGCTCTTGCGGCAAACTTCCATGATGTTTGCTCACGCATTCCGTACGGCTACAGCCATCCGCCACTTGGTTCATGAGCCATGTTTCACATTTATCTCGTCACGCATCATCCGGGACGTCGTCCGAGATTGTAACTTTCAATGAATCGCGTGATACCAGAATGTTTAAACAGGACGCATACAAGACCTCATTCTTTCGCGTGGGAAGTACAGAACGGCGACTTATGGACACACACCCTCTCGGCAAGATTACAATGCGGGGATACAAACGAATGAACTCGCTTACACTGCCATGCACAAGATTGGGACCAGCCTTCCTGGTCAATGATGAGTGGTGTGGTCACACCATGCAACGTCGATGAACGTCTTGTGGCGTGCTGCTTTGACAGTCGGTTACACATGATCTCGGAACGTTCCCTGCATTGCAGGCATGTGTACGCGCGCAGTCCTGCAAATCGGGCACACAACCCGACTATGCAGCAGGGCATTGTTCGCATGGACAGAAGACATCTGATCGAAAACGCAGAAACAGACACTCCCGATGATCGTCACAGCCGCCAGTACATCACTGTACACCTGCAGACCACCCGTGGTTGGTAAACGGCGGATTGGCATTCCCGTTATCTACAGTATCGTTCCATAAACGCCCGAAAATGCAACAAGGTACTGACGACGAAGATTGGCTACGAGATATCTTGTGCGGGTCGAGCTAAGCCGGAAACAACACCCTCTGCAGCAGCGACAGTTTTACGAAACTCGCCGCGAAAAAGCAAAACAGGCTCTGCAGATACATTCGCACCCGAGTGGCTCTTGTGGAAAGCTTGCAGGACGTAGTAACCGTATACATAGATGGCAAAGTTCGGCAAGACGGTGAACCGATGAATGAGCCCACAGCGCTTGTTTGAGTTGGGCCTTGGTACTTGCCAACCGTTCCACCCCAATGCTGAGTATACCACCGTACATGTTTTCTTATAGTGTTTCGCCAGACCGAGCATTTATCGGGGACGCGGGCGAATGAGCGTGGCGTCCGAGATCGTTATCACCCTGCTGCACTGACTCCTTTCGAGTCGTACAACAGCATCCCTCCGAAGTACTACCTCAATGATTGTTTCGACGCAACTTTGCACCTGGAAGAGTTTCAAGACCTTATTGGGTGGAAATCCTATTTGCTTTTTGAGTAACCAAGCTCGACCTCTTCCACAATGACAGCTCGCCTCCGATCTCGACACAATGATCCGGATCTGGTGCTACCGAGCCATATGCACTTATGGCAGGCATGCCCCGACTTATTCACACGCAGCTGACCTCCAGACTCCCTTAGAGTCTAGCCAATGACTTGACAATCGCGACGCGTCAGCTTCCACGATGCCCGGTGGTATACATCCTCCTCTGTCTGTCATACTATCATGGCCAACACCGAACTACATGAACCCTGTCACTAGACCAAGAGTCGCGACCATATTATCGTGTGTTTTCGGGCCCCTCACAACTCTCCTTCTCTTCGCGAGACTGTGGGTCAGAATCCGCGTGCAACAAAACGCAGGTTTGGATGACTGGTTGATGATAGCAGCGATTGTAAGTATAGTACTCCACTGAGTGCATGTCCCTCCACTGACAGTACTAGGTACCGCTTGGTGCGCTGACAATCATCATCCCTTTGGGTAATTTCATCTCTCAGACAAGGAGAAGGCGTTGCTAACGACAACAGCGTCAGACGTGTACGGCTTCAACAAACACGTGTGGGATGTCCAGCCGCATTTCTACGTGATTGAAAGGAAATACGTCATGGCAATTGAATCAGTTTTCTGTGTCGCCTCGGGGCTCATCAAAGTTTCCATCCTTCTGTTCTACAAGCGTCTAGGCTCACGTGCCGTCTCCAATACCTACCGCTGGGCGATCAAGCTAACCATAGCCTTCATAACGGCATATTCCATCGCATTCGCGCTCGTACCGATCTTCGGCTGCCAACCTATATCCGCGTTCTGGGATCAAGTCGACATAATCAAGACTGCGATGGGCTACGAGTATAAATGCTTCAATGAAGGAGCAGACGTTTTCTCCGCTTGCATCATTTCTACAGCCCAGGATTTGCTCACTGCGATACTTCCCACCTTTCTGTACTGGAAACTTCAGATTCCAATTCGTCAGAAGATCGCTTTGTTCGGCATTTTCGCGATCGGTTACGGGGTGGTCGCGATTGGAGCACTGCGCTCGTATTTCTCCTGGCAGATCTTTTTCGAAACATACGATGTCACCTGGGTCACATGGCACACCTGGAACTGGACGCTGCTTGAGATTCACATGGGGGCTCTGTGTGCTAACGCACCGGCACTGAAGATATTCTTCACGCAAGTTCTCCGCATCAAAACTTTAAGTTCGGGTTCAAAATCTCATACGAAGAGCTCTGGTACTAAGACATCCACGTACTCGAAAATATCAATGTGGAAGTCCAACCAGCAATTTCGTCAATATGGTCACATCTCCGAGCCCTATCCCGAGTCATTCGGTAGCAAAGACGACCTTCCAGCGCAGCAAGATGCCCACGTCACAAAGCCTACAGCATCCAAGCGAAATTCCGATGTCACTGTATTTCCCAACGTAGAGGACATTGAGCTGGGCATATTTCGCACGCAGTCACAACCATATGACCAGATACACTCCATCTCACAAAGCCAGGAGAATCTTCAAGCGTTGCCGCGGATGCCGTCGCCATACCCTGCAGCACTGCTACCGCTGCCAACAGATCCAGGTTTATCTACCTACGATCACAACGTTAGGACGAAACCGAAATGGCAGAGCTGGTCATAACTCGACCTAATTATTGTTCGGCACATCCATCCAGCACAATTTCGTGCCAGCTCCGTGAGCCTCGCATGCGACGTAATGGTTAGCGCTGGTACGTAGATACACTGGCCTGTTCTCTATTTTCCTCGTTTGTTTGTCCTTCCACATGCCTCTATGGCCTTCTGTTTTTCTAATCGTAAGACTTTGGAGGCGATCTCGTAGCAGAAATGCCCGATCGCCGCGCGACCGAGAGACAACAACAACAACTACCTAAAACATGTAGAGCATGTTCCATGATACCCGATGTCACATCCGTTATTCTATTTTTTCTGCTTTGTTCATGTAAGGTCCTTGCATAAAGAATCGGCTCTCGTTAGCTAGATTCCAGTCAGACAGGTGAATGAAAGTCCTCTCACAACTGTGGTCAATATGAGCCTCCGTTAAAGACTTGAATTCATCAACAATTACGTCACAGTGAGCGGCACAAAACCGCAGAGAACCTTTTGCTCTCGAGGAAACGAATCGACACCATTTACGCCTACTTCGACTCAAGCCTAATAGCCTCATGCTCCTCATACCTCCTCTGTGCCTCCTCTAATTCCTCTCTCTCTAATCTCCACCTCTCCTCGTCACTCAGCTTTGCTCTTCTCTTCGCCTCGTGCTTGACGCTCCTTATCTGTTCTCGCGACAGACCCTCATACTCTTTGTTGTTTCCCCTGTGCTGATCCCCAAGTCCGAGACTCTTTCCAACCGCACTCCCGCCATACGCTGCAGCGCTGCCTAGCCCTGTACCTAGACCAGTGACGGTACGGAAAACGCCGGTACCCACAGCCTGTACGGTATTGCCTGCGGTATCAACGACTCCTTTTACCGCGCCGCCTGCCGTTCCCGCGAGCGCCGTCGCAGCATGTTGTACTTGGGTGAGGGCGCCTTGGTCATGCTCGTCTGAAGACGACCACTCCTCTTCGTCCTCGTCCTGGTCTTTCTGCCTGTTCGCATGAGTCCTCCTGTCTCGTCACCGATATATAACGTCCGGAGGACTTGCCTGATGCGATTCATCGCTTGCCCCTGCTTCTTGGTGCCGGGGAGTAGATCAAGGTCTACAAGGCGATTCTCGAGAACTTTGACCATGGGAAGGTGCAAGTAGTGTTGCTGCACGATGATGAATGGTTCCGCCCAACCAGTAATATTCAATTGGGAGGAGGCATGCGGGGATGCGTCATGATGTAGCGCGATTGCGGGAGCTAGACGGTCTCACGTCAGGGTACCGCGTTGTGGTGATGTGCTTATGAGTAGGGCCGACTACGATTACGTTGCTTGAACGTCGCCGTGTTGAGCCTCGACTTCAACCTCAGAAGTGAGCGCTTGTACATATGACAGCACTTCATCATTCAGATCGATGAATATAGTACATGAATGTCGGCCGGATTCTAGGTCCCAGGGTGCGAAAGCACATGTGAGGTGAGACTCTTGTTAGTAAGAACCGAGATACTACACGTCAAACTATGGCAATTGCGCGCATATAGCCCAACAGCACGTTTTCAAGCCAATGTAGAGAGAAGCCGAAAGTACATTCACCACGACAATTCTCAAATTGCTGACACAAATCATGACGCCTGCAGATAGGGATTGGGCTGTGAATGCAGCTCAATGGTAAGCAGATAGAAGCCTTGTAAGTGGAACATTTCACTACAAGGCTCGGTGAACCGTAGATATCTTAGCCTTTCACTGATTTTCTGGCCCTAGCACTGTGACACGAATGTCAACTTAGGCTGGGAGTATCAGTGTTATGAAGCTTCCTACCGGCCTAGTGTTGGTCAAACAGGGTATGATATGGTCAGACCGTAACCACTTCAAGGGCTATAGAGCATATCCTCCGTTTCATTTGACCGCGCAAGAATAGGCACACTGCCCGGCCGGCCGAGGTGCATTCTGTAATGCTGAGTCTTATTGTACGGCGCAACTTACTCTCGCACCGCAATCTATGGACTCAAAAGAATCCTTACGTTCGGGGTACGACGTATCATATGCTCGAGGTTTTGTTCGAGAACCAACCAACAATTAGCCAGTAGCGTGACAACGTCTCTTTACCCGAGAATGGCTTGATGGTCGAGAACGCAGCTGGGATCTGTCCGAACCTCGCTGCTTATGAACAATTCATTTGCGCTGCGCACTCTGTGACATACGAACTGTTTACGACGTTTCGAACGATAAATCGACTGGAGTGGTTTGTGGTGACGACAGTGGAGGGGGTTTCGGAATTCCGTGCAGCATAGCAAGTGCGAGCATAGCAGTTTCGCCTCGTTCCAACTATGCGCAATCCATCGAAGCGAGTCCAGAACCTGGTGTCTTCTGACGAAGGAAACGTGCAGTGGTGGCGCAGATGTATGCAATACATATGCCCAGATACCAGTCGTAGAACGGCCGTCTTAGCCCAGGCTTGACTCCTGCGACACAATTACAGGACCAAAAATAACAATGATGTTTAACGGATTATGGATGTGAGGCTCTAAATCCCTCCATGGAACGTGAGGCAGGCCACGTACCAAGGTGGGTCCGTCGGCTCATGGCTTCACTGCAACATCATCTCGCGTAGTCTTAGTCAACTAACTTCATCAGTACGATAGATCTGGCTAAAGGATAGTGCCCTCCCGGTTCACGAGCCGGCAATAGCTGCTCGAATCGGGAAGGTGTCAATGACAAGCATTGGGCAAGAACAGGACGAGTGCACGCGCACGTTTCTGGAAGATCATGCTTTTATGCACGGAAAGGTATTGAACTTCTGCAGGAGTTGTGAAAGTCCTGAGATGGAGGCAACTCGGATGGGAGACATTTCAGATGTCTATTGTAGGCCATTGCCGCACACGTGACCTCGCTTCTCGCTTGCGAATCCGAGGCGCGGTCCGGCGGCAGATGCCTCAACACAGCCAATCCTTGTCAGCTTGACACAATATGGCAAGATGAGCAAGATCGCAAAGAACCGGCGGTCTCCATCTAAGAAACAAATGGACGCGACAAGAGCCGGACGTTCCACCATCTGCAGGTGCGGACGCACCGACGCGGCGAGGCGGGAAACTCTAGACGTCCTTCTTTTAGATCATCCTCTTGGTCTCGACTGGTACCTGAGAATTCTCCGACTTGGACGTTGTATTTTAACAGGACAATGTCACTTGCCGCTTCGTCAACGCACGAACTAACGTTCAGGCACGCTGAACATCCTGGGTGCATTAAAAAGAAACGACTTCTGGGAGATAATTAGCAATTTATCCGACAACAACCGCTCATGTCCGCCCCCTATCGAACTCTCTCCACTCCACGGTGGCGTTCCCCCTCTGCAAATTATCTCGAATGCCAAGTCATTTGTTCCTTGCAATTCGTGGAAAGCCCAGCATGTTTGGCCCGTTTCCTAGGGCTGACTGTAGACACATGAGGGTTCCTGGAGGTATGCACATACCAATTTCATACCTCGTGTCCCCTTTCGGAACTAATCTCTTCTTTTTGCGCCAAAACTGCAATTGATCAAAGGTTATCACTGGACTTTGCTAAGCCCGATTAACTCTACAAATCGACCTATGCGTTGCCCAGAATTTAGGCGGCGAGAATCGCTGCCTTCTTGCCGCCAGCGCGAACTGGATATCGCAACGCTACGGTAGCTCGAGCACAGATGCTAAACGAGTCGCGACACTAGAGGATTGCGTAGATCGAGCGGCACGATAGCAAGACTCACCTTGGGCAAGATCTCATGCGGGGTGCGCAGTCTATACTCTGACCAGAATCCTCGAGCTGTGTTACTCACTTAACCAAGACGATTAGCTGAGGTTGCGGTCTTCATTCGGGTCGACCCCCTTGCTATCTCCATCCCGAGAGGCCGGTTGCCTTCTGCACAACTACCGCAGGCGCGATGCATTGCCGCACGACCGGTCAGCTCGCAGAACTTCTGGCAATACGTCCGATAGATCGTCATTTACCCAAACTGCTTCAGCGTCGCTTACAGGCTCGTCGGGACAGCACCCCCCAGTCGCACTAAAAGCTTTGCGCTAATCGCCGACTTCTTTTGTCCCAAATCCCTGAGAGCTGAATGTGTTAGGGCAAGCTTCCACTGAAATGCTTGAGAATCTGCCAGTTCTCCCATGATCAAGATAATCGTTTCGTCGTCATGGTCCGCGGAGGCCTTTCTCTAGCTCGTTTGAGCTTTGCCCCCCCAATTTGTAGCTTGCTGACGGTATGATCCCAGCGTTGAAAATCCACTTTTCTTCACCAAGTCATTGGTCTTCGTGCTCGATCGGCATAGTCCTGTACAGACCGTCCCTTGCCTCTGTATCCTTGCGCATGGTCGTGCCTCCCGAACTCGCCAGCCGCGTGCTGCAGGAACAAAAGACTTCCCCTAAATAAGCTTATATGTACATTCTACGTTGACGAATGGGCTTCTCCTTGTTCCACAGTATTGATTGTTGCCACCTTCTTGCCTATGTCGGCGTCCGATCCCTATGATTAACAAGAGCAAGCTCCTATGCATTCTTAATCCAAGCATAGAACCAAGCGCCAACACAAATTCGGGCACGGCACAGTCAGCATTATCGAGGCTTCTTGTTGTCAGGTCCTGCAATTCTTTTCGTTGGTCGTCAATCGTATCAATTGGTAGCCTGGAAGAGTCGCCTAGCAGGCTAGGACACGGAGGTGGCGTGGTGAAGGGCTACCACTATCAGCACCATGAGGTGGTTCAAGGCTCTACCCGTGTTACTGTGTTCGCTCGCGACGCACACCGAGGCCCAGAACAGTAGTGCTCTTCTCCAGGCCGCTTTGACAACATTACCAAAATGCGCTGTAAGTATCATTGAGGTTATGCGAGGAACTGCAATTGACGGATTGTAGATCAACTGTCTCGTCACATCGGTAAAGCAATCGACCTGTGAGCTGACGGACTTCTATTGTATTGCCCATGATGCACAGTTGAATGCGAACATGGAAGCTTGTGTGCAAGCCAGTTGCACCGTACGTGAGGCGCTAAGTACGTTGTTGTCACAGCTTTGAAATGCCCTTGCTTACTTTGAAAGCTACCAAAAACTTTACGGTCACTGCGTATGGACTGCCAGTGCGTGACCACAGCAAACTCGTCTCTTACAGCGGGATGATCGGAGGCGGACTCACGCTTCTAGCAGTCATACTGAGGTCATTCGCTCGCATGCCGTGCTGCGGTGGAACGTGGGGTTGGGACGATTGGGGCATCCTGGCTACAATGGTGATTCAGCTCTGCTGCGTCGTTGGACCTTGACTGACAAACGCAGATACCTGTCCTACCACTTACTGCCCTATCAGTGGTCCGTAAGTGCAGCTTCCGAACAACGCAACGAGATCCTAGACTGACTATTGTAGTTGCGAACGATGGTCTCGGCAAAGATCTCTGGACGGTGCCATTCGATAAGATCACAAAGATATTGCATGTAAGTGCGGACTGCCTCAAATGTGGAAGCGGCACTGATATTATTATCACTCAGATATACTACTTCGATGAAATGCTGTATCTCTCGTCGATCGCTTTGACGAAGATCTCGATTCTCTTATTCTACCTGCGCATCTTCCCGAATCCAACGTTCCGGAAACTAGTATGGGTTGGCATCGCATACTGCGTTGGATATATTCTGGGCACTATACTGGCTCTCATATTCCAGTGCAAACCGCTCAATCTAGCCTGGACACATTGGGATAACGAGCATCCCGGACAGTGCTTCAACCTGAACCTCCTGGGATGGTTGACAGCAGCGCTTAATATTTTCGGAGATCTGATTGTCATCTGCCTACCGTTACATGAGCTCAGCAAGCTGGCCATGGGAAGAAGAAAGAAAGCAGGCATCATGCTAATGTTCTTGGGTGGAGGCTTGTAAGTATACCCATACTTCAGACCCGTCGATCAACTCATTGACCGCCTGCATAGCGTCACCATCGTCAGCATGCTCCGACTGAAGTACATGATTCAGTTCGCCAACTCGCACAACGTTACATGGGACTACACACCTATTGGATACTGGTCGACGTTGGAGGTTCATGTCGGCATCATCATCGCCTGTCTCCCTGCAGTACGCTCGCTCCAGCTTCGCATATTCCCGAGCTCCCGAACACAAAACAGCTACTACCTGGGCCCAGCCGGCGCATACGGATATAACTCCAAAGGTGGCAGCCCGTTCCCCTCATCAATAGCCAAATCGAAAGGTGGACACGTCGATCTTATGACTGCAGCAACCCAACCGGCGGAGTACCGCAGCCGCGACCGCACGCCTGGCGACAAAGAGTTCATCCAGCTGGAAGAATACGAATTCCGCCTTGGCGATAAATCTTCTTCGTTTGAGAAAGAAGATGCTTGTAACCCCCGTGGTAAGACTTCAACACAGATCGAGCGAGGATCAGTACACACCGACGATGACGCGGTCTTCCTGCCAATCCAGAGCACACGCGGCCTCTCGCCGCCTAGAGCAGTCTATCAGAATTCTGGAAGGAACACGAGCCCTCAATTTATCACCGTGACGAAGGACTACAGTGTCACGGTCGAGATGACGCCAGAACACTTAAGCTCTAGCCCGCCAAGGGAGAGCGAAGATATGGGGAGAGGGAGACGCGAGAGCCAAGTCGCGCTGACAAGGTTTTCGGGAATAGAGAAGAGTTCAAGTCAAAAACGTTTCGCATAGCACTATACCCTCATTTTTTAATACCATTTCGTTCATTATCGTTGATAACAAGCAGTCACTGCTACAGCCGAAGAGTGCGTAGTCTTCCTTGTCGCTCCTTCCTGTGGGCTACTCGGATGAGACGTACATCTTATGGCTCACCGCCAGAAGGCTTGGCGTGAATACAAAATTCCCGTGACCATTTGTCCAGGTCCGGGCGAAAGGTCAAGGAAGACTAGCCCCACAGCTGAAGCGGTACGTGCGACCAAACTGGGCTTGGCACATGTTCTAGTTCCTATGATTCTTCGTTCCGCTAGAATCCAGACCATAATGGACGGAAATTTACCTCCAGCCCATGCATGTTCATGTCCTTCTCCAGGAAAAGCCATTGGAAACAGCGCTGCTCCCACGCCCAGATATCCATGACATTCGCATTCTCCGATAAGAAGAATGGGGATTTAGCGACTGTGCACTTCAAATACCAGTTGAGGATGGTCCTTGGTGCCTGGTCGATGTGCCTAGGTGCATTTTTCTTGATGGTTATACGGGTGACCAGTGGAGCAATATCGTCAAACCACTCTCTTGCACATGCACTGAGAAGGATCCTGAAGGCGTGCTGGATCGTGATGTCCGAACATGTTGCTACGGCGGTTAAGCTTGAAAACCGCCGCAGTTGCTTCAACAGCGGAAGGACGTTTGTCTCGATGCTGCTGAAGCCGTAGTCGAAGTTGATGAGCATGCAGCCATGAGAGTCCTCACCATGCGGCTTCACATAAGCTGGGATAAAGGTGTAGGCGTCGAGGAGACGCATAGAGAACATCGTGTATGCCATATAGGTAGGCCGGTACTCGTTGCGGATGACGCGACAAGTTTGCGTAAGACCGAGGAAAAGTGGCTGGCTGCGGGTGGTGCTCTGCTCGCCGACGGGACCCTCCTCACGTGCGAAGTCATAGATGCGGTTACGCAGCTCTAGCCGGGAGAGTTAGCTCACAAGTGACTTTGTACTACGAGGGCGGCTTCTTACCTCCAGGTAGCTGAAGCAAGCGCGATTGCGATGTCGCGTTGCCCGCCATGCTGGGAACTGACCACTGGTGTTTCTCCGACTGTGTTGTTTGGTTGATTGCGCATCTCAGAACTTGAGTGCGGCTGGGGTCGTCGTGCCTGCCTGTTAAACTACTCGCTTAAATGTACGCTAGCCCATATCAAAACATCGACATGAATACAACTTGTTTAACGTACCCGGCAAGCGAGCTGCGCAGGCAAGCGAGCTGCGCACCCCACTCGACTTTCATGCCTCTATAGTGGTATATCTCAACAACACAATAAGATAATGGAATATAATTACTATGCTAAATTAAGTGGCATCTCTAGTGTCCTTCTTACATGTTCGCGAGTTATGGCCAGTCGCCCTACAGCGCCTACAGCGCGCTGAAGCCTGCCGACTTGTACCTGATCGCGCCCTACCTTGACGCGTTTCCCCCTCAAGCTGCTGCTCAACCTCATTTTGAGCTATGATTTCCTCTGCCTCTGCCTTTGATAGGGTGCCTCGCTGCTGGATACGCTTCTTTTTGCGCCTTCTGCGCGTTATAGTAGTCTCATTTGCTTTCTTAAGGCTCTTGATCCGATCGCGCATTAATGCTATTTCGTGCATTGCTATTGTAGAGCCTTTCTCAAGCTGATTAAGTCTCTCAATAATAGATGTAGGTGATGAGCTTCCATGCCTCTGTATCCTATCGCGTATTAATGTTGATTAAGCCTCTAGCTTACGCGCGTTGCTTGGTGTTCGCGCTTCCCAGAGGGTAGTCTCTAGTGCAGGCGGCGTTGGCGTACGAAGCTTCACATTAAGCTTCGCTATCACCC